>NC_086101.1:129483448-129834919 GCF_963921235.1 Mobula hypostoma | reverse complement strand
GTGTTTGGGTATGGAGTGAGTGTTTGTCCGTGTTTGGGTATGGAGTGAGTGTGTGTCCGTGTTTGGCTATGGAGTGAGTGTCTGTGTCTGGGTATGGAGTGAGTGTGTGTCTGTGTTTGGGTATGGAGTGAGTGTGTGTCTGTGTTTGGGTATGGAGTGAGTGTGTGTGTGTTTGGGTAAGGAGTGAGTGTGTGTGTGTTTAGGTATGGAGTGAGTGTGTGTCTGTGTTTGGGTATGGAGTGAGTGTGTGTGTGTTTGGGTAAGGAGTGAGTGTGTGTGTGTTTGGGTAAGGAGTGAGTGTGTGTGTGTTTGGGTATGGAGTGAGTGTGTGTGTTTGGGTATGGAGTGAGTGTGTGTGTGTTTGGGTATGGAGTGAGTGTGTGTGTTTGGGTATGGAGTGAGTGTGTGTGTGTTTGGGTATGGAGTGAGTGTGTGTCTGTGTTTGGGTATGGAGTGTGTGTGTGTGTGTGTGTTTGGGTATGGAGTAAGTGTGTGTGTGTTTGGGTATGGAGTGAGTGTGTGTGTGTGTTTGGGTATGAAGTGAGTGTGTGTGTTTGGGTATGCAGTGAGTGTGTGTGTTTGGGTATGGAGTGAGTGTGTGTCTGTGTTTGGGTATGGAGTGAGTGTGTGTTTGGGTATGGAGCGAGTGTGTGTCCGTGTTTGGGTATGGAGCGAGTGTTTGTCCGTGTTTGGCTATGGAGTGAGTGTCTGTGTCTGGGTATGGAGCGAGTGTGTGTCTGTGTTTGGGTGTGGAGTGAGTGTGTGTGTGTTTGGGTAAGGAGTGAGTGTGTGTCTGTGTTTGGGTATGGAGTGAGTGTGTGTCTGTGTTTGGGTATGGAGTGAGTGTGTGTGTGTTTGGGTAAGGAGTGAGTGTGTGTGTGTTTGGGTAAGGAGTGAGTGTGTGTGTGTTTGGGTATGGAGTGAGTGTGTGTGTGTTTGGGTATGGAGTGAGTGTGTGTCTGTGTTTGGGTATGGAGTGAGTGTGTGTGTGTTTGGGTAAGGAGTGAGTGTGTGTGTGTTTGGGTAAGGAGTGAGTGTGTGTTTGGGTATGGAGTGAGTGTGTGTGTGTTTGGGTATGGAGTGAGTGTGTGTCTGTGTTTGGGTATGGAGTGTGTGTGTGTGTGTTTGGGTATGGAGTAAGTGTGTGTGTGTTTGGGTATGGAGTGAGTGTGTGTGTGTTTGGGTATGGAGTGAGTGTGTGTGTTTGGGTATGCAGTGAGTGTGTGTCTGTGTTTGGGTATGGAGTGAGTGTGTGTCTGTGTTTGGGTATGGAGTAAGTGTGTGTGTGTTTGGGTATGGAGTGAGTGTGTGTGTGTTTCGGTATGGAGTGAGTGTGTGTGTTTGGGTATGCAGTGAGTGTGTGTCTGTGTTTGGGTATGGAGTGAGTGTGTGTCTGTGTTTGGGTATGGAGTGAGTGTGTGTCTGTGTTTGGGTATGGAGTGAGTGTGTGTGTGTTTGGGTATGGAGTGAGTGTGTGTTTGGGTATGGAGCGAGTGTGTGTCCGTGTTTGGCTATGGAGTGAGTGTCTGTGTCTGGGTATGGAGCGAGTGTGTGTCTGTGTTTGGGTATGGAGTGAGTGTGTGTGTGTTTGGGTAAGGAGCGAGTGTGTGTCTGTGTTTGGGTATGGAGTGAGTGTGTGTCTGTGTTTGGGTATGGAGTGAGTGTGTGTGTGTTTGGGTAAGGAGTGAGTGTGTGTGTGTTTGGGTAAGGAGTGAGTGTGTGTGTGTTTGGGTATGGAGTGAGTGTGTGTGTTTGGGTATGGAGTGAGTGTGTGTGTGTTTGGGTATGGAGTGGTGTATGGAGTAAGTGTGTGTGTGTGTTTGGGTATGGAGTGAGTGTGTGTGTGTTTGGGTATGGAGTGAGTGTGTGTGTTTGGGTATGGAGTGAGTGTGTGTCTGTGTTTGGGTATGGAGTGAGTGTGTGTTTGGGTATGGAGCGAGTGTGTGTCCGTGTTTGGGTATGGAGCGAGTGTGTGTCCGTGTTTGGCTATGGAGTGAGTGTCTGTGTCTGGGTATGGAGCGAGTGTGTGTCTGTGTTTGGGTATGGTGTGAGTGTGTGTGTGTTTGGGTAAGGAGTGAGTGTGTGTCTGTGTTTGGGTATGGAGTGAGTGTGTGTCTGTGTTTGGGTATGGAGTGAGTGTGTGTGTGTTTGGGTATGGAGTGAGTGTGTGTGTTTGGGTATGGAGTGAGTGTGTGTCTGTGTTTGGGTATGGAGTGAGTGTGTGTTTGTGTTTGGGTACGGAGTGAGTGTGTGTGTGTTTGGGTACGGAGCGAGTGTGTGTCTGTGTTTGGGTACGGAGCGAGTGTGTGTCTGTGTTTCGGTACGGAGTGAGTGTGTGTTTGGGTATGGAGCGAGTGTGTGTGTGTGTTTGGCTATGGAGTGAGTGTGTGTGTGTGGGTATGGAGCGAGTGTGTGTCTGTGTTTGGGTATGGAGTGAGTGTGTGTGTGTTTGGGTAAGGAGTGAGTGTGTGTCTGTGTTTGGGTATGGAGTGAGTGTGTGTCTGTGTTTGGGTATGGAGTGAGTGTGTGTGTTTGGGTATGGAGTGAGTGTGTGTGTGTCTGTGTTTGGAGTGGAGTGTGTGTGTGTTTGGGTATGGAGTGAGTGTGTGTTTGGGTATGGAGTGAGTGTGTGTTTGGGTATGGAGCGAGTGTGTGTCCGTGTTTGGGTATGGAGCGAGTGTGTGTCCGTGTTTGGGTATGGAGCGAGTGTGTGTCCGTGTTTGGCTATGGAGTGAGTGTCTGTGTCTGGGTATGGAGCGAGTGTGTGTCTGTGTTTGGGTATGGAGTAAGTGTGTGTGTGTTTGGGTAAGGAGTGAGTGTGTGTCTGTGTTTCGGTATGGAGTGAGTGTGTGTCTGTGTTTGGGTATGGAGTGAGTGGCTGTGTGTTTGGGTATGGAGTGAGTGTGTGTGTTTGGGTATGGAGTGCGTGTGTGTCTGTGTTTGGGTATGGAGTGAGTGTGTGTGTGTTTGGGTATGGAGTGAGTGTGTGTTTGGGTAGGAGCAAGTGTGTGTCCGTGTTTGGGTATGGAGTGAGTGTGTGTCTGTGTTTGGGTATGGAGTGAGTGTGTGTGTGTGTTTGGGTATGGAGTGAGTGTGTGTGTGTTTGGGTATGGAGTGAGTGTGTGTCTGTGTTTGGGTATGGAGTGAGTGTGTGTGTGTTTGTGTACGGAGCGAGTGTGTGTCTGTGTTTGGGTACGGAGTGAGTGTGTGTTTGGGTATGGAGCGAGTGTGTGTCTGTGTTTGGGTATGGAGTGAGTGTGTGTGTGTTTGGGTATGGAGTGAGGGTCTGAGTGTGTGTCTGTGTTTGGGTATGGAGTGAGTGTGTGTCTGTGTTTGGGTACGGAGTGAGTGTCTGTGTTTGGGTACGGAGTGAGTGTGTGTCTGTCTTTGGGTACGGAGTGAGTGTGTGTCCGTGTTTGGGTATGGAGCGAGTGTGTGTCCGTGTTTGGCTATGGAGTGAGTGTGTGTCTGTGTTTGGGTATGGAGTGAGTGTGTGTCTGTGTTTGGGTATGGAGTGAGTGTGTGTTTGTGTGTTGGGTATGGAGTGAGTGTGTGTCTGAGTGTGTGTTTGGGTATGGAGTGAGTGTGTGTTGTTTGGGTATGGAGTGAGCGTGTGTGTGTTTGGTATGGAGTGAGTGTGTGTCCGTGTTTGGGTATGGAGTGAGTGTGTGTCTGTGTTTGGGTATGGAGTGAGTGTGTGTTTGTGTTTGGGTATGGAGTGAGTGTGTGTGTTTTGGGTATGGAGTGAGTGTGTGTGTGTTTGGGTATGGAGTGAGTGTGTGTTTGGGTATGGAGTGAGTGTGTGTTTTGGGTATGGAGCGAGTGTGTGTCTGTGTTTGGGTATGGAGTGAGTGTGTGTGTGTGTTTGGGTATGGAGTGAGTGTGTGTGTGTGTTGGGTATGGAGTGAGTGTGTATCCGTGTTTGGGTATGGAGTGAGTGTGTGTCTGTGTTTGGGTATGGAGTGAGTGTCTGTGTTTGGGTACGGAGCGAGTGTGTGTCTGTGTTTGGGTATGGAGTGAGTGTGTGTGTGTTTGGGTACGGAGTGAGTGTTTGGGGGTATGGAGTGAGTGTGTGTTTGGGTACGGAGCGAGTGTGTGTCCGTGTTTGGGTATGGAGTGAGTGTGTGTCCGTGTTTGGGTATGGAGTGAGTGTGTGTCCGTGTTTGGGTATGGAGTGAGTGTGTGTCCGTGTTTGGGTATGGAGTGAGTGTCTGTGTTTGGGTATGGAGCGAGTGTGTGTCTGTGTTTGGGTATGGAGTGAGTGTGTGTGTGTTTGGGTAAGGAGTGAGTGTGTGTCTGTGTTTGGGTATGGAGTGAGTGTGTGTCTGTGTTTGGGTATGGAGTGAGTGTCTGTGTTTGGGTACGGAGCGAGTGTGTGTCTGTGTTTGGGTACGGAGTGAGTGTGTGTCCGTGTTTGGGTACGGAGTGAGTGTGTGTCCGTGTTTGGGTATGGAGTGAGTGTGTGTCCGTGTTTGGGTATGGAGCGAGTGTGTGTCCGTGTTTGGCTATGGAGTGAGTGTGTGTGTGTTTGGGTATGGAGCGAGTGTGTGTCTGTGTTTGGGTATGGAGTGAGTGTGTGTGTGTTTGGGTAAGGAGTGAGTGTGTGTCTGTGTTTGGGTATGGAGTGAGTGTGTGTCTGTGTTTGGGTATGGAGTGAGTGTGTGTGTGTTGGGTATGGAGTGTGTGTGTGTGTTTGGGTATGGAGTGAGTGTGTGTCTGTGTTTGGGTATGGAGTGAGTGTGTGTCTGTGTTTGGGTAGTGAGTGTGTGTGTGTTTGGGTACGGAGCGAGTGTGTGTCTGTGTTTGGGTATGGAGCGAGTGTGTGTCTGTGTTTGGGTATGGAGCGAGTGTGTGTGTGTTTGGGCATGGAGTTTGTGTCTGTGTTTGGGTATGGAGCGAGTGTGTGGCCGTGTTTGGGTATGGAGCGAGTGTGTGTCTGTGTTTGGCTATGGAGTGAGTGTCTGTGTCTGGGTATGGAGCGAGTGTGTGTCTGTGTTTGGGTATGGAGTGAGTGTGTGTGTGTTTGGGTAAGGAGTGAGTGTGTGTCTGTGTTTGGGTATGGAGTGAGTGTGTGTCTGTGTTTGGGTATGGAGTGAGTGTGTGTCTGTGTTTGGGTATGGAGTGAGTGTGTGTGTTTGGGTATGGAGTGAGTGTGTGTCTGTGTTTGGGTATGGAGTGAGTGTGTGTTTGGGTATGGAGTGAGTGTGTGTTTGGGTATGGAGCGAGTGTGTGTCCGTGTTTGGGTATGGAGCGAGTGTGTGTCCGTGTTTGGGTATGGAGCGAGTGTGTGTCCGTGTTTGGCTATGGAGTGAGTGTCTGTGTCTGGGTATGGAGCGAGTGTGTGTCTGTGTTTGGGTATGGAGTGAGTGTGTGTGTGTTTGGGTAAGGAGTGAGTGTGTGTCTGTGTTTGGGTATGGAGTGAGTGTGTGTCTGTGTTTGGGTATGGAGTGAGTGTGTGTGTGTTTGGGTATGGAGTGAGTGTGTGTCTGTGTTTGGGTATGGAGTGAGTGTGTGTCTGTGTTTGGGTATGGAGTGAGTGTGTGTCTGTGTATGGGTATGGAGTGAGTGTGTGTCTGTGTTTGGGTATGGAGTGAGTGTGTGTCCGTGTTTGGGTATGGAGCGAGTGTGTGTCTGTGTTTGGGTATGGAGCGAGTGTGTGTGTGTGTTTGGGTATGGAGTGAGTGTGTGTGTGTTTGGGTAAGGAGTGAGTGTGTGTCTGTGTTTGGGTATGGAGTGAGTGTGTGTCTGTGTTTGGGTATGGAGTGAGTGTGTGTCTGTGTTTGGGTATGGAGTGAGTGTGTGTGTTTGGGTATGGAGTGAGTGTGTGTCTGTGTTTGGGTATGGAGTGAGTGTGTGTGTGTTTGGGTATGGAGTGAGTGTGTGTGTGTTGGGTATGGAGTGAGTGTGTGTCTGTGTTTGGGTATGGAGCGAGTGTGTGTCTGTGTTTGGGTATGGAGCGAGTGTGTGTGTGTGTTTGGGCATGGAGTTGTGTGTCTGTGTTTGGGTATGGAGCGAGTGTGTGGCCGTGTTTGGGTATGGAGCGAGTGTGTGTCTGTGTTTGGCTATGGAGTGAGTGTCTGTCGTGTTTGGGTATGGAGCGAGTGTGTGTCTGTGTTTGGGTATGGAGTGAGTGTGTGTCTGTGTTTGGGTATGGAGTGAGTGTGTGTGTGTTTGGGTATGGAGTGAGTGTGTGTCTGTGTTTGGGTATGGAGTGAGTGTGTGTCTGTGTTTGGGTATGGAGTGAGTGTGTGTGTTTGGGTATGGAGTGAGTGTGTGTCTGTGTTTGGGTATGGAGTGAGTGTGTGTTGTTTGGGTATGGAGTGGTGTGTGTTTGGGTATGGAGCGAGTGTGTGTCCGTGTTTGGGTATGGAGCGAGTGTGTGTCCGTGTTTGGGTATGGAGCGAGTGTGTGTCCGTGTTTGGCTATGGAGTGAGTGTCTGTGTCTGGGTATGGAGCGAGTGTGTGTCTGTGTTTGGGTATGGAGTGAGTGTGTGTGTGTTTGGGTAAGGAGTGAGTGTGTGTCTGTGTTTGGGTATGGAGTGAGTGTGTGTCTGTGTTTGGGTATGGAGTGAGTGTGTGTCCGTGTTTGGGTATGGAGTGAGTGTGTGTCTGTGTTTGGGTATGGAGTGAGTGTGTGTCTGTGTTTGGGTATGGAGTGAGTGTGTGTCTGTGTTTGGGTATGGAGTGAGTGTGTGTCTGTGTTTGGGTATGGAGTGAGTGTGTGTCTGTGTTTGGGTATGGAGTGAGTGTGTGTGTGTTTGGGTATGGAGTGAGTGTGTGTGTGTTTCGGTATGGAGTGAGTGTGTGTGTGTTGGGTATGGAGTGAGTGTGTGTCTGTGTTTGGGTATGGAGTGAGTGTGTGTCTGTGTTTGGGTATGGAGTGAGTGTGTGTCTGTGTTTGGGTATGGAGTGAGTGTGTGTGTGTTTGGGTATGGAGCGAGTGTGTGTCTGTGTTTGGGTATGGAGTGAGTGTGTGTGTGTTTGGGTATGGAGTGAGTGTGTGTCTGTGTTTGTGTATGGAGTGAGTGTGTGTCTGTGTTTGGGTATGGAGTGAGGAGTGTGTGTGTGTTTGGGTATGGAGTGAGTGTGTGTGTGTTTGGGTATGGAGTGAGTGTGTGTCTGTGTTTGAGGTGTGTGTGTTTGGTATGGAGTGAGTGTGTGTCTGTGTTTGGGTAGTGTCTGTGTTTGGGTATGGAGCGAGTGTGTGTCTGTGTTTGGGTTTGAGTGTGTGTGTGTGTTTGTTTTTGTTTGGAGTGAGTGTGTGTGTGTGTTTGGGTATGGAGTGAGTGTGTGTCTGTGTTTGGGTATGGAGTGAGTGTGTGTCTGTGTTTGGGTATGGAGGAGTGTGTGTTGTGTTTGGGTATGGAGTGAGGAGTGTGTGTCCGTGTTTGGGTATGGAGTGAGTGTGTGTCTGTGTTTGGGTATGGAGTGAGTGTGTGTCTGTGTTTGGGTATGGAGCGAGTGTGTGTCTGTGTTTGGGTATGGAGTGAGTGTGTGTCTGTGTTTGGGTACGGAGTGAGTGTGTGTCGTGTTTGGGTACGGAGTGAGTGTGTGTTTGGGTATGGAGCGAGTGTGTGTCTGTGTTTGGGTATGGAGCGAGTGTGTGTCTGTGTTTGGGTATGGAGCGAGTGTGTGTCCGTGTTTGGGTATGGAGTGTGTGTCCGTGTTTGGGTATGGAGTGAGTGTCTGTGTCTGGGTATGGAGCGAGTGTGTGTCTGTGTTTGGGTATGGAGTGAGTGTGTGTGTGTGGGTAGGAGTGGGTATGGAGGAGTGAGTGTGTGTCTGTGTTTGGGTATGGAGTGAGTGTGTGTCGTGTTTGGGTATGGAGTGAGTGTGTCTGTTTGGGTATGGAGTGAGTGTGTGTTTGGGTATGAGTGTGTGTCGTGTTTGGGTAGGAGGATGGAGTGAGTGTGTGTCCGTGTTTGGGTATGGAGTGAGTGTGTGTCTGTGTTTGGGTATGGAGTGAGTGTGTGTCTGTGTTTGGGTATGGAGTGAGTGTGTGTCTGTGTTTGGGTATGGAGTGAGTGTGTGTCTGTGTTTGGGTATGGAGTGAGTGTGTGTCTGTGTTTGGGTATGGAGTGAGTGTGTGTGTGTGTTTGGGTATGGAGTGAGTGTGTGTCTGTGTTTGGGTATGGAGTGAGTGTGTGTCTGTGTTTGGGTATGGAGTGAGTGTGTGTGTGTTTGGGTATGCAGTAAATCTGTGTTTGGGTATGGAGCGAGTGTGTGTCCGTGTTTGGGTATGGAGTGAGTGTGTGTCTGTGTTTGGGTATGGAGTGAGTGTGTGTCTGTGTTTGGGTATGGAGTGAGTGTGTGTGTGTTTGGGTAAGGAGTGAGTGTGTGTCTGTGTTTGGGTATGGAGTGAGTGTGTGTCTGTGTTTGGGTATGGAGTGAGTGTGTGTCTGTGTTTGGGTATGGAGTGAGTGTGTGTGTTTGGGTATGGAGTGAGTGTGTGTCTGTGTTTGGGTATGGAGTGAGTGTGTGTCTGTGTTTGGGTATGGAGTGAGTGTGTGTCTGTGTTTGGGTATGGAGTGAGTGTGTGTGTGTTTGGGTATGGAGTGAGTGTGTGTCTGTGTTTGGGTATGGAGCGAGTGTGTGTCTGTGTTTGGGTATGGAGCGAGTGTGTGTGTGTGTTTGGGTATGGAGTGAGTGTGTGTGTGTTTGGGTATGGAGTGAGTGTGTGTGTTTGGGTATGGAGCGAGTGTGTGTCTGTGTTTGGCTATGGAGTGAGTGTCTGTGTCTGGGTATGGAGCGAGTGTGTGTCTGTGTTTGGGTATGGAGTGAGTGTGTGTGTGTTTGGGTAAGGAGTGAGTGTGTGTCTGTGTTTGGGTATGGAGTGAGTGTGTGTCTGTGTTTGGGTATGGAGTGAGTGTGTGTCTGGGTATGGAGTGAGTGTGTGTGTGTTTGGGTATGGAGTGAGTGTGTGTCTGTGTTTGGGTATGGAGTGAGTGTGTGTCTGTGTTTGGGTATGGAGCGAGTGTGTGTCCGTGTTTGGCTATGGAGTGAGTGTCTGTGTCTGGGTATGGAGCGAGTGTGTGTCTGTGTTTGGGTATGGAGTGAGTGTGTGTGTGTTTGGGTATGGAGTGAGTGTGTGTCTGTGTTTGGGTATGGAGTGAGTGTGTGTCTGTGTTTGGGTATGGAGTGAGTGTGTGTCTGTGTTTGGGTATGGAGTGAGTGTGTGTCTGTGTTTGGGTATGGAGTGAGTGTGTGTCTGTGTTTGGGTATGGAGTGAGTGTGTGTCTGTGTTTGGGTATGGAGTGAGTGTGTGTCTGTGTTTGGGTATGGAGTGAGTGTGTGTGTGTTTGGGTATGGAGTGAGTGTGTGTGTGTTTGGGTATGGAGTGAGTGTGTGTGTGTGTTTGGGTATGGAGTGAGTGTGTGTCTGTGTTTGGGTATGGAGTGAGTGTGTGTGTTTGGGTATGGAGTGAGTGTGTGTGTGTTTGGGTATGGAGTGAGTGTGTGTGTGTTTGGGTATGGAGTGAGTGTGTGTCTGTGTTTGGGTATGGAGTGAGTGTGTGTCTGTGTTTGGGTATGGAGTGAGTGTGTGTTGTGTTTGGGTATGGAGTGAGTGTGTGTCTGTGTTTGGGTATGGAGTGAGTGTGTGTCTGTGTTTGGGTATGGAGTGAGTGTGTGTCTGTGTTTGGGTATGGAGTGAGTGTCTGTGTTTGGGTATGGAGTGAGTGTGTGTGTGTGTTTGGGTATGGAGTGAGTGTGTGTCTGTGTTTGGGTATGGAGTGAGTGTGTGTGTGTTTGGGTATGGAGCGAGTGTGTGTCTGTGTTTGGGTATGGAGTGAGTGTGTGTCTGTGTTTGGGTATGGAGTGAGTGTGTGTGTGTTTGGGTATGGAGTGAGTGTGTGTCTGTGTTTGGGTATGGAGTGAGTGTGTGTCTGTGTTTGGGTATGGAGTGAGTGTGTGTCTGTGTTTGGGTATGGAGTGAGTGTCTGTGTTTGGGTATGGAGTGAGTGTGTGTCTGTGTTTGGGTATGGAGTGAGTGTGTGTCTGTGTTTGGGTATGGAGTGAGTGTGTGTGTGTTTGGGTATGGAGTGAGTGTGTGTCTGTGTTTGGGTATGGAGTGAGTGTGTGTTTGGGTACGGAGTGAGTGTGTGTCCGTGTTTGGGTATGGAGTGAGTGTGTGTCCGTGTTTGGGTATGGAGTGAGTGTGTGTCCGTGTTTGGGTACGGAGTGAGTGTCTGTGTTTGGGTACGGAGTGAGTGTGTGTCCGTGTTTGGGTATGGAGCGAGTGTGTGTCTGTGTTTGGGTATGGAGTGAGTGTGTGTGTGTTTGGGTATGGAGTGAGTGTGTGTCTGTGTTTGGGTATGGAGTGAGTGTGTGTCTGTGTTTGGGTATGGAGTGAGTGTGTGTGTGTTTGGGTATGGAGTGAGTGTGTGTGTGTTTGGGTATGGAGTGAGTGTGTGTCTGTGTTTGGGTATGGAGTGAGTGTGTGTCCGTGTTTGGGTATGGAGTGAGTGTGTGTGTGTTTGGGTATGGAGCGAGTGTGTGTCTGTGTTTGGGTACGGAGTGAGTGTGTGTGTGTGTTTGGGTAAGGAGTGAGTGTGTGTCTGTGTTTGGGTATGGAGTGAGTGTGTGTCTGTGTTTGGGTATGGAGTGAGTGTGTGTGTTTGGGTATGGAGTGAGTGTATGGAGTGAGTGTGTGTCTGTGTTTGGGTATGGAGTGAGTGTGTGTCTGTGTTGGAGTGAGGTGTGTGTGTTTGGGTATGGAGTGAGTGTGTGTCTGTGTTTGGGTATGGAGTGAGTGTGTGTCTGTGTTTGGGTATGGAGTGAGTGTGTGGTGTTTGGGTATGGAGTGAGTGTGTGTCTGTGTTTGGGTATGGAGTGAGTGTGTGTCGTGTTTGGGTACGGAGCGAGTGTGTGTGTGTTTGGGTACGGAGCGAGTGTGTGTCCGTGTTTGGGTATGGAGCGAGTGTGTGTCCGTGTTTGGGTATGGAGCGAGTGTGTGTCCGTGTTTGGGTATGGAGTGAGTGTCTGTGTTTGGGTACGGAGCGAGTGTGTGTCTGTGTTTGGGTACGGAGTGAGTGTGTGTCCGTGTTTGGGTATGGAGCGAGTGTGTGTCTGTGTTTGGGTATGGAGTGAGTGTGTGTGTGTGTTTGTGTATGGTGTGAGTGTGTGTGTGTGTTTGGGTATGGAGTGAGTGTGTGTCTGTGTTTGGGTATGGAGTGAGTGTGTGTGTGTTTGGGTATGGAGGAGTGTGTGTCTGTGTTTGGGTATGGAGTGAGTGTGTGTCGTGTTTGGGTATGGAGTGAGTGTGTGTGTGTTTGGGTATGGAGTGAGTGTGTGTGTGTGTTGGGTATGGAGTGAGTGTGTGTGTGTTTGGGTATGGAGTGAGTGTGTGTGTGTTTGGGTATGGAGTGAGTGTGTGTCTGTGTTTGGGTATGGAGTGAGTGTGTGTCTGTGTTTGGGTATGGAGTGAGTGTGTGTGTGTTTGGGTATGGAGTGAGTGTGTGTCTGTGTTTGGGTATGGAGTGAGTGTGTGTGTGTTTGGGTAAGGAGTGAGTGTGTGTGTGTTTGGGTATGGAGTGAGTGTGTGTCTGTGTTTGGGTATGGAGTGAGTGTGTGTGTGTGTGGGTATGGAGTGAGTGTGTGTCTGTGTTTGGGTATGGAGTGAGTGTGTGTTTGGGTATGGAGTGAGTGTGTGTGTGTTTGGGTATGGAGCGAGTGTGTGTCTGTGTTTGGGTATGGAGTGAGTGTGTGTGTGTTTGGGTATGGAGTGAGTGTGTGTGTGTTTGGGTATGGAGTGAGTGTGTGTGTGTTTGGGTATGGAGTGAGTGTGTGTGTGTGTTTGGGTATGGAGTGAGTGTGTGTGTGTTTGGGTATGGAGTGAGTGTGTGTCTGTGTTTGGGTATGGAGTGAGTGTGTGTGTGTTTGGGTATGGAGTGAGTGTGTGTGTGTTTGGGTATGGAGTGAGTGTCTGTGTTTGGGTATGGAGTGAGTGTGTGTCTGTGTTTGGGTATGGAGTGAGTGTGTGTGTGTGTTTGGGTATGGAGTGAGTGTGTGTCTGTGTTTGGGTATGGAGTGAGTGTGTGTGTGTGTTTGGGTATGGAGTGAGTGTGTGTGTGTTTGGGTATGGAGTGAGTGTGTGTCTGTGTTTGGGTATGGAGTGAGTGTGTGTCTGTGTTTGGGTATGGAGTGAGTGTGTGTCTGTGTTTGGGTATGGAGTGAGTGTGTGTCTGTGTTTGGGTATGGAGTGAGTGTGTGTTTGGGTATGGAGTGAGTGTGTGTTTGGGTATGGAGTGAGTGTGTGTCTGTGTTTGGGTATGGAGTGAGTGTGTGTCTGTGTTTGGGTATGGAGTGAGTGTGTGTGTGTTTGGGTATGGAGAGAGTGTGTGTCTGTGTTTGGGTATGGAGCGAGGTTGGGTATGGAGCGAGTGTGTGTGTGTGTTTGGGTATGCAGTGAGTGTGTGTGTGTTTGGGTATGGAGTGAGTGTGTGTCTGTGTTTGGGTATGGAGTGAGTGTGTGTGTGTTTGGGTACGGAGCGAGTGTGTGTCTGTGTTTGGGTATGGAGTGTGTGTCTGTGTTTGGGTATGGAGCGAGTGTGTGTCTGTGTTTGGGTATGGAGTGAGTGTGTGTCTGTGTTTGGGTATGGAGTGAGTGTGTGTTTGGGTATGGAGTGAGTGTGTGTGTTTGGGTATGGAGTGAGTGTGTGTCTGTGTTTGGGTATGGAGCGAGTGTGTGTCCGTGTTTGGGTATGGAGCGAGTGTGTGTCCGTGTTTGGCTATGGAGTGAGTGTGTGTCTGTGTTTGGAGCGAGTGTGTGTCTGTGTTTGGGTACGGAGTGAGTGTGTGTCGGTGTTTGGGTACGGAGTGAGTGTGTGTCTGTGTTTGGGTACGGAGTGTGTGTGTGTTTGGGTATGGAGTGAGTGTGTGTTTGGGTACGGAGCGAGTGTGTGTCCATGTTTGGGTACGGAGCGAGTGTGTGTCCGTGTTTGGGTATGGAGCGAGTGTGTGTCCGTGTTTGGCTATGGAGTGAGTGTGTGTCTGTGTTTGGGTATGGAGTGAGTGTGTGTGTGTTTGGGTAAGGAGTGAGTGTGTGTGTGTTTGGGTATGGAGTGAGTGTGTGTGTTTGGGTATGGAGTGAGTGAGTGTGTGTGTTTGGGTATGGAGTGAGTGTGTGTGTTTGGGTATGGAGTGAGTGTGTGTGTGTTTGGGTAAGGAGTGAGTGTGTGTCTGTGTTTGGGTATGGAGTGAGTGTGTGTGTGTTTGGGTATGGAGTGAGTGTGTGTGTGTTTGGGTATGGAGTGAGTGTGTGTGTGTTTGGGTATGGAGTGAGTGTGTGTGTTTGGGTATGGAGTGAGTGTGTGTCTGTGTTTGGGTATGGAGTGAGTGTGTGTTTGGGTATGGAGCAAGTGTGTGTCCGTGTTTGGGTATGGAGCGAGTGTGTGTCTGTGTTTGGGTATGGAGCGAGTGTGTGTGTGTGTTTGGGTATGGAGTGACTGTGTGTGTGTTTGGGTATGGAGTGAGTGTGTGTGTGTTTGGGTATGGAGTGAGTGTGTGTCTGTGTTTGGGTATGGAGTGAGTGTGTGTGTGTTTGGGTACGGAGCGAGTGTGTGTCTGTGTTTGGGTACGGAGTGAATGTGTGTTTGGGTATGGAGCGAGTGTGTGTCCGTGTTTGGGTATGGAGTGAGTGTGTGTCTGTGTTTGGGTATGGAGTGAGTGTCTGTGTTTGGGTACGGAGCGAGTGTGTGTCTGTGTTTGGGTACGGAGTGAGTGTGTGTCCGTGTTTGGGTATGGAGTGAGTGTGTGTGTGTGTTTGGGTACGGAGTGAGTGTCTGTGTTTGGGTACGGAGTGAGTGTGTGTTTGCGTACGGAGCGAGTGTGTGTCCATGTTTGCGTACGGAGCGAGTGTGTGTCCATGTTTGGGTACGGAGCGAGTGTGTGTCCATGTTTGGGTATGGAGTGAGTGTGTGTGTGTTTGGGTATGGAGTGAGTGTGTGTGTTTGGGTATGGAGTGAGTGTGTGTGTGTTTGGGTATGGAGTGAGTGTGTGTTTGGGTATGGAGTGAGTGTGTGTGTGTTTGGGTATGGAGTGAGTGTGTGTCTGTGTTTGGGTATGGAGTGAGTGTGTGTTTGGGTATGGAGTGAGTGTGTGTGTGTTTGGGTATGGAGTGAGTGTGTGTGTGTTTGGGTATGGAGTGAGTGTGTGTCTGTGTTTGGGTATGGAGTGAGTGTGTGTGTGTTTGGGTATGGAGTGAGTGTGTGTTTGGGTATGGAGCGAGTGTGTGTCTGTGTTTGGGTATGGAGCGAGTGTGTGTCTGTGTTTGGGTATGGAGCGAGTGTGTGTGTGTGTTTGGGCATGGATGAGTGGAGTTGGGTGTGTCTGTGTTTGGGTATGGAGCGAGTGTGTGTCCGTGTTTGGGTATGGAGTGAGTGTGTGTGTGTTTGGGTATGGAGTGAGTGTGTGTGTTTGGGTATGGAGTGAGTGTGTGTGTGTTTGGGTATGGAGTGAGTGTGTGTGTGTTTGGGTATGGAGTGAGTGTGTGTCTGTGTTTGGGTATGGAGTGAGTGTGTGTCTGTGTTTGGGTATGGAGTGAGTGTGTGTTTGGGTATGGAGCAAGTGTGTGTCCGTGTTTGGGTATGGAGCGAGTGTGTGTCTGTGTTTGGGTATGGAGCGAGTGTGTGTGTGTGTTTGGGTATGGAGTGAGTGTGTGTGTGTTTGGGTATGGAGTGAGTGCGTGTCTGTGTTTGGGTATGGAGTGAGTGTGTGTGTGTTTGGGTAAGGAGTGAGTGTGTGTGTGTTTGGGTATGGAGTGAGTGTGTGTGTTTGGGTATGGAGTGAGTGTGTGTGTGGGTATGGAGTGTGTGTGTGTTTGGGTATGGAGTGAGTGTGTGTGTGTTTGGGTATGGAGTGAGTGTGTGTGTGTGTTTGGGTATGGAGTGAGTGTGTGTCTGTGTTTGGGTATGGAGTGAGTGTGTGTCTGTGTTTGGGTATGGAGTGAGTGTGTGTGTTTGGGTATGGAGTGAGTGTGTGTGTGTGTGTGTGGAGTGAGTGTGTGTGTGTTTGGGTATGGAGTGAGTGTGTGTGTGTTTGGGTATGGAGTGAGTGTGTGTGTGTTTGGGTATGGAGTGAGTGTGTGTGTTTGGGTATGGAGTGAGTGTGTGTGTTTGGGTATGGAGTGAGTGTGTGTCTGTGTTTGGGTATGGAGTGAGTGTGTGTTTGGGTATGGAGCGAGTGTGTGTGTGTTTGGGTATGGAGTGAGTGTGTGTTTGGGTATGGAGTAAGTGTGTGTGTGTTTGGGTATGGAGTGAGTGTGTGTGTGTTTGGGTATGGAGTGAGTGTGTGTGTTTGGGTATGCAGTGAGTGTGTGTGTTTGGGTATGGAGTGAGTGTGTGTCTGTGTTTGGGTATGGAGTGAGTGTGTGTTTGGGTATGGAGCGAGTGTGTGTCCGTGTTTGGGTATGGAGCGAGTGTGTGTCCGTGTTTGGCTATGGAGTGAGTGTCTGTGTCTGGGTATGGAGCGAGTGTGTGTCTGTGTTTGGGTATGGAGTGAGTGTGTGTGTGTTTGGGTAAGGAGTGAGTGTGTGTCTGTGTTTGGGTATGGAGTGAGTGTGTGTCTGTGTTTGGGTATGGAGTGAGTGTGTGTGTGTTTGGGTATGGAGTGAGTGTGTGTGTTTGGGTATGGAGTGAGTGTGTGTCTGTGTTTGGGTATGGAGTGAGTGTGTGTTTGGGTATGGAGCAAGTGTGTGTCCGTGTTTGGGTATGGAGCGAGTGTGTGTCTGTGTTTGGGTATGGAGCGAGTGTGTGTGTGTGTTTGGGTATGGAGTGAGTGTGTGTGTGTTTGGGTATGGAGTGAGTGTGGGTCTGTGATTGGGTATGGAGTGAGTGTGTGTGTTTGGGTACGGAGTGAGTGTGTGTGTTTGGGTACGGAGCGAGTGTGTGTCTGTGTTTGGGTACGGAGTGAGTGTGTGTTTGGGTATGGAGCGAGTGTGTGTCCGTGTTTGGGTATGGAGTGAGTGTGTGTCTGTGTTTGGGTATGGAGTGAGTGTCTGTGTTTGGGTACGGAGCGAGTGTGTGTCTGTGTTTGGGTACGGAGTGAGTGTGTGTCCGTGTTTGGGTACGGAGTGAGTGTCTGTGTTTGGGTACGGAGTGAGTGTGTGTTTGGGTACGGAGCGAGTGTGTGTCCATGTTTGGGTACGGAGCGAGTGTGTGTCCATGTTTGGGTATGGAGCGAGTGTGTGTCCGTGTTTGGGTATGGAGCGAGTGTGTGTCCGTGTTTGGCTATGGAGTGAGTCTCTGTGTCTGGGTATGGAGCGAGTGTGTGTCTGTGTTTGGGTATGGAGTGAGTGTGTGTGTGTTTGTGTAAGGAGTGAGTGTGTGTCTGTGTTTGGGTATGGAGTGAGTGTATGTCTGTGTTTGGGTATGGAGTGAGTGTGTGTCTGTGTTTGGGTATGGAGTGAGTGTGTGTGTTTGGGTATGGAGTGAGTGTGTGTCTGTGTTTGGGTATGGAGTGAGTGTGTGTCTGTGTTTGGGTACGGAGTGAGTGTGTGTGTGTTTGGGTACGGAGCGAGTGTGTGTCTGTGTTTGGGTATGGAGCGAGTGTGTGTCTGTGTTTGGGTATGGAGCGAGTGTGTGTGTGTGTTTGGGCATGGAGTTTGTGTCTGTGTTTGGGTATGGAGCGAGTGTGTGTCCGTGTTTGGGTATGGAGCGAGTGTGTGTCCGTGTTTGGCTATGGAGTGAGTGTCTGTGTCTGGGTATGGAGCGAGTGTGTGTCTGTGTTTGGGTATGGAGTGAGTGTGTGTGTGTTTGGGTAAGGAGTGAGTGTGTGTCTGTGTTTGGGTATGGAGTGAGTGTGTGTCTGTGTTTGGGTATGGAGTGAGTGTGTGTTTGGGTATGGAGCATGTGTGTGTCCGTGTTTGGGTATGGAGCGAGTGTGTGTCTGTGTTTGGGTATGGAGCGAGTGTGTGTGTGTGTTTGGGTATGGAGTGAGTGTGTGTGTGTTTGGGTATGGAGTTGAGTGCGTGTCTGTGTTTGGGTATGGAGTGAGTGTGTGTGTGTTTGGGTAAGGAGTGAGTGTGTGTGTGTTTGGGTATGGAGTGAGTGTGTGTGTTTGGGTATGGAGTGAGTGTGTGTGTGTTTGGGTATGGAGTGAGTGTGTGTTTGGGTATGGAGTGAGTGTGTGTTTGGGTATGGAGTGAGTGTGTGTGTGTTTGGGTATGGAGTGAGTGTGTGTCTGTGTTTGGGTATGGAGTGTGTGTGTGTGTGTTTGGGTATGGAGTGAGTGTGTGTGTGTTTGGGTATGGAGTGAGTGTGTGTGTTTGGGTATGGAGTGAGTGTGTGTGTTTGGGTATGGAGTGAGTGTGTGTCTGTGTTTGGGTATGGAGTGAGTGTGTGTCCGTGTTTGGGTATGGAGTGAGTGTGTGTCTGTGTTTGGGTATGGAGTGAGTGTGTGTTTGGGTATGGAGTGAGTGTGTGTTTGGGTATGGAGCAAGTGTGTGTCCGTGTTTGAGTATGGAGTGAGTGTGTGTGTGTGTTTGGGCATGGAGTTTGTGTCTGTGTTTGGGTATGGAGCGAGTGTGTGTCTGTGTTTGGGTATGGAGCGAGTGTGTGTGTGTTTGGGTATGGAGCGAGTGTGTGTGTTTGGGTATGGAGCGAGTGTCTGTGTCTGGGTATGGAGCGAGTGTGTGTGTGTTTGGGTATGGAGCGAGTGTGTGTGTGTTTGGGTATGGAGCGAGTGTGTGTGTTTGGGTATGGAGCGAGTGTCTGTGTCTGGGTATGGAGCGAGTGTGTGTGTGTTTGGGTATGGAGTGAGTGTGTGTGTTTGGGTATGGAGTGAGTGTGTGTGTGTTTGGGTATGGAGTGAGTGTGTGTGTGTTTGGGTATGGAGCGAGAGTGTGTCTGTGTTTGGGTATGGAGTGAGTGTGTGTGTGTTTGGGCATGGAGTGTGTGTCTGTGTTTGGGTATGGAGTGAGTGTGTGTCTCTGTTTGGGTATGGAGTGAGTGTGTGTCTGTGTTTGGGTATGGAGTGAGTGTGTGTGTTTGGGCATGGAGTGAGTGTGTGTGTTTGGGTATGGAGTGAGTGTGTGTGTGTTTGGGCATGGAGTGTGTGTCTGTGTTTGGGTATGGAGTGAGTGTGTGTTTGTGTTTGGGTATGGAGTGAGTGTGTGTCTGTGTTTGGGTATGGAGTGAGTGTGTGTGTTTGGGTATGGAGTGAGTGTGTGTGTTTGGGTATGGAGTGAGTGTGTGTGTTTGGGTACGGAGTGAGTGTGTGTCTGTGTTTGGGTATGGAGTGAGTGTGTGTGTTTGGGTATGGAGCGAGAGTGTGTCTGTGTTTGGGTATGGAGCGAGTGTGTGTCTGTGTTTGTGTATGAAGCGAGAGTGTGTCTGTGTTTGGGTATCAAAGTTGCTGGTGAACGCAGCAGGCCAGGCAGCATCTCTAGGAAGAGGTGCAGTCGACGTTTCGGGCTGGAAACCTTCGTCAGGACTGTTCATCGACTGATCGTTTCCACGGATGCTGCTCGACCTGCTGAGTTCCTCCAGCGCGTTGTGAGTGTTGCTTTGACCCCAGCATCTGCAGAGTATTTTGTGTTTACCTTCACTGTGTCTTGTAGACAGTGCTCCAGATCCTTTCCAGAGGGGTCATCTGTGAAGAGCGCAAATCCCGACTGCGATGCTTTCCGCATTCCTATCTCCTGGTTCAACGTGTTCAGGAATTCCTCCACAGTGGTGGAACCGTCAAACCCCACGACCTGGATGGAAGACAGCAGGTGAGGAGGGGAGGCTATGGTTTGAACTCCCCCACCATGCGTACAGGCACACACCACCTCAACACTGGGAGCACATCTGGGGAGTACGTCACCCCAACATCGAGACCCCACAAAGCAGCTGACAGCTCGGGATGAACCAGCCGCTGAGGCACTCTCAAGGCGGACAGTGCGTCCACTTTCTCATTGGCAATCTTGTCCTAACTTCCAAAAGAAAACTCAAGCCTCTCAAATGGAACCAGATTACTCAATGAAGTCCTCAGACCTAATTCTAACCTTGACTGAACTGCCCAGCATCAAAGGTCTGCAGTACACTGTAATTTACTCCTTCAGAGACGGTCAGAATCTGACTGAAGTAGAGTCTCAGCCATTTTCCTCCCTTCCTTTAACCTGCTCATTTTCTCTGTGCAAGGGCTTTGTGACTGAATGGCACAGACACAGGCTGCCTTGTCTATTGAAAATCCCAAAGTAATGACGTGAGGCTGTAGGGGCAAGTGAAAATTCAATCCTCCCACTCCCCAAGGTACGAGCAACGTCTCTGACAATGAGCTGGCTGCTTTGCTACGGGAGGCGGCACAGAGGCACTGTAGTACAGGTGCTGCCTCTCACCTTCAGAGACCCGGTCCCGTCCTGTCGTCCGGTACTGTCCGCCTGGAGTCTGCACATTGTCAGTAGCCCCTGGTTTACAAGCCAGTCGCAGAAACTTGGTGGTGGTGGTGGGGGGGGGCGGGGTTGATGGGACTGTGGGGTGGACCAAGTGGGATTAGTGTAGGAGTAATGGGTGGTTGATGGTCAGTACAGACTCAATGGGTTGAAGGGCCTATTTCAATGCTTTATATGACTCTTCAGTGCAATGCATTTGTTATTACAGGATTCACTCTCTAATTCTGTTATTTTATTTGTTAATAGCTCATTAAGTGTATCACATTATCAGCAGTATTTATGCTAAGTACAGCTTGTTACACTTCAGCAAAAACGTTCTGAAATCTTTGCGAACGTTGACTTATTAAGGGGGTTCAGGAATGAAGCAGGGGAGCTGCTGACGAGTGACTGTCACACCTCATTGGAGCTGCATGCACCCACCACTACTAACCTGGTAAGTTCCATTCATGAAGTGGACAGGGATACTGAATGGCAGAGAGTGGTGATAAGGGTTTCGAAGGAGGATCGACATTGTCTCCATCCGCGACGGCTTGGCCTCACGGTCCCCGTTCTGCAGTGTGCGTTCCAATGACCTCTGGCAGTAGATGGAGTATTTGCCAATCTCTGTCCTGAGGAGGGAAGGGAGAGAGACCAGTGCCAAGAGATTACTGCGTGGAGCTCTGTCCAGAAGTCTCCTCCAATAACTGCAGTTACCAAATGATCCCAAGGTATTCCTTCAACAGCACGGTATCTCCTCCTTGAAAGAGGTAGATCAGAATGGGATGAAGGTGGTGGCTAACACCCAATACCTCTCTTGGAATAGGGCTCAGATCCTCCCCAGATCAAGGGGTGACTGTCCCGTCTCTTTGTCACCAACCTTTTGCATCCCAGTGAGGGTTTAAGAGCTTCAACGCAATGCCCAACCAAAATGGGTTCAAAATACCAGCCTCGATTTGAGCACAGTTCAGATTACCCCTCCCAACAAACTGGAGGTTGTATTTTTTGGAGGCCCAGAAAAGGGCAGAGTAGTGACTGGCTTTGGATAGGGCAGAACCCCTTCTGTGTCCAACTGAATGCACGTGGATCAGGGCAGAACGGTCTTAATTATTCACTTCTGACATGTGGACGTTACTGGCAAGACCAGACTTAGTTACTTAGCATTTAAAGATTGCATGGATGAACTACAACAATTGTTCATCCCAGTTTGGCAAAAGAATAAATCAAGGAAGGTAGTGCACCCGTGGCTGACAAGAGAAATTAGGGATAGTATCAATTCCAAAGAAGAAGCATACAAATTAGCCAGAAAAAGTGGCTCACCTGAGGACTGGGAGAAATTCAGAGTTCGGCAGAGGAGGACAAAGGGCTTAATTAGGAAGGGGAAAAAAGATTATGAGAGAAAACTGGCAGGGAACATAAAAACTGACTGTAAAAGCTTTTATAGATATGTAAAAAGGAAAAGACTGGTAAAGACAAATGTAGGTCCCCTACAGACAGAAACAGGTGAATTGATTATGGGGAGCAAGGACAAGGCAGACCAATTGAATAATTACTTTGGTTCTGTCTTCACTAAGGAGGACATAAATAATCTTCCAGAAATAGTAGGGGACAGAGGGTCCAGTGAGATGGAGGAACTGAGCGAAATACATGTTAGTACGGAAGTGCTGTTAGGTAAATTGAAGGGATTGAAGGCAGATAAATCCCCAGGGCCAGATGGTCTGCATCCCAGAGTGCTTAAGGAAGTAGCCCAAGAAATAGTGGATGCATTAGTGATAATTTTTCAAAACTCTTTAGATTCTGGACTAGTTCCTGAGGATTGGAGGGTGGCTAATGTAACCCCACTTTTTAAAAAAGGAGGGAGAGAGAAACCGGGGAATTATAGACCGGTTAGCCAAACGTCGGTGGTGGGGAAACTGCTGGAGTCAGTTATCAAAGATGTGATAACAGCACATTTGGAAAGCGGTGAAATCATCGGACAAAGTCAGCATGGATTTGTGAAAGGAAAATCATGTCTGACGAATCTCATAGAATTTTTTGAGGATGTAACTAGTAGAGTGGATAGGGGAGAACCAGTGGATGTGGTATATTTGGATTTTCAAAAGGCTTTTGACAAGGTCCCACACAGGAGATTAGTGTGCAAACTTAAAGCACACGGTATTGGGGGTAAGGTATTGATGTGGATAGAGAATTGGTTAGCAGACAGGAAGCAAAGAGTGGGAATAAACGGGACCTTTTCAGAATGGCAGGTGGTGACTAGTGGGGTACCGCAAGGCTCAGTGCTGGGACCCCAGTTGTTTACAATATATATTAATGACTTGGATGAGGGAATTAAATGCAGCATCTCCAAGTTTGCGGATGACACGAAGCTGGGTGGCAGTGTTAGCAGTGAGGAGGATGCTAAGAGGATGCAGGGTGACTTGGATAGGTTGGGGGAGTGGGCAAATTCATGGCAGATGCAATTTAATGTGGGTAAATGTGAAGTTATCCACTTTGGTGGCAAAAGTAGGAAAACAGATTATTATCTGAATGGTGGCCGATTAGGAAAAGGGGAGGTGCAACGAGACCTGGGTGTCATTATACACCAGTCATTGAAAGTGGGCATGCAGGTACAGCAGGCGGTGAAAAAGGCGAATGGTATGCTGGCATTTATAGCGAGAGGATTCGAGTACAGGAGCAGGGAGGTACTACTGCAGTTGTACAAGGCCTTGGTGAGACCACACCTGGAGTATTGTGTGCAGTTTTGGTCCCCTAATCTGAGGAAAGACATCCTTGCCATAGAGGGAGTACGAAGAAGGTTCACCAGATTGGGATGGCAGGACTTTCATATGAAGAAAGACTGGATGAACTGGGCTTATACTCGTTGGAATTTAGAAGATTGACGGGGGATCTGATTGAAACGTATAAAATTCTAAAGGGATTGGACAGGCTAGATGCAGGAAGATTGTTCCCGATGTTGGGGAAGTCCAGAATGAGGGGTCACAGTTTGAGGATAAAGGGGAAGCCTTTTAGGACCGAGATTAGGAAAAACTTCTTCACACAGAGAGTGGTGAATCTGTGGAATTCTCTGCCACAGGAAACAGTTGAGGCCAGTTCATTGACTATATTTAAGAGGGAGTTAGATATGGCCCTTGTGGCTACGGGGATCAGGGGGTATGGAGGGAAGGCTGGGGCAGGGTTCTGAGTTGGATGATCAGCCATGATCATAATAAATGGCGGTGCAGGCTCGAAGGGCCGAATGGCCTACTCCTGCACCTATTTTCTATGTTTCTATGTTTATGTTTAACTCCCGGAGACTTGGGAAGGTCATGATAAACCTTTCTCTTGCAAGGCTTTAAGGAATATACGCAGCCCAGAAACAGGCCATTGCTCCCGCACCACTTGATAAAACTGAGCAGCAGTTGGTTAGGCTTCTTCATTAGGGCAATTAAAGACAACCGTGATGCTGAGGTGTGGCTAGTCATAGGGTGCCTGGATTACCACCCCAGTAGCAGAACTGCTGCAGGACTGAGTTGTGTGTTATTGCCACTGAATGCACTGGTGCTTTCAATGAAGGAACACTAGTGATAGACCCGAGTTGGTGTCCTTATTGAATGTGTGGAACGCTGAGGTGAATTCCAAACTAAGCCTGGAAACCAGTGGTCTTGGTCAAGTTGCTGAGAAATGCAAGGTACACTTCGAAAGAAAATAGGAAGCAGAACAGGCCATTCAGCCCCTCGAGCCTGTCCTATGCTGACCTCAACTCTTCTTCTGCATCAGTTCCCCAAATCCCTCAATTCCTTCATCTTTCAAATAATTTTCTATCTCCACCTTAAATGTATCTACTGAGCTGCAACCTTGGGGCTGAGAATTCCAGAGCTTCACTATCGGAGAGGCAGCAATATCCCATTCTGTAGGGACGGTAGGACACAGGCATTGGAAAAGACCTTGCACATCCTTTCCTCCCTCACCGCCAGACAGTGGCAGACAACCTGTGGGAGAACAACACTTCAAAGGTATACCACGATGTTAGAAAGAGCCAACTCCACAGCACTGGGAAGCGGCTCTTGCATTTGAATCCCACCCTGCAGCTTTGCTCCCACCTTTGCAGGTCTCCTACCTGGGGTCCGCGTTGCGCTGGAGGTGAAGCTTGAGATACCACAGGAAGTGATGCTGGGGTAGGAAAAGAGCGACACACAGCGCCAGGAGCTGCCAGCACTGGACAGGGAGCAAGAAGCCATAATCATAGAGAGTCCATTGAATACTGGGCAAAAGCTACAACCTATACTGAGGCTCAGCTCAATGACATAAATTCAACAAAAAATAGCTAATAGATATCAGGGATCTCTGAGTGATGAGTGAATTCAATAATAGTGAAGATTTCCAGAATGTATGAAGTATTTTCCCACCATGTTATCTTCAATCTCATCTCACAAATGTTGACTACTGTACTGAAACGCCCAGTAAAACTCCATCCTTCAGTAGGGAAACTTTAACGCCAGATGCGGCAGCATAAAGCCAGCTCAGATAGCAATCTGTGAGGTGTCGATGAGTCTCGGCTTGCCGCGAGCGTGGTTACCTGTATGAGGGAGAAGTTGTGTGACTGCCTGTTGCTGGTCTGCTTGATGAACTGACAGTAGATTTCGTTCTGTAGCTCGGTGTGCGTCAGGCAAACCTGAAGTGCGTTCTGAGCCAACGACACGTGGTAGTCAATTGAAGGTGCTTCCACCAGCACGTTGATGAACAACTGGCATGACTGGGGAAAGAGTACAAGTGAGGTGAGGGACATTAATCAGTTCCCCGAGCACCACAACTGACCGGGAACAGAGACGTGGATGAACACGTCTGATCAAAGAACAACAACTCAACCACACTGGCGTAAGCAACCGCGGCCGGGTGAGGCTGACGAACCCCAGCTGGGTGCGTGAGTCATGCAGTTGACAACATTTGGATTGAGTGCCAACTGTGCATCAGACACAGACAGCCTTGCCAGGTGTACGCAGGGTTTACGAAACAGAGGCAACTCACGTTCATAACCATCACCCCTGCTTATCTTGGACACTTTGATGGTATGAAAAGCTTCCATCTGCCCCTGTCAACTCAGCAGAGAAGCTCAGTTAGGTATGAGATCGTGGGTTGTGAGATGGGGTAGGTGTGTGTTGCTAGCGTGGCAGGGTGAGAGGCGTGGAATGTCACTCAAAAGCGCCACATCTTTTTTGGCTGCCCCAGAGCTTCAGGACGGTGCAGGTACAAATTTGAGAAATATGCAAGCTGGCAGCTGGGAAGTTGTTCAATTAACTTGCACTACAGATACAAAAGCCAAAGAGCACGAACCTCCAGAATCATGGGAAGTTTCTGTCCCAGTTATCAGACTCCTGAATGGAGCTCTCATACACCAAGAGATGAACTTTCGATCTATCTTGCTGCGGCTTCTGCACTTTGTCTGTCTGGACTGAACTTTCGTTGTAACTGTTCTATTTTATTCTGCTTTTTAAAAAGATCTTTTATGATCTTGATAAGATTATGTTTGGTATAATCTGTTGGGGTGGCATGCAAAACAAAAGTTTTTCTACTGTATCTCGATACATTCAGCAGGAGGAGGAGGGAGGAGAAGATGGCAGTGCGAAGCAGCGCGCGCGGCCGTTCTGAATGATATCGTATGTGTAACTAGGGGCCGCGCACAATCCGGATTTGATGGGGGACAGCCGTGAAGCGCAGAGGAACATCTGGAGCAACTTCTGAAATGCCTGCTTTGCTGCGGCTGCTACTGTGTGATCGAGAATCTCTGGAGACGAAGTCCCCAAATCCTCAGCTTTGTGTATTGCCTGTTGCAGGGGCCGGGGTCGAAGTGCTCGGCAGAGATGGTGCTCGGTGTCAAATAGGTGGTCGGAGGCTCGGAGTTTTTCGGATGGACTCAGAGTTGGACTGTGGTCGGATGCTTCCGGGATGCTGCACCGGCAAGTTGGCGGCGCTGGAGGTTTACCGTCTGCGTGAGATGAAGGGACTTTCGAGAGACTCTGAGACTTTTACTGTGCCGTGGTCTGTTCTTATTAAATTACAGTATTGCTTTGCACTGTTGTAACTACATGTTATAATTATGTGGTTTTTGTTAGTTTTTAAGTCGGTTTGTCATGTGTTTTTCGTGATATCATTCTAGAAAAACATTGTATCATTTCTTAATGCATGCATTACTAAATGACAATAAAAGGGGACTGCGTGTCCTCATAATCATAATAATAGAACAAACCAGGTCTCTCTCTGCATCTCTTCCCTCCAACCTATCAGAAAAATCCCAGAGAAAGGGAGGAGAGTGGAGAATCACAAACAAGAGCTACACACAGAAGGTGCTGGAGGAACTCAGCAGACCAGGCTGCCTCTATGGGAAAAGGTACAGTCGACGTTTCGGGCCGAGAGTGGAGAATCGAAGGGTTCACTGACTGGATGAAGTGATAGACGGGGCTCGGGACTGCCCAGGAGGCCAAGTCGGGTGGGCAGCTGTTTGTCAGGAGGAGGTTAAGGACACAGGAGGGATATAGCCACAAAGACATTTGAAACTGGAGGTGATGGGGTTCTGAGGCCAACACAACTCAACAAGGGAAAGCTTGGAAGGGCATGTGAGGCAGTCACACTACACGTACTGTTCAACAAAATAAAGTATTTTGAGTGAGAAAGCTTTAGTGCTTTGCATCCTGTTAATGCCCCACGCCAATAAGAGCTAACACAGAGTACCGAGCTTTTACCTTAAAGAGTTTCAGTGCTTCTGTCTGCAGAGCGTTGGAGGGGAGGGTGGTAAGGGCATTGAGGATGCTGTCTTTACTGCAGCACAGGACTGGGTGCTTCCAGATGGGCGAGTCTGCAGGAAACAAAGCAAGAGGCAGCTGTCACGTGGTCCCTGCATTCTGAAAGCACACGGCTGCTCAGGGTCTACAGCATTCTAGGAGAGTCCAGATTCATCGTGGGGGGCTGGGGTTCTCTTTGCTTCACCAAGTTGCTGTCCAAAGGGTACTGTGTGGTTATCACCCAATATTGGCACCAAGGCTCTTCCCGCCCACCCCACCCCTACTCTGGATAGTGCCCAGACCTGGAAGGTTTGCCACCGTCTGGGGCCCCTCCTGCACTAAGTGCTCAAGTATAATTCCTGCTAAGACCAACAGGTCAACCTGTTGGATAGGGCTGGCCCCCCCAGACTGCCAGTTGTTGCGATGGAGACGGATGCTGGAGGAATAGAAGAGCCAGAGTGAATTCCAGACGATGTGAAACGATCCACTCCACTTCCGCTGAAAAGCACAATATTGGAGAAACAGGCCGTTCGGCCCTATGGCCACTGATGGTATTTATGCTCCTCAACCTTCTCAGCACATCTTCCCTTCCATTTCCATTTCATCTGCATACTCAACAGGCCCACAAATTCATCTCCAGTGTTTAATGAGCGTGAAGTAAACGGGGTCACTGTGAGTTTAAAGGGAGAGTGGGAAACGGGATCTCAGTAAGTTGAAAGGGAGAGTGGGAAACGGGGTCTCTGTGGGTTTAAAGGGAGAGTGGGAAACGGTGTCTCGCTGGGTTTAACGGGAGAGTGGGAAACGGGGTCCCGGTGCGTTTAAAGGGAGAGTGGGAAACGGGGTCTCAGTGAGTTTAAAGGGAGAGTGGGAAACGGAGTCTTGCTGAGTTTAAAGGAAGAGTGGGAAATGGGGTCTCAGTGAGTTCAAGGGAGTGTGAAACTGGGTCTCGGTGCGTTTAAAGGGAAAGTGGGAAACAGGGTCTCAGTGAGTTTAACGGGAGAGTGGGAAACGGGGTCTCAATGAGTTTAAAGGGAGAGTGGGAAACGGTGTCTCGATGGGTTTAACGGGACAGTGGGAAGCGGGGTCTCAGTGAGTTTAAAGGGAGAGTGGGAAACGGGGTCACTGTGAGTTTAAAGGAGGAGTGGGAAACGGGGTCTCAGTGAGTTTAAAGGGAGTGTGAAACTGGGTCTCGGTGCGTTTAACGGGAGAGTGGGAAACGGGGTCTCAGTGAGTTTAAAGGGAGTGTGAAACTGGGTCTCGGTGAGTTTAAAGGAAGAGTGGGAAATGGGGTCTCAGTGAGTTTAAAGAGAGAGTGGGAAACAGGGTCCCGGTGCGTTTAAAGGGAGAGTGGGAAACAGGGTCTCAGTGAGTTTAAAGGGAGAGTGGGAAACGGGGTCCCGGTGAGTTTAGAGGGAGAGTGGGAAACGGGGTCTCAATGAGTTTAAAGGAAGAGTGGGAAATGGGGTCTCAGTGAGTTCAAGGGAGTGTGAAACTGGGTCTCGGTGCGTTTAAAGGGAGAGTGGGAAACGGGGTCTCAGTGAGTTTAACGGGAGAGTGGGAAACGGGGTCTCAATGAGTTTAAAGGGAGAGTGGGAAACGGTGTCTCGATGGGTTTAACGGGACAGTGGGAAGCGGGGTCTCAGTGAGTTTAAAGGGAGAGTGGGAAACGGGGTCACTGTGAGTTTAAAGGAGGAGTGGGAAACGGGGTCTCAGTGAGTTTAAAGGGAGTGTGAAACTGGGTCTCGGTGCGTTTAACGGGAGAGTGGGAAACGGGGTCTCAGTGAGTTTAAAGGGAGTGTGAAACTGGGTCTCGGTGAGTTTAAAGGAAGAGTGGGAAATGGGGTCTCAGTGAGTTTAAGGGAGTGTGAAACTGGGTCTCGGTGCGTTTAAAGGGAGAGTGGGAAACAGGGTCTCAGTGAGTTTAAAGGGAGAGTGGGAAACGGGGTCCCGGTGAGTTTAAAGGGAGAGTGGGAAAAAGGGTCTCAATGAGTTTAAAGGGAGAGTGGGAAACGGTGTCTCGATGGGTTTAACGGGACAGTGGGAAGCGGGGTTTCAGTGAGTTTAAAGGGAGAGTGGATAACGGGGTCTCAGTGAGTTTAAAGGGAGAGTGGGAAACGGGGTCTCAGTGAGTTTAAAGGGAGAGTGGGAAACGGGGTCTCTGTGGGTTTAAAGGGAGAGTGGGAAACGGGGTCTCTGTGGGTTTAAAGGGAGAGTGGGAAATGGGGTCTCTGTGAGTTTAAAGGGAGAGTGGGAAACGGGGTCTCAGTGAGTTTAAAGGAAGAGTGGGAAATGGGGTCTCAGTGAGTTCAAGGGAGTGTGAAACTGGGTCTCGGTGCGTTTGAAGGGAAAGTGGGAAACAGGGTCCCAGTGAGTTTAACGGGAGAGTGAGAAACGGGGTCCTGGTGTGTTTAAAGGGAGAGTGGGAAACGGGGTCTCTGTGGGTTTCAAGGGAGAGTGGGAAACGGGGTCACTGTGAGTTTAAAGGGAGAGTGGGAAATGGGATCTCTGTGGGTTTAAAGGGAGAGTGGGAAACGGGGTCTCCGTGGGTTTAAAGGGAGAGTGGGAAACGGGGTCTCTGTGAGTTTAAAGGGAGAGTGGGAAACGGGGTCTCAGTGAGTTTAAAGGGAGAGTGGGAAACGGGGTCCCGGTGTGTTTAAAGAGAGAGTGTGAAACGGGGTCTCTGTGGGTTTAACGGGAGAGTGGGAAACGGGGTCTCAGTGAGTTTAAAGGGAGAGTGGGAAACGGGGTCTCGCTGAGTTTAAAGGGAGAGTGGGAAACGGGGTCCCGGTGCGTTTAAAGGGAGAGTGGGAAACGGGGTCTCGGTGAGTTTAAAGGGAGAGTGTGAAACGGTGTCTCTGTGGGTTTAACGGGAGATTGGGAAATGGGGTCCCGGTGAGTTTAAAGGGAGAGTGGGAAACGGTGTCTCAGTGGGTTTAAAGGGAGAGTGGGAAACGGGATTCCGGTGAGTTTAAAGAGAGAGTGGGAAACTGGGTCTCGGTGAGTTTAGAGGGAGAGTGGGAAACGGGGTTTCAGTGAGTTTAAAGGGAGAGTGGGAAACGGTGTCTCGGTGGGTTTAACGGGAGAGTGGGAAACGGGGACCCGGTGAGTTTAAAGGCAGAGTGGGAAACGGTGTCTTGGTGGGTTTAAAGGGAGAGTGGGAAACGGTGTCTTGGTGGGTTTAAAGGGAGAGTGGGAAACGGTGTCTTGGTGGGTTTAAAGGGAGAGTGGGAAACGGTGTCTTGGTGGGTTTAAAGGGAGAGTGGGAAACGGTGTCTTGGTGGGTTTAAAGGGAGAGTGGGAAACGGTGTCTCGGTGCGTTTAAAGGGAGAGTGGGAAACAGGCACCCGGTGAGTTTAAAGGGAGAGTGGGAAACAGGGTCTCTGTGGGTTTAACGGAAGAGTGGGAAACGGGGACCCGGTGAGTTTAAAGGGAGAGTGGGAAACGGGGTCTCGGTGAGTTTAGAGGGAGAGTGGGAAACGGTGTCCGGGTGGGTTTAAAGGGAGCGTGGGAAACGGGGTGTTAGTGGGTTTAAAGAGAGAGTGTGAAACAGGATCCCGGTGGGTTTAAAGGGAGAGTGGGAAACGGGATCACTGTGAGTTTAACGGGAGAATGGGAAACGGGGTCTCAATGAGTTTAAAGGGAGAGTGGGAAACGGGGTCTCGATGGGTTTAAAGGGAGAGTGGGAAACGGGGTCTCAGTGAGTTTAAAGGGAGAGTGGGAAACGGGGTCTCAGTGAGTTTAAAGGGAGAGTGGGAAACGGGGTCCCGGTGGGTTTAAAGGGAGAGTGGGAAACGGGGTCTCGGTGAGTTTAAAGGGAGAGTGGGAAACGGGGTCTCAATGAGTTTAAAGGGAGAGTGGGAAACGGGGTCTCTGTGAGTTTAAAGGGAGAGTGGGAAACGGGGTCTCGGTGAGTTTAAAGGGAGAGTGGGAAACGGGGTCTCGGTGGGTTTAAAGGGAGAGTGGGAAACGGGGTCTCGGTGAGTTTAAAGGGAGAGTGGGAAACGGTGTCTCGGTGGGTTTAAAGGGAGAGTGGGAAACGGGGTCCCGGTGAGTTTAAAGGGAGAGTGTGAAACTGGGTCTCGGTGAGTTTAGAGGGAGAGTGGGAAACGGGGTTTCAGTGAGTTTAAAGGGAGAGTGGGAAACGGTGTCTCGGTGGGTTTAACGGGAGAGTGGGAAACGGGGACCCGGTGAGTTTAAAGAGAGACTGGGAAACGGGGTCTTGGTGGGTTTAAAGGGAGAGTGGGAAACGGGGTCTCGGTGAGTTTAAAGGGAGAGTAGGAAACGGTCTCGGTGTGTTTAAAGAGAGAGTGTGAAACGGGGTCTCGGTGAGTTTAAAGGGAGAGTGGGAAACGGGGTCTCGGTGAGTTTAAAGGGAGAGTGGGAAACGGGGTGTTGGTGGGTTTAAAGGGAGAGTGGGAAACGGGGTCCCGGTGAGTTTAAAGGGAGAGTGGGAAACGGGGTCTCGGTGAGTTTAAAGGGAGAGTGGGAAACGGTGTCTCGGTGAGTTTAAAGGGAGAGTGGGAAACGGGGTCCGGGTGAGTTTAAAAGGAGAGTGGGAAACGGGGTCCGGGTGAGTTTAAAGGGAGAGTGGGAAACGGGTTCTCTGTGGGTTTAAAGAGAGAGTGGCAAACGGGGTCCGGGTGAGTTTAAAGGGAGAGTGGGAAACGGGGTCTCGGTGAGTTTAAAGGGAGAGTGGGAAACGGGGTCTCGGTGAGTTTAAAGGGAGAGTGGGAAACGGGGTCTCGGTGAGTTTAAAGGGAGAGTGGGAAACGGGGTCTCGGTGAGTTTAAAGGGAGAGTGGGAAACGGGGTCTCTGTGGGTTTAAAGGGAGAGTGGGAAACGGGGTCTCGGTGAGTTTAAAGGGAGAGTGGGAAACGGGGTCTCGGTGAGTTTAAAGGGAGAGTGGGAAACGGGGTCTCGGTGGGTTTAAAGGGAGAGTGGGAAACGGGGTCTCGGTGAGTTTAAAGGGAGAGTGGGAAACGGGGTCTCGGTGAGTTTAAAGGGAGAGTGGGAAACGGGGTCTCTGTGGGTTTAAAGGGAGAGTGGGAAACGGGGTCTCGGTGAGTTTAAAGGGAGAGTGGGAAACGGGGTCCGGGTGAGTTTAAAGGGAGAGTGGGAAACGGGGTCCCGGTGAGTTTAAAGGGAGAGTGGGAAACGGGGTCTCTGTGGGTTTAAAGGGAGAGTGGGAAACGGGGTCCCGGTGAGTTTAAAGGGAGAGTGGGAAACGGGGTCTCTGGTGGGTTTAAAGGGAGAGTGGGAAACGGGGTCCCGGTGAGTTTAAAGGGAGAGTGGGAAACAGGGTCTCGGTGGGTTTAAAGGGAGAGTGGGAAACGGGGTCTCAATGAGTTTAAAGGGAGAGTGGGAAACGGGGTCTTGGTGGGTTTAAAGGGAGAGTGGGAAACGGGGTCCCGGTGAGTTTAAAGAAGAGTGGGAAACGGTGTCTCGGTGGGTTTAAAGGGAGAGTGGGAAACGGGGTCCCGGTGAGTTTAAAGGGAGAGTGGGAAACGGGGTCTCGGTGAGTTTAGAGGGAGAGTGGGAAACGGGGTCTCTCGGTGAGTTTAAAGGGAGAGTGGGAAACGGGGTCTCCGGTGAGTTTAAAGGGAGAGTGGGAAACGGGGTCTCGGTGAGTTTAAAGGGAGAGTGGGAAACGGGGTCTCGGTGGTTTAAAGGGAGAGTGGGAAACGGGGTCTCGGTGAGTTTAAAGGGAGAGTGGGAAACGGGGTCTCGGTGAGTTTAAAGGGAGAGTGGGAAACGGGGTCTCGGTGAGTTTAAAGGGAGAGTGGGAAACGGGGTCTCGGTGAGTTTAAAGGGAGAGTGGGAAACGGGGTCTCGGTGAGTTTAAAGGGAGAGTGGGAAACGGGGTCTCGGTGAGTTTAAAGGGAGAGTGGGAAACGGGGTCTCGGTGAGTTTAAAGGGAGAGTGGGAAACGGGGTCTCGGTGAGTTTAAAGGGAGAGTGGGAAACGGGGTCTCGGTGAGTTTAAAGGGAGAGTGGGAAACGGGGTCCCGGTGAGTTTAAAGGGAGAGTGGGAAACGGGGTCTCGGTGAGTTTAAAGGGAGAGTGGGAAACGGGGTCTCAGTGAGTTTAAAGGGAGAGTGGGAAACGGGGTCTCGGTGGGTTTAAAGGGAGAGTGGGAAACGGGGTCTCGGTGAGTTTAAAGGGAGAGTGGGAAACGGGGTCTCGGTGAGTTTAAAGGGAGAGTGGGAAACGGGGTCTCGGTGGGTTTAAAGGGAGAGTGGGAAACGGGGTCTCTGTGAGTTTAAAGGGAGAGTGGGAAACGGGGTCTCGGTGAGTTTAAGGGAGAGTGGGAAACGGGGTCGAGTTTAAAGGGAAGTGGAAACGGGGTCTCGTGAGTTTAAAGGGAGAGTGGGAAACGGGGTCGTGAAAGGGAGAGTGGGAAACGGGGTCTCGGTGAGTTTAAAGGGAGAGTGGGAAACGGGGTCTCCGTGGGTTTAAAGGGAGAGTGGGAAACGGGGTCTCGGTGAGTTTAAAGGGAGAGTGGGAAACGGGGTCTCGGTGAGTTTAAAGGGAGAGTGGGAAACGGGGTCTCTGTGGGTTTAAAGGGAGAGTGGGAAACGGGGTCCCTGTGGGTTTAAAGGGAGAGTGGGAAACGGGGTCCCGGTGAGTTTAAAGGGAGAGTGGGAAACGGGGTCTCGGTGAGTTTAAAGGGAGAGTGGGAAACGGGGTCTCGGTGAGTTTAAAGGGAGAGTGGGAAACGGGGTCTCGGTGGTTTAAAGGGAGAGTGGGAAACGGGGTCTCGGTGAGTTTAAAGGGAGAGTGGGAAACGGGGTCTCGGTGGTTTAAAGGGAGAGTGGGAAACGGGGTCTCGGTGAGTTTAAAGGGAGAGTGGGAAACGGGGTCTCGGTGAGTTTAAAGGGAGAGTGGGAAACGGGGTCTCGGTGGGTTTAAAGGGAGAGTGGGAAACGGGGTCCGGTGAGTTTAAAGGGAGAGTGGGAAACGGGGTCTCGGTGAGTTTAAAGGGAGAGTGGGAAACGGGGTCTCGGTGAGTTTAAAGGGAGAGTGGGAAACGGGGTCTCGGTGAGTTTAAAGGGAGAGTGGGAAACGGGGTCTCGGTGGTTTAAAGGGAGAGTGGGAAACGGGGTCTCGGTGAGTTTAAAGGGAGAGTGGGAAACGGGGTCTCGGTGGGTTTAAAGGGAGAGTGGGAAACGGGGTCTCGGTGGTTTAAAGGGAGAGTGGGAAACGGGGTCTCGGTGAGTTTAAAGGGAGAGTGGGAAACGGTGTCTCGGTGGGTTTAAAGGGAGAGTGGGAAACGGGGTCCCGGTGAGTTTAAAGGGAGAGTGGGAAACGGGGTCTCGGTGAGTTTAAAGGGAGAGTGGGAAACGGGGTCCCGGTGAGTTTAAAGGGAGAGTGGGAAACGGGGTCCCGGTGAGTTTAAAGGGAGAGTGGGAAACGGGGTCTCGGTGAGTTTAAAGGGAGAGTGTGAAACGGGGTCTCGGTGAGTTTAAAGGGAGAGTGGGAAACGGGGTCTCAGTGAGTTTAAAGGGAGAGTGGGAAACGGGGTCTCGGTGGGTTTAAAGGGAGAGTGTGAAACGGGGTCTCGGTGGGTTTAAAGGGAGAGTGGGAAACGGGGTCTCGGTGAGTTTAAAGGGAGAGTGGGAAACGGGGTCTCTGTGGGTTTAAAGGGAGAGTGGGAAACGGGGTCCCGGTGAGTTTAAAGGGAGAGTGGGAAACGGGGTCTCGGTGAGTTTAAAGGGAGAGTGGGAAACGGGGTCTCGGTGAGTTTAAAGGAAGAGTGGGAAACGGGGTCTCAGTGAGTTTAAAGGGAGAGTGGATAACGGGGTCTCAGCGAGTTTAAAGGGAGAGTGGGAAACGGGGTCCCGGTGAGTTTAAAGGGAGAGTGGGAAACGGGGTCTCGGTGAGTTTAAAGGGAGAGTGGGAAACGGGGTCTCGGTGAGTTTAAAGGGAGAGTGGGAAACGGGGTCTCTGTGGGTTTAAAGGGAGAGTGGGAAACGGGGTCTCGGTGAGTTTAAAGGGAGAGTGGGAAACGGGGTCTCGGTGGGTTTAAAGGGAGAGTGGGAAACGGGGTCCCGGTGAGTTTAAAGGGAGAGTGGGAAACTGGGTCTCGGTGAGTTTAGAGGGAGAGTGGGAAACGGGGTCCCGGTGAGTTTAAAGGGAGAGTGGGAAACGGTGTCTCTGTGGGTTTAAAGGGAGAGTGGGAAACGGGGTCTCGGTGAGTTTAAAGGGAGAGTGGGAAACGGGGTCTCAGTGAGTTTAAAGGGAGAGTGGGAAACGGGGTCTCGGTGAGTTTAAAGGGAGAGTGGGAAACGGGGTCTCGGTGAGTTTAAAGGGAGAGTGGGAAACGGGGTCTCGGTGAGTTTAAAGGGAGAGTGGGAAACGGGGTCTCGGTGGGTTTAAAGGGAGAGTGGGAAACGGGGTCTCGGTGGGTTTAAAGGGAGAGTGGGAAACGGGGTCTCGGTGAGTTTAAAGGGAGAGTGGGAAACGGTGTCTCGGTGGGTTTAAAGAGAGAGTGGGAAACGGGGTCCCGGTGAGTTTAAAGGGAGAGTGGGAAACGGGGTCTCGGTGAGTTTAAAGGGAGAGTGGGAAACGGGGTCTCGGTGAGTTTAAAGGGAGAGTGGGAAACGGGGTCTCGGTGAGTTTAAAGGGAGAGTGGGAAACGGGGTCTCGGTGAGTTTAAAGGGAGAGTGGGAAACGGGGTCTCGGTGAGTTTAAAGGGAGAGTGGGAAACGGGGTCTCGGTGAGTTTAAAGGGAGAGTGGGAAACGGGGTCTCGGTGAGTTTAAAGGGAGAGTGGGAAACGGGGTCTCGGTGAGTTTAAAGGGAGAGTGGGAAACGGGGTCTCGGTGAGTTTAAAGGGAGAGTGGGAAACGGGGTCTCGGTGAGTTTAAAGGGAGAGTGGGAAACGGGGTCTCGGTGGTTTAAAGGGAGAGTGGGAAACGGGGTCTCGTGAGTTTAAAGGGAGAGTGGGAAACGGGGTCTCGGTGAGTTTAAAGGGAGAGTGGGAAACGGGGTCTCGTGAGTTTAAAGGGAGAGTGGGAAACCGGGTCCCAGTGGGTTTAAAGGGAGAGTGGGAGACGGGGTCTTGGAGTGTTTAAAGGGGGAGTGGGAAATGGGGTCCCGGCAGTTTAAAGGGAGAGTGGGAAACGGGGTCTCGGTGAGTTTAAAGGGAGAGTGGGAAACGGGGTCTCGGTGAGTTTAAAGGGAGAGTGGGAAACGGGGTCTCGGTGAGTTTAAAGGGAGAGTGGGAAACGGGGTCTCGGTGAGTTTAAAGGGAGAGTGGGAAACGGGGTCTCGTGAGTTTAAAGGGAGAGTGGGAAACGGGGTCTTGGTGAGTTTAAAGGGAGAGTGGGAAACGGGGTCTCGGTGAGTTTAAAGGGAGAGTGGGAAACGGGGTCTCGGTGAGTTTAAAGGGAGAGTGGGAAACGGGGTCTCGGTGAGTTTAAAGGGAGAGTGGGAAACGGGGTCTCGGTGAGTTTAAAGAGAGAGTGGGAAACGGGGTGTCTGTGGGTTTAAAGAGAGAGTGTGAAACAGGGTCTCAGTGAGTTTAAAGGGAGAGTGGGAAACGGGGTCTCGGTGAGTTTAAAGGGAGAGTGGGAAACGGGGTCTCGGTGGGTTTAAAGGGAGAGTGGGAAACGGGGTCTCGGTGAGTTTAAAGGGAGAGTGGGAAACGGGGTCTCGGTGGGTTTAAAGGGAGAGTGGGAAACGGGGTCTCGGTGAGTTTAAAGGGAGGAGAGTGGGAAACGGGGTCTCGGTGAGTTTAAAGGGAGAGTGGGAAACGGGGTCCCGGTGAGTTTAAAGAGAGAGTGGGAAACGGTGTCTCGGTGGGTTTAAAGGGAGAGTGGGAAACGGGGTCCCGGTGAGTTTAAAGGGAGAGTGGGAAACGGGGTCTCGGTGAGTTTAAAGGGAGAGTGGGAAACGGGGTCTCGGTGAGTTTAAAGGGAGAGTGGGAAACGGGGTCTCAGTGAGTTTAAAGGGAGAGTGGGAAACGGGGTCTCGGTGAGTTTAAAGGGAGAGTGGGAAACGGGGTCTCTGTGGGTTTAAAGGGAGAGTGTGAAACGGGGTCTCGGTGAGTTTAAAGGGAGAGTGTGAAACTGGGTCTCGGTGAGTTTAGAGGGAGAGTGTGAAACTGGGTCTCGGTGAGTTTAGAGGGAGAGTGGGAAACGGGGTCTCAGTGAGTTTAAAGGGAGAGTGGGAAACGGTGTCTCGGTGGGTTTAAAGGGAGAGTGGGAAACGGGGTCTCGGTGAGTTTAAAGGGAGAGTGGGAAACGGGGTCTCGGTGAGTTTAAAGGGAGAGTGGGAAACGGGGTCTCGGTGAGTTTAAAGGGAGAGTGGGAAACGGGGTCTCGGTGAGTTTAAAGGGAGAGTGGGAAACGGGGTCTGGTGAGTTTAAAGGGAGAGTGGGAAACGGGGTCTCGGTGAGTTTAAAGGGAGAGTGGGAAACGGGGTCTCGGTGAGTTTAAAGGGAGAGTGGGAAACGGGGTCTCGGTGAGTTTAAAGGGAGAGTGGGAAACGGGGTCTCGGTGAGTTTAAAGGGAGAGTGGGAAACGGGGTCTCGGTGAGTTTAAAGGGAGAGTGGGAAACGGGGTCCCGTGAGTTTAAAGGGAGAGTGTGAAACTGGGTCTCGGTGAGTTTAAAGGGAGAGTGGGAAACGGGGTCTCGGTGAGTTTAAAGGGAGAGTGGGAAACGGGGTCTCGGTGAGTTTAAAGGGAGAGTGGGAAACGGTGTCTCGGTGGGTTTAAAGGGAGAGTGGGAAACGGGGTCCCGGTGAGTTTAAAGGGAGAGTGTGAAACTGGGTCTCGGTGAGTTTAGAGGGAGAGTGGGAAACGGGGTCTCGGTGAGTTTAAAGGGAGAGTGGGAAACGGGGTCTCGGTGAGTTTAAAGGGAGAGTGGGAAACGGGGTCTCGGTGAGTTTAAAGGGAGAGTGGGAAACGGGGTCTCGGTGAGTTTAAAGGGAGAGTGGGAAACGGGGTCTCGGTGAGTTTAAAGGGAGAGTGGGAAACGGGGTCTCGGTGGTTTAAAGGGAGAGTGGGAAACGGGGTCTCGGTGAGTTTAAAGGGAGAGTGTGAAACGGGGTCTCGGTGAGTTTAAAGGGAGAGTGGGAAACGGGGTCCCGGTGAGTTTAAAGGGAGAGTGGGAAACGGGGTCTCTGTGGGTTTAAAGGGAGAGTGGGAAACGGGGTCTCGGTGAGTTTAAAGGGAGAGTAGGAAACGGTCTCGGTGTGTTTAAAGGGAGAGTGGGAAACGGGGTCTCGGTGAGTTTAAAGGGAGAGTGGGAAACGGGGTCTCGGTGAGTTTAAAGGGAGAGTGGGAAACGGGGTCTCGGTGAGTTTAAAGGGAGAGTGGGAAACGGGGTCTCGGTGGGTTTAAAGGGAGAGTGGGAAACGGGGTCTCGGTGAGTTTAAAGGGAGAGTGGGAAACCAGGTCTCTGTGGGTTTAAAGGGAGAGTGGGAAACGGGGTCCCGGTGCATTTAAAGGGAGAGTGGGAAACGGGGTGTTGGTGGGTTTAAAGAGAGAGTGTGAAACGGGATCCCGGTGGGTTTAAAGGGAGAGTGAGAAACGGGGTCTCGGTGAGTTTAAAGGGAGAGTGGGAAACGGGGTCTCTGTGAGTTTAAAGGGAGAGTGGGAAACGGGGTCCCGGTGGGTTTAAAGGGAGAGTGGGAAACGGGGTCTCTGTGAGTTTAGAGGGAGAGTGGGAAACGGGGTCCCGGTGGGTTTAAAGGGAGAGTGGGAAACCGGGTCTCTGTGGGTTTAAAGGGAGAGTGGGAAACGGGGTCCCGGTGAGTTTAAAGGGAGAGTGGGAAACGGGGTCTCTGTGGGTTTAAAGGGAGAGTGGGAAACGGGGTCTCGGTGAGTTTAAAGGGAGAGTGGGAAACGGGGTCTCGGTGAGTTTAAAGGGAGAGTGGGAAACGGGGTCTCGGTGAGTTTAAAGGGAGAGTGGGAAACGGGGTCTCGGTGAGTTTAAGGGAGAGTGGGAAACGGGAGTGGGTGGTTTAAAGGGAGAGTGGGAAACGGGGTCTCGGTGGGTTTAAAGGGAGAGTGGGAAACGGGGTCTCGGTGAGTTTAAAGGGAGAGTGGGAAACGGGGTCTCGGTGGGTTTAAAGGGAGAGTGGGAAACGGGGTCTCGGTGGTTTAAAGGGAGAGTGGGAAACGGGGTCTCGGTGAGTTTAAAGGGAGAGTGGGAAACGGGGTCTCGGTGAGTTTAAAGGGAGAGTGGGAAACGGGGTCTCGGTGAGTTTAAAGGGAGAGTGGGAAACGGGGTCTCCGGTGAGTTTAAAGGGAGAGTGGGAAACGGGGTCTCGGTGAGTTTAAAGGGAGAGTGGGAAACGGGGTCTCGGTGGGTTTAAAGGGAGAGTGGGAAACGGGGTCTCGGTGAGTTTAAAGGGAGAGTGGGAAACGGGGTCTCGGTGAGTTTAAAGGGAGAGTGGGAAACGGGGTCTCGGTGAGTTTAAAGGGAGAGTGGGAAACGGGGTCTCGGTGAGTTTAAAGGGAGAGTGGGAAACGGGGTCTCGGTGAGTTTAAAGGGAGAGTGGGAAACGGGGTCTCGGTGTGTTGTTTAAGGAGAGTGGGAAACGGGGTCTCGGTGAGTTTAAAGGGAGAGTGGGAAACGGGGTCTCGGTGAGTTTAAAGGGAGAGTGGGAAACGGGGTCTCGGTGAGTTTAAAGGGAGAGTGGGAAACGGGGTCTCGGTGAGTTTAAAGGGAGAGTGGGAAACGGGGTTTCAGTGAGTTTAAAGGGAGAGTGGGAAACGGTGTCTCGGTGGGTTTAAAGGGAGAGTGGGAAACGGGGACCCGGTGAGTTTAAAGGGAGAGTGTGAAACTGGGTCTCGGTGAGTTTAGAGGGAGAGTGTGAAACTGGGTCTCGGTGAGTTTAGAGGGAGAGTGGGAAACGGGGTCTCGGTGAGTTCAAAGGGAGAGTGGGAAACGGGGTCCCGGTGAGTTTAAAGGAAGAGTGGGAAACGGTGTCTCGGTGAGTTTAAAGGGAGAGTGGGAAATGGGGTCCCGGTGAGTTTAAAGGGAGAGTGGGAAACGGGGTCCCGGTGAGTTTAAAGGGAGAGTGGGAAACGGGGTCTCGGTGAGTTTAAAGAGAGAGTGGGAAACGGGGTGTCTGTGAGTTTAAAGGGAGAGTGGGAAACGGGGTCTCGGTGTGTTTAAAGGGAGAGTGGGAAACGGGGTCTCTGTGGGTTTAAAGGGAGAGTGGGAAACGGGGTCCCGGTGAGTTTAAAGGGAGAGTGGGAAACGGGGTCCCGGTGAGTTTAAAGGGAGAGTGGGAAACGGGGTCTCGGTGGGTTTAAAGGGAGAGTGGGAAACGGGGTCTCAATGAGTTTAAAGGGAGAGTGGGAAACGGGGTCTCGGTGAGTTTAAAGGGAGAGTGGGAAACGGGGTCTCGGTGAGTTTAAAGGGAGAGTGGGAAACGGGGTCTCGGTGGGTTTAAAGGGAGAGTGGGAAACGGGGTCTCGGTGAGTTTAAAGGGAGAGTGGGAAACGGGGTCTCGGTGGGTTTAAAGGGAGAGTGGGAAACTGGGTCTCGGTGGTTTTAAAGGGAGAGTGGGAAACGGGGTCTCTGTGGGTTTAAAGGGAGAGTGGGAAACGGGGTCCCGGTGAGTTTAAAGGGAGAGTGGGAAACGGGGTCTCGGTGTGTTTAAAGGGAGAGTGGGAAACGGGGTCTCGGTGCGTTTAAAGGGAGAGTGGGAAACGGGGTCTCGGTGTTTAAAGGGAGAGTGGGAAACGGGAGTGGTTTAAAGGGAGAGTGGGAAACGGGGTCGGTGGGTTTAAAGGGAGAGTGGGAAACGGGGTCTCGGTGGTTTAAAGGGAGAGTGGGAAACGGGGTCTCGGTGAGTTTAAAGGGAGAGTGGGAAACGGGGTCTCGGTGAGTTTAAAGGGAGAGTGGGAAACGGGGTCTCGGTGAGTTTAAAGGGAGAGTGGGAAACGGGGTCTCGGTGAGTTTAAAGGGAGAGTGGGAAACGGGGTCTCGGTGAGTTTAAAGGGAGAGTGGGAAACGGGGTCTCGGTGAGTTTAAAGGGAGAGTGGGAAACGGGGTCTCGGTGAGTTTAAAGGGAGAGTGGGAAACGGGGTCTCGGTGAGTTTAAAGGGAGAGTGGGAAACGGTGTATCGGTGAGTTTAAAGGGAGAGTGGGAAACGGGGTCCGGGTGAGTTTAAAAGGAGAGTGGGAAACGGGGTCCGGGTGAGTTTAAAGGGAGAGTGGGAAACGGTGTCTCAGTGGGTTTAAAGGGAGAGTGGGAAACGGGGTCTCGGTGAGTTTAAAGGGAGAGTGGGAAACGGGGTCTCGGTGGTTTAAAGGGAGAGTGGGAAACGGGATCTCGGTGAGTTTAAAGGGAGAGTGGGAAACGGGGTCTCGGTGAGTTTAAAGGGAGAGTGGGAAACGGGGTCTCGGTGAGTTTAAAGGGAGAGTGGGAAACGGGGTCTCGGTGAGTTTAAAGGGAGAGTGGGAAACGGGGTCCCGGTGAGTTTAAAGGGAGAGTGGGAAACTGGGTCTCGGTGAGTTTAGAGGGAGAGTGGGAAACGGGGTTTCAGTGAGTTTAAAGGGAGAGTAGGAAACGGTGTCTCGGTGTGTTTAAAGGGAGAGTGTGAAATGGGGTCTCTGTGGGTTTAACGGGAGAGTGGGAAACGGGGTCCCGGTGAGTTTAAAGGGAGAGTGGGAAACGGGGTCTCGGTGAGTTTAAAGGGAGAGTGGGAAACGGGGTCTCGGTGAGTTTAAAGGGAGAGTGGGAAACGGGGTCTGGTGTGAGTGGGAAACGGGGTCTCGGTGAGTTTAAGGGAGAGTGGGAAACGGGGTCTCGGTGGTTTAAAGGGAGAGTGGGAAACGGGGTCTCGGTGAGTTTAAAGGGAGAGTGGGAAACGGGGTCTCGGTGGGTTTAAAGGGAGAGTGGGAAACGGGGTCTCGGTGTGTTTAAAGGGAGAGTGGGAAACGGGGTCTCGGTGGTGAGTTTAAAGGGAGAGTGGGAAACGGGGTCTCGGTGGTTTAAAGGGAGAGTGGGAAACGGGGTCTCGGTGAGTTTAAAGGGAGAGTGGGAAACGGGGTCTCTGTGGGTTTAAAGAGAGAGTGGCAAACGGGGTCCGGGTGAGTTTAAAGGGAGAGTGGGAAACGGGGTCTTGGTGCGTTTAAAGGGAGAGTGGGAAACGGGGTCTCGTGAGTTTAAAGGGAGAGTGGGAAACGGGGTCTCGGTGGTTTAAAGGGAGAGTGGGAAACGGGGTCTCGGTGGTTTAAAGGGAGAGTGGGAAACGGGGTCTCGGTGAGTTTAAAGGGAGAGTGGGAAACGGGGTCTCGGTGAGTTTAAAGGGAGAGTGGGAAACGGGGTCTCGGTGGTTTAAAGGGAGAGTGGGAAACGGGGTCTCGGTGAGTTTAAAGGGAGAGTGGGAAACGGGGTCTCGGTGGTTTAAAGGGAGAGTGGGAAACGGGGTCTCGGTGAGTTTAAAGGGAGAGTGGGAAACGGGGTCTCGGTGGTTTAAAGGGAGAGTGGGAAACGGGGTCTCGGTGTGTTTTTAAAGGGAGAGTGGGAAACGGGGTCTCGGTGTGTAAAGGGAGAGTGGGAAACGGGGTCTCGGTGAGTTTAAAGAGAGACTGGGAAACGGGGTGTTGGTGGGTTTAAAGGGAGAGTGAGAAACGGGGTCCCGGTGAGTTTAAATGAAGAGTGGGAAACGGGGTCTCGGTGAGTTTAAAGGGAGAGTGGGAAACGGGGTCTCGGTGAGTTTAAAGGGAGAGTGGGAAACGGGGTCTCGGTGGGTTTAAAGGGAGAGTGGGAAACGGGGTCTCGGTGAGTTTAAAGGGAGAGTGGGAAACGGGGTCTCGGTGGTTTAAAGGGAGAGTGGGAAACGGGGTCTCGGTGAGTTTAAAGGGAGAGTGGGAAACGGGGTCTCGGTGGTTTAAAGGGAGAGTGGGAAACGGGGTCTCGGTGAGTTTAAAGGGAGAGTGGGAAACGGGGTCTCGGTGAGTTTAAAGGGAGAGTGGGAAACGGGGTCTCGGTGAGTTTAAAGGGAGAGTGGGAAACGGGGTCTCGGTGAGTTTAAAGGGAGAGTGGGAAACGGGGTCCCGGTGAGTTTAAAGGGAGAGTGGGAAACGGGGTCTCTGTGGGTTTAAAGGGAGAGTGGGAAACGGGGTCTCTGTGGGTTTAAAGGGAGAGTGGGAAACGGGGTCCCGGTGGGTTTAAAGGGAGAGTGGGAAACGGGGTCCCGGTGAGTTTAAAGGGAGAGTGGGAAACGGGGTCTCTGTGGGTTTAAAGGGAGAGTGGGAAACGGGGTCCCGGTGAGTTTAAAGGGAGAGTGGGAAACGGGGTCTCGGTGAGTTTAAAGGGAGAGTGGGAAACGGGGTCTCTGTGGGTTTAAAGGGAGAGTGGGAAACGGGGTCTCAGTGAGTTTAAAGGGAGAGTGGGAAACGGGGTCTCGGTGAGTTTAAAGGGAGAGTGGGAAACGGGGTCTCGGTGAGTTTAAAGAGAGAGTGGGAAACGGGGTGTCTGTGGGTTTAAAGAGAGAGTGTGAAACAGGGTCTCAGTGAGTTTAAAGGGAGAGTGGGAAACGGGGTCTCGATGAGTTTAAAGAGAGACTGGGAAACGGGGTCTCAATGAGTTTAAACGGAGAGTGGGAAACGGGGCCTCAGTGAGTTTAAAGAGAGAGTGGAAAACGGGGTCTCTGTGAGTTTAAAGGGAGAGTGGGAAACGGGGTCTCTGTGGGTTTAAAGGGAGAGTGGGAAACGGGGTCTCGGTCGGTTTAAAGGGAGAGTGGGAAACGGGGTCTCGGTGAGTTTAAAGGGAGAGTAGGAAACGGTGTCTCGGTGTGTTTAAGGGAGAGTGGGAAACGGGGTCTGGTGAGTTTAAAGGGAGAGTGGGAAACGGGGGTCTCGGTGAGTTTAAAGGGAGAGTGGGAAACGGGGTCTCGGTGGTTTAAAGGGAGAGTGGGAAACGGGAAGCTCGGTGAGTTTAAAGGGAGAGTGGGAAACGGGGTCTGGTGGGTTTAAAGGGAGAGTGGGAAACGGGGTCTCCGGTGAGTTTAAAGGGAGAGTGGGAAACGGGGTCTCGGTGAGTTTAAAGGGAGAGTGGGAAACGGGTCTGTGGTTTAAAGGGAGAGTGGGAAACGGGACTCTCTGGTGAGTTTAAAGGGAGAGTGGGAAACGGGGTCTCGGTGAGTTTAAAGGGAGAGTGGGAAACGGGGTCTCGGTGAGTTTAAAGGGAGAGTGGGAAACGGGGTCTCTGTGGGTTTAAAGGGAGAGTGGGAAACGGGGTCCCGGTGAGTTTAAAGGGAGAGTGGGAAACGGGGTCTCGGTGAGTTTAAAGAGAGAGTGGGAAACGGGGTGTCTGTGGGTTTAAAGAGAGAGTGTGAAACAGGGTCTCAGTGAGTTTAAAGGGAGAGTGGGAAACGGGGTCTCGGTGAGTTTAAAGGGAGAGTGGGAAACGGGGTCTCGGTGAGTTTAAAGGGAGAGTGGGAAACGGGGTCTGGTGTTTAAAGGGAGAGTGGGAAACGGGGTCTGGTGTTTAAAGGGAGAGTGGGAAACGGGAGTCTGGTGAGTTTAAAGGGAGAGTGGGAAACGGGGTCTGGTGTGGTTTAAAGGGAGAGTGGGAAACGGGAGTCTGGTGAGTTTAAAGGGAGAGTGGGAAACGGGGTCTCGGTGGATTAAGGGAGAGTGGGAAACGGGGAGTCTGGTGAGTTTAAAGGGAGAGTGGGAAACGGGGTCTCGGTGGGTTTAAAGGGAGAGTGGGAAACGGGAGGCCGGTGTGTTTAAAGGGAGAGTGGGAAACGGGGTCTGGTGAGTTTAGAAGGGAGAGTGGGAAACGGGAAGCTCGGTGAGTTTAAAGGGAGAGTGGGAAACGGGGTCTCGGTGTGGTTTAAAGGGAGAGTGGGAAACGGGGTCTGGTGAGTTTAAAGGGAGAGTGGGAAACGGGGTCTCGGTGGTTTAAAGGGAGAGTGGGAAACGGGGCCTGGTGTGAGTTTAAAGGGAGAGTGGGAAACGGGTCTGGTGGTTTAAAGAGGAGAGTGGGAAACGGGAGCTGGTGGGTTTAAAGGGAGAGTGGGAAACGGGCTCGGTGGTTTAAAGGGAGAGTGGGAAACGGGTCCGGTGGTTTAAAGGGAGAGTGGGAAACGGGGCTGGTGGTTTATAAGGGAGAGTGGGAAACGGGTCTGGTGGTTTAAAGGGAGAGTGGGAAACGGGGTGAGTTTAGGATGGTGAGTTTATTAAAGGGAGAGTGGGAAACGGGGTCTGGTGTGTTTAAGGGAGAGTGGGAAACGGGGTCCGGGTGAGTTTAAAGGGAGAGTGGGAAACGGGGTCTCGGTGGAGTTTAAAGGGAGAGTGGGAAATGATGTCTCTGTGAGTTTAAAGGGAGAGTGGGAAACGGGAGTCTGGTGAGTTTAAAGGGAGAGTGGGAAACGGGAGTCTCGGTGTGTTTAAAGGGAGAGTGGGAAACGGGGTCTCGGTGTTTAAAGGGAGAGTGGGAAACGGGAGGCTGGTGTGTTTAAAGGGAGAGTGGGAAACGGGGTCTCGGTGGTTTAAGTAAGGCGGAGAGTGGGAAACGGGGAACTCGGTGAGTTTAAAGGGAGAGTGGGAAACGGGGTCTCGGTGAGTTTAAAGGGAGAGTGGGAAACGGGGTCTGGTGTGTTTAAAGGGAGAGTGGGAAACGGGAGTCTGGTGTTTAAAGGGAGAGTGGGAAACGGGGTCTGGTGAGTTTAAAGGGAGAGTGGGAAACGGGAGCTCGGTGTGTTTAAAGGGAGAGTGGGAAACGGGGTCTGGTGTGTTTAAAGGGAGAGTGGGAAACGGGGTCCGTGGTGTTTAAAGGGAGAGTGGGAAACGGGAGTCTCGGTGGTTTAAAGGGAGAGTGGGAAACGGGAGGTCGGTGGTAAAGGGAGAGTGGGAAACGGGAGCTGGTGGGTTTAAAGGGAGAGTGGGAAACGGGGTCTGGTGAGTTTAAAGGGAGAGTGTGAAACTGGGTCTCGGTGAGTTTAGAGGGAGAGTGTGAAACTGAGTCTCGGTGAGTTTAGAGGGAGTGTGGGAAACGGGGTCTCAGTGAGTTTAAAGGGAGAGTGGGAAACGGGAGGCTGGTGTGTTTAAAGGGAGAGTGGGAAACGGGGTCTCGGTGTTTAAAGGGAGAGTGGGAAACGGGAGTCTCGGTGTGTTTAAAGGGAGAGTGGGAAACGGGGTCTCGTGTGGTTTAAAGGGAGAGTGGGAAACGGGAGTCTGGTGGTTTAAAGGGAGAGTGGGAAACGGGGTCTGGTGTTTAAAGGGAGAGTGGGAAACGGGGTCTGGTGTTTAAAGGGAGAGTGGGAAACGGGAGTCTGGTGTGTTTAAAGGGAGAGTGGGAAACGGGGTCTGGTGTGTTTAAAGGGAGAGTGGGAAACGGGAGGGGTGTGTTTAAAGGGAGAGTGGGAAACGGGAGTCTCGGTGAGTTTAAAGGGAGAGTGGGAAACGGGGTCTGGTGAGTTTAAAGGGAGAGTGGGAAACGGGGTCTGGTGTGTTTAAAGGGAGAGTGGGAAACGGGAGGCTGGTGGGTTTAAAGGGAGAGTGGGAAACGGGAGTCTGGTGTGTTTAAAGGGAGAGTGGGAAACGGGAGTCTGGTGTGTTAAAGGGAGAGTGGGAAACGGGAGTCTGGTGTGAGTTTAAGGGAGAGTGGGAAACGGGAGTCTGGTGTGTTTAAAGGGAGAGTGGGAAACGGGAGGCTGGTGTGTTTAAAGGGAGAGTGGGAAACGGGAGTCTGGTGTGTTTAAAGGGAGAGTGGGAAACGGGGTCTGGTGTTTAAAGGGAGAGTGGGAAACGGGAGTCTGGTGTGTTTAAAGGGAGAGTGGGAAACGGGAGTCTGGTGTGTTTAAAGGGAGAGTGGGAAACGGGAGTCTGGTGTGTTTAAAGGGAGAGTGGGAAACGGGAGGGTGGTGAGTTTAAAGGGAGAGTGGGAAACGGGGTCTGGTGGTTAAGGGAGAGTGGGAAACGGGGTGAGTTTAAAGGAGAGTGGGAAACGGTCTCGTGAGTTTAAGGAGAGTGGGAAACGGGGTCCGGTGGTTTAAAGGGAGAGTGGGAAACGGGGTCTCGGTGGTTTAAAGGGAGAGTGGGAAACGGGAGTCTCGGTGTGTAAGGGAGAGTGGGAAACGGGACGGGGTCTCGGTGGTTAGGGAGAGTGGGAAACGGGGTCGTGAGTTTAAAGGGAGAGTGGGAAACGGGGTCTCGGTGTTTAAAGGGAGAGTGGGAAACGGGGTCTGGTGTTTAAAGGGAGAGTGGGAAACGGGGTCTGGTGGTTTAAAGGGAGAGTGGGAAACGGGAGTCTGGTGTTTAAAGGGAGAGTGGGAAACGGGGCTGGTGGTTAGGGAGAGTGGGAAACGGGAGGGTGGTTAGGGAGAGTGGGAAACGGGAGGCTGGTGTGTATGAAGGGAGAGTGGGAAACGGGAGGCTGGTGTGGAATGAGGGAGAGTGGGAAACGGGAGGCTGGTGTGTATGAGGGAGAGTGGGAAACGGGAGCTGGTGTGTTTAAGGGAGAGTGGGAAACGGGGTGGTTTAGGGAGAGTGGGAAACGGGAAGCTGGTGTGTTTAAAGGGAGAGTGGGAAACGGGAGGCTGGTGTGTTAAAGGGAGAGTGGGAAACGGGAGGCTGGTGTGTTTGAAGGGAGAGTGGGAAACGGGAGGCTGGTGTGATGAGGGAGAGTGGGAAACGGGAGCTGGTGGTATAAGGGAGAGTGGGAAACGGGAGGCTGGTGTGTATGAAGGGAGAGTGGGAAACGGGAGGCTGGTGTGGATGAGGGAGAGTGGGAAACGGGAGCTGGTGTGTATGAAGGGAGAGTGGGAAACGGGAGGCTGGTGTGTATGAAGGGAGAGTGGGAAACGGGAGGCTGGTGTGGATGAGGGAGAGTGGGAAACGGGAAGCTGGTGTGTATGAAGGGAGAGTGGGAAACGGGAGGCTGGTGTGTATAAAGGGAGAGTGGGAAACGGGAGGCTGGTGTGTATGAGGGAGAGTGGGAAACGGGAGGCTGGTGTGTATGAAGGGAGAGTGGGAAACGGGAGGCTGGTGTGTATGAGGGAGAGTGGGAAACGGGAGGCTGGTGTGTATAAAGGGAGAGTGGGAAACGGGAGGCTGGTGTGTATGAGGGAGAGTGGGAAACGGGAGGCTGGTGTGTATGAGGGAGAGTGGGAAACGGGAGGGTGGTTAAAGGGAGAGTGGGAAACTGGTGTGTGGGAAACGGGGTCTGGTGGTTAAGGGAGAGTGGGAAACGGGAGCTGGTGAAAGGGAGAGTGGGAAACGGGTTGGGTTAAGGGAGAGTGGGAAACGGGAGGCTGGTGTGTTGAGGGAGAGTGGGAAACGGGGCTGGTGGTTAGGGAGAGTGGGAAACGGGAGGCTGGTGTGTATGAGGGAGAGTGGAGAGTGGGAAACGGGAGGCTGGTGTGTTAGGAGATGAAACGGGAGAGTGGGAAACGGGAGGCTGGTGTGTATAAAGGGAGAGTGGGAAACGGGAGGCTGGTGTGGGATGAGGGAGAGTGGGAAACGGGAGGCTGGTGTGTTGAGGGAGAGTGGGAAACGGGAAGGGAGAGTGGGAAACGGGAGGCTGGTGTGTATGAGGGAGAGTGGGAAACGGGAGGCTGGTGTGTATGAAGGGAGAGTGGGAAACGGGAGGCTGGTGTGTGGGAAACGGGAGCTGGTGGTTAGGGAGAGTGGGAAACGGGAGGCTGGTGTGTATGAGGGAGAGTGGGAAACGGGAGTGGTGTGTATAAGGAGAGTGGGAAACGGGAGGCTGGTGTGGATGAGGGAGAGTGGGAAACGGGAGGCTGGTGTGTATGAGGGAGAGTGGGAAACGGGAGGCTGGTGTGATGAGGGAGAGTGGGAAACGGGAGGCTGGTGTGTTGAAGGGAGAGTGGGAAACGGGAGGCTGGTGTGGATGAGGGAGAGTGGGAAACGGGAGGCTGGTGTGTATAAAGGAGAGTGGAAACGGGAGGCTGGTGTGTTAGGAGAGTGGGAAACGGGAGGCTGGTGTGGATGAGGGAGAGTGGGAAACGGGAGGCTGGTGTGGATGTAAAGGGAGAGTGGGAAACGGGAGGCTGGTGTGTATAAAGGGAGAGTGGGAAACGGGAGGCTGGTGTGTTTAAGGAGAGTGGAAACGGGAGTGGTGTAAACAGAGTGGGAAACGGGTGGTGTTATAAAGGGAGAGTGGGAAACAGGAAACTGGTGGTTTATAACTGGAGAGTGGGAAACAGGAAACTGGTGTTTATAAATGGAGAGTGGGAAACGGGAAACTGGTGTGTATAAGGAGAGTGGGAAACGGGAACTGGTGGTTTAAAGGGAGAGTGGGAAACAGGGTCCTGGTGGGTTTAAAGGGAGAGTGGGAAATGGGGTCTCTGTAGATTTAAAGGGAGAGTGGGAAACGGAAGGGAGGTGGGATGAGGGAGAGTGGGAAACGGGGCTGGGTGATAGGGAGAGTGGGAAACGGGAGGCTGGTGTTTATGAAGGGAGAGTGGGAAACGGGAACGTGGTGTGTATGAGGGAGAGTGGGAAACGGGAGGCTGGTGTGTATGAGGGAGAGTGGGAAACGGGAGGCTGGTGTGTATGAGGGAGAGTGGGAAACGGGAGGCTGGTGTGTATGAGGGAGAGTGGGAAACGGGAGGCTGGTGTGTATGAGGGAGAGTGGGAAACGGGAAGCTGGTGTGGATGAGGGAGAGTGGGAAACGGGAGGCTGGTGTGTATGAGGGAGAGTGGGAAACGGGAGGCTGGTGTATATAAAGGGTGAGTGGGAAACGGGAGGCTGGTGTGTATGAGGGAGAGTGGGAAACGGGAAGCTGGTGTGGATGAGGGAGAGTGGGAAACGGGAGGCTGGTGTGGATGAGGGAGAGTGGGAAACGGGAAGCTGGTGTGGATGAGGGAGAGTGGGAAACGGGAGGCTGGTGTGGATGAGGGAGAGTGGGAAACGGGAAGCTGGTGTGTATGAGGGAGAGTGGGAAACGGGAAGCTGGTGTGGATGAGGGAGAGTGGGAAACGGGAGGCTGGTGTGTATGAAGGGAGAGTGGGAAACGGGAACGTGGTGTGTATGAGGGAGAGTGGGAAACGGGAGGTTGGTGTGTATGAGGGAGAGTGGGAAACGGGAGGCTGGTGTGTATGAGGGAGACTGGGAAACGGGAGGCTGGTGTGTATAAAGGGAGAGTGGGAAACGGGAGGCTGGTGTGTATAAAGGGAGAGTGGGAAACGGGAGGCTGGTGTGTATAAAGGGAGAGTGGGAAACGGGAAGCTGGTGTGTATGAGGGAGAGTGGGAAACGGGAGGCTGGTGTGTATGAGGGAGAGTGGGAAACGGGAGGCTGGTGTGTATGAGGGAGAGTGGGAAACGGGAAGCTGGTGTGGATGAGGGAGAGTGGGAAACGGGAGGCTGGTGTGGATGAGGGAGAGTGGGAAACGGGAGGCTGGTGTGGATGAGGGAGAATGGGAAACGGGAGGCTGGTGTGGATGAGGGAGAGTGGGAAACGGGAGGCTGGTGTGTATGAGGGAGAGTGGGAAACGGGAAGCTGGTGTGGATGAGGGAGAGTGGGAAACGGGAGGCTGGGTGTGTATGAAGGGAGAGTGGGAAACGGGAGGCTGGTGTGTATAAAGGGAGAGTGGGAAACGGGAAGCTGGTGTGTATGAAGGGAGAGTGGGAAACGGGAGGCTGGTGTGTATGAAGGGAGAGTGGGAAACGGGAGGCTGGTGTGTATGAAGGGAGAGTGGGAAACGGGAGGCTGGTGTGGATGAGGGAGAGTGGGAAACGGGAAGCTGGTGTGTATGAGGGAGAGTGGGAAACGGGAAGCTGGTGTGGATGAGGGAGAGTGGGAAACGGGAGGCTGGTGTTTATGAAGTGAGAGTGGGAAACGGGAACGTGGTGTGTATGAGGGAGAGTGGGAAACGGGAGGCTGGTGTGTATGAAGGGAGTGTGGGAAACGGGAGGCTGGTGTGGATGAGGGAGAGTGGGAAACGGGAAGCTGGTGTGTATGAGGGAGAGTGGGAAACGGGAAGCTGGTGTGGATGAGGGAGAGTGGGAAACGGGAGGCTGGTGTTTATGAAGGGAGAGTGGGAAACGGGAACGTGGTGTGTATGAGGGAGAGTGGGAAACGGGAGGCTGGTGTGTATGAGGGAGAGTGGGAAACGGGAGGCTGGTGTGTATGAGGGAGAGTGGGAAACGGGAGGCTGGTGTGTATGAGGGAGAGTGGGAAACGGGAGGCTGGTGTGTATGAGGGAGAGTGGGAAACGGGAAGCTGGTGTGTATGAGGGAGAGTGGGAAACGGGAGGCTGGTGTGTATGAGGGAGAGTGGGAAACGGGAGGCTGGTGTGTATGAGGGAGAGTGGGAAACGGGAGGCTGGTGTGGATGAGGGAGAGTGGGAAACGGGAGGCTGGTGTGGATGAGGGAGAGTGGGAAACGGGAGGCTGGTGTGTATAAAGGGAGAGTGGGAAACGGGAGGCTGGTGTGGATGAGGGAGAGTGGGAAACGGGAGGCTGGTGTGTATGAGGGAGAGTGGGAAACGGGAGGCTGGTGTGGATGAGGGAGAGTGGGAAACGGGAGGCTGGTGTGTATGAAGAGAGAGTGGGAAACGGGAGGCTGGTGTGTATGAAGAGAGAGTGGAAAACGGGAGGCTGGTGTGGATGAGGGAGAGTGGGAAACGGGAACGTGGTGTGTGTAAAGGGAGAGTGGGAAACGGGAACGTGGTGTGTGTAAAGGGAGAGTGGGAAACAGAAAACTGGTGTTTATAACTGGAGAGTGGGAAACAGGAAACTGGTGTTTATAAATGGAGAGTGGGAAACAGGAAACTGGGGTTTATAACTGGAGAGTGGGAAACAGGAAACTGGGGTTTATAAATGGAGAGTGGGAAACAGGAAACTGGTGTTTATAACTGGAGAGTGGGAAACAGGAAACTGGTGTTTATAAATGGAGAGTGGGAAACAGAAAGCTGGTGTGTGTAAAGGGAGAGTGGGAAATGGGAACCTGGTGTGTATGAGGGAGAGTGGGAAACGGGAGGCTGGTGTGTATGAGGGAGAGTGGGAAACGGGAAGCTGGTGTGGATGAGGGAGAGTGGGAAACGGGAGGCTGGTGTGTATGAGGGAGAGTGGGAAACGGGAGGCTGGTGTATATAAAGGGAGAGTGGGAAACGGGAGGCTGGTGTGTATGAGGGAGAGTGGGAAACGGGAAGCTGGTGTGGATGAGGGAGAGTGGGAAACGGGAGGCTGGTGTGGATGAGGGAGAGTGGGAAACGGGAAGCTGGTGTGGATGAGGGAGAGTGGGAAACGGGAGGCTGGTGTGGATGAGGGAGAGTGGGAAACGGGAAGCTGGTGTGTATGAGGGAGAGTGGGAAACGGGAAGCTGGTGTGGATGAGGGAGAGTGGGAAACGGGAGGCTGGTGTGTATGAAGGGAGAGTGGGAAACGGGAACGTGGTGTGTATGAGGGAGAGTGGGAAACGGGAGGCTGGTGTGTATGAGGGAGAGTGGGAAACGGGAGGCTGGTGTGTATGAGGGAGACGGGGAAACGGGAGGCTGGTGTGTATGAGGGAGAGTGGGAAACGGGAAGCTGGTGTGGATGAGGGAGAGTGGGAAACGGGAGGCTGGTGTGTATGAGGGAGAGTGGGAAATGGGAGGCTGGTGTGTATAAAGGGAGAGTGGGAAACGGGAGGCTGGTGTGTATAAAGGGAGAGTGGGAAACGGGAGGCTGGTGTGTATGAGGGAGAGTGGGAAACGGGAGGCTGGTGTGGATGAGGGAGAGTGGGAAACGGGAGGCTGGTGTGTATGAAGGGAGAGTGGGAAACGGGAGGCTGGTGTGTATAAAGGGAGAGTGGGAAACGGGAGGCTGGTGTGTATGAGGGAGAGTGGGAAACGGGAAGCTGGTGTGGATGAGGGAGAGTGGGAAACGGGAGGGTGGTGTGGATGAGGGAGAGTGGGAAACGGGAAGCTGGTGTGGATGAGGGAGAGTGGGAAACGGGAGGCTGGTGCGTATAAAGGGAGAGTGGGAAACGGGAGGCTGGTGTGGATGAGGGAGAGTGGGAAACGGGAGGCTGGTGTGGATGAGGGAGAGTGGGAAACAGGAAGCTGGTGTGTATGAAGGGAGAGTGGGAAACGGGAGGCTGGTGTGGATGAGGGAGAGTGGGAAACGGGAAGCTGGTGTGTATGAAGGGAGAGTGGGAAACGGGAGGCTGGTGTGTATGAAGGGAGAGTGGGAAACGGGAGGCTGGTGTGTATGAGGGAGAGTGGGAAACGGGAAGCTGGTGTGTATGAAGGGAGAGTGGGAAACGGGAGGCTGGTGTGTATGAGGGAGAGTGGGAAACGGGAGGCCGGTGTGTATGAGGGAGAGTGGGAAACGGGAGGCTGGTGTGGATGAGGGAGAGTGGGAAACGGGAGGCTGGTGTGGATGAGGGAGAGTGGGAAACGGGAGGCTGGTGTGTATAAAGGGAGAGTGGGAAACGGGAGGCTGGTGTGTATGAGGGAGAGTGGGAAACGGGAGGCTGGTGTGTATGAGGGAGAGTGGGAAACGGGAGGCTGGTGTGTATGAAGGGAGAGTGGGAAACGGGAGGCTGGTGTGTATGAAGTGAGAGTGGGAAACGGGAGGCTGGTGTGTATGGGAGAGTGGGAAACGGGAGGCTGGTGTGGATGAGGGAGAGTGGGAAACGGGAGGCTGGTGTGGATGAGGGAGAGTGGGAAACGGGAGGCTGGTGTGGATGAGGGAGAGTGGGAAACGGGAGGCTGGTGTGTATAAAAGGAGAGTTGGAAACGGGAGGCTGGTGTGTATGAGGGAGAGTGGGAAACGGGAGGCTGGTGTGGATGAGGGAGAGTGGGAAACGGGAGGCTGGTGTGGATGAGGGAGAGTGGGAAACGGGAGGCTGGTGTGTATGAAGAGAGAGTGGGAAACGGGAGGCTGGTGTGTATGAAGAGAGAGTGGAAAACGGGAGGCTGGTGTGGATGAGGGAGAGTGGGAAACGGGAACGTGGTGTGTGTAAAGGGAGAGTGGGAAACGGGAACGTGGTGTGTGTAAAGGGAGAGTGGGAAACAGAAAACTGGTGTTTATAACTGGAGAGTGGGAAACAGGAAACTGGTGTTTATAAATGGAGAGTGGGAAACAGGAAACTGGGGTTTATAACTGGAGAGTGGGAAACAGGAAACTGGGGTTTATAAATGGAGAGTGGGAAACAGGAAACTGGTGTTTATAACTGGAGTGTGGGAAACAGGAAACTGGTGTTTATAAATGGAGAGTGGGAAACAGAAAGCTGGTGTGTGTAAAGGGAGAGTGGGAAATGGGAACCTGGTGTGTATGAAGGGAGAGTGGGAAACAGGAAGGGGACCTAGGGAAAGGGCCAAGTGAGCTGTAAGGGAGTTTGGTGGGTTTAGAGTGAACATGAGAAACATCACCCAATGAGTCAGATACTGAACCACAAAGATTACTAAATAATAAAATCATAGAATATCAAACTTTTGTAACATTTTGATAATGATCAGGTAGTCAGTTGTCTTTAGCAACGTTGCTTGAAGAATAAATATTAGCGCAAACTTAAGTAAGAATTCCTGTGTATTTTGTGAAACGGAATAGCTGTGTGCTTTTGTGTACACCTGAAAGAATAGATTGGAGTTTGGTGTACTGTTTCATCGGTTGCATATCTAATAATAATAACCTTCTTTGGTTTCGCATTGAACTTTGGTACTTCAGTCACTCAAGTGGGCTTGACAACATCACTCAAATTCATTTGCCCCATCATTGAAATGTTCCCACAACTAATGGACTCACTTTCAAGGACTCTTCATCTCATGTTCTTGGTCTTTATTTATTTATTTATTATTATTGTTTCTTCTTTTTGTATTTGCAGTTTGTTGTCTTCTGCACTCTGGTTGAAAACCGCAGTTTGACGGGAGACCTAGGCGAGGATAGTTAGGACCCAAGTGCAGGAGTATCTGAGACTAGAATTGAGGCATGGTACAAGACAGAAACAGAGACAGGGTTTTAAGATAGACTCTAGACCAGAATCTGGAACTGAGCTGACAATTCAGGACCAAACCACATTTCTGGTGCTCTTTAAATATTAAATCCTGGCACCAAAATGTGACTGTTAATTAGCTGGGGGGGGGGCCTGAATCTTTAAAGGGGCCATGCCAACTTTTCCTATAAAGGGAGAGTGGGAAATGGGAAGCTGGTGTGTATAAAGGGAGAGGTAGAGCATCTAGACCCTGGAAGCTGACGCAGTTGGGTGCATGTCATAACTCCCAGTTGGGCAGCCTTTCATTGATTCAGTTATAGCTATTATTCAATAGATTTGTTGAGTTTGCCCACAAGAAAATTAATATCAAGGTTCTATATGGTGACATATCTGTACTCTGATAATAAAATTTCCTTTGAACTTTTTACTTTGAGTCCACAATCTTCTAATAAAAAAGTAAAACCAATGAGCCGCAGCTATGGTTATGGATGATAAGGGCCAGGTCATGCTGCTTTCAATGTGCATCCAAGCAATGCAGGTGTGTACGACATATTACAATGAAGATCATGCTGACGTGTATTTTCAACAGAGGCCCAGAGTGTTTCATCCTCTTACATTATCAAAAAGGACTTCGTGTATATCATTGAAGAGCAGAAGGAGAAACAGGAGAACAAATAAAGCAAGTCATACACTTACTTTTGAACTGGACTGTCTGTAAATAGTTCATCTTTCCTGGGAAAGTTGAAGTTGTTTCAGAATACAGGGTGGTCCACAGCTTCATTACTTTTTAGCTGTCAAAAAAAATGTACTGGACAGAAACATAAATAGTCTTTCATAGGCTTGTTGTGAATTCAGTGGACAAGCTAACATCAAAATTCTCTACCAAGACACCTCAAAATATATCATTAAAACATTTATTAGAAAATGTGATTTAGATTATCTTTCTGGAGTCCAGTTGAACAGATCAGTATGGTCCATGAATGTAAGGCTGTGCTTACAAATATTACCGGAACTAGAGGAGAAACGTCTTTTACTCAGAGGCTGTTAGGACGTTGATTCTGCCAGCATAGAGAGCTGGGAGAGTCACATACATACCTTTAAAAAGGAAGCTTGATATGCACTTTAAGAAGCAAGTTATAAATGTTACGTTGATAGGATTAAGCATAGAGAAATGGGAAAAATATTCTGGAGAATAACCGATAAAATGAACCTCACCTGTTCTTCTTTCTGCACATGGTACCCTCAATGAAGCCTTCTCTGTATTGGCAAGACCAGACATAGATGAGGTGAACATTTTATGGAAAACCTGTGCTCTGTCTGCAACAGCCATCCTGCCATCCTGGCTACTTGCTATTTCAACTCCACTTTCCATTCCCACACCAACCTGCATGCCCTTGGCCTTCTCCACCACCAGGGTGAGGCCAAACCCAAATTAAAAGAACAAGACATCATACTCTGCCTGGATGGCCGACAACTTAATGATAGCCAGAGCCTCCTCTGCTCCTTCCCTTTCCATCGGGTTCAAACAAGTTGCCCAGCATTGTTCCCCATCGCTACATGTTTCCATCTGCCTATCAACCACAGACCTACCTCCCATCATACCACCCTTATCTAGCTTCACTTATCAAAGTTCAAAGTAAATGTTATTATCAACATAATATATATGTCACCATGTACAACCCTGAGATTCATTTTCTTGTGGGTGTACTCAACAAATCTATACAGTGACAGCTATAACAAAATCAATGAAAGACCGCCCAACTGTGGTCTTCAACCAGAGTGTAGAAAACAACAAACTGTGCAGATGAAAATATAAATAAATGGTAATAAATAATGAGAATATGAGAGGAAGAGTCCTGAAAGTGAGTCCATTGATTGTGGGAACATTTCAATAAAGGGGCAAGTGTACTTGAACGAAGTTATCACCTTTTGTTCAAGAGCCTGATGGTTGAGGGGTTGTGACTGTTCGTGAACCTGGTGGCCTCCTGAACCTGAGGCTCTTGTACCTTCTTCCTGATGGCAGCAGCAAGAAGGGAGCATGACCTGGGCAATTGACATCCCTGATGATGGATGCTGCTTTTCTGCAGCAGCATTTCATGTGGATGTGCTCAATGGTTGGGAGGTCTGAGCTGTATCCACTGCTTTTTGGAGGTTTTGCTGTTCAAGGGTACTGGTGTTCATTACTTAGTACTTATCAGAGCCTGGCATCTGCATTTATTATAATTAAATTTCAATCTCTTCAGTCACCGCTACTACCCCCATCACCTGGCTCCATCTGTCTCAATTCTCTCTCTCTGCCTGTTTCCTTGTTTTTACCTATTATCCACCAACCAGTTTCTCACAAGTCAACCCTTCGCTCCTCCACTGGCTCCATCTGTCTATCAATGCCTCATCACATGATTCTACCTGTCTAGATGGTCTCAGAATACAATTATTGTACATCGCTCAGTATTTTAATAGAAATGTATTGCTTATTAAATATTAATAATGTTGAAGTAAGTACAGCTGTCAAGTAGTGTTGGGTTGAATATTTATAATTAAATTATCAGCTATGAACTGAAATACAAATGCACAGAACCACTTTGAATTAAGGTAAGGAACATTAACTATTTCCCTTACCACAGAAATTTCCTGACCCGTTAAGTGCTCTCAGCATTTCCTGTTTTTATTTCTTATTTTCAGCTTTATTTCATTTTTACAATTCATCAATAAAAATTGCTGCTGTAATGCCTGATGCAGATCTTGCATGTGAACATGTTCATAGTGTCTTTAAATAGGTCCAGATCTCCACCATCCACTGTGTGAAGCTTTTCCTAATTATTTTAAAGCTGCTTGACCATGATTATATTTGCGAGAGAGCAGAACCTAGATTTGCACAGACATGTATGTTTCTGCTGCACAGTCTGGCAATGATCATTTAATATTTTCCTTTCTTAACTCTGTATTCTCTTTCACGTTGACGCCGTTTCAATGCCCAAGAGCTTGTGTTTGATTTCCCACACATTTTGCCCTGCTGCTTTAATTTACCACAATTAAAACATGGATAAACATTTTAATTTACAAGTTATGATAGGCCAAGTTTGAATATATATCAGTGACTTCAGATGAATACACAGCAATTCAGCATGCAAATCTTTTGAAGAATTCACCACAAAGACAAATTTCAAGGATGTATTTGTTTTTTGTCTTAAAATCCATTGAAGATCATTGTAGATATGATTGAATTTGTTTGGAGGTTTATTTAGACCAAAATATATATGCGTGGAAGGATTTGTATGCATTTTGTTGCTATTAATGTTATAAAAGTTGTATTTACTGCAGTTGACATTCAGATCTACATATATATGAGAACAGATGAAAACTGCTGTTGATATATTCATGGTTAAAAGTTTAATATTACTTTTGTTTTACCATATATGTTTTATTGATTAGTATTTTAATGTTTTGTAACATGTCAAAATTGCACAGATTTTAAATATTCTTTTTGATTGAGTGCCAATATTAATAAAAGATTAACTTTGTAATTTTTTCTCACACATTCCTTTGCTCACATCTCTTGCAGCCAATAAATATTTATCTATTTTATTAAATGCTTTGCAAGCTCTTGAAAGAAAAGTGTCTTAATTATATGGGAAACTCATATATGAGGCAATCAATGTGCCAGGTGACATACTGGATCAAAAATTCAGTTTTTTTTTCAAGTAAGAATTCAAGAGATGCTGCAGATGCTGAAAATCTTGAGCAACACCCATAAAATGTTAGAGGAACTCATCATGTCAGGCAGCTTTCATGGAGGGAAATAAATTGTTAACATTTTGGGTTGAGACCCTTCATCAGACCCTTCTCTCAACTAAGAGATAAGTTAACATTAGAAAGCTATCATCCAATAAATTGCCCAACAGCAGAGTGATAGGCAAACAAACAAGTTTAATCTCTCTGCTTCTTCCCATCAAGCAATGTATTTATAATCCATTCAAAGAAATACACAACTAAGGAAAATAACTGAATGTTCTTTCATTGTCACAGCCAGAACATTAAACAGACAACAGTGTCCAACTTGAATATGAATGTTGCTTTCATATTTATCCCAGTGCTTTGATAAGCTTCCCATTCAATTCCATTTCTTCTGCTCTGCAATCAAACGGTTACTCTCGGTATTGGATGCCTAGGATTCTTGAATGCCTTGTCCACATGGTTGTTTCTCATCACTAACTAACATCCTTAGAACACAGTCTCCAGACTATTTGAAGCAGATTGTTACACAGAAGGCAGGAGTGAGTAGAAATTGAACAGATGTTAGCAGCTTCCTTCAAATTGTTTCAATCCCTGCTTCATGGTTGCACCCCTCTGAAGCTTTGATTAAAATATTCTCATTGTCAGAAGTAGTGAGATTCAATGTATCAAACTGCAAGCTCAATATGTCTGTGTTATCCTTTGAAAGGACCACCTCTTGTTGGTCATTCACTCTTGGGCACTTTATCACTTTGGTTAAAATGGGGAATCTTTCCTATAGTGAGTGAGCTGATAGATCTTCTGACACAAGTGGCATAATGTGAGAAGGTGAAAAATCAGTTTGGGAGTGGATACATGGTTGGAAGGATTTGTAAACATAGAAATGGGCAGGATGAACTAGACCTTGCAAGATCAGATTGAGTAATTGCATATCAGTTGATTGAGATACAGAGGCTAGTTGGTGAACTAGATGAGCAGAACCTGGCACACCATAATATCTAATGAGCTGCACTGGTAACAAGTTGTGCCATGTAGACAGAGGAAGACTGGTATAGGAAGACATTGGAATAATCAGGTTTAAAAATGAGAACAGCGCAAGTTTGTCCAACCTTCGCACTAAATCATGGGGAGAAGGGCCTGTTCAGGCTGTACTGTTCGATGTCCCATGTTGTTTAAGATTATGAGAGCCATAGATTTTGTAGATAATTAAAATCTTTTCCTACGGTACTGGTATAAAAAATAAAGCAGCATATATTTAAGAAGGAGTATGAAAGTGGACATGAGAGGTAATTTATTGTATATACAGAGTTGTTGATTTGGAATATGCTTCTGGAGGAAATGGTGGAATCATATATAATGACCACATTTAAGAGGCAATTAAACAAATAGTTCTATAGTTGTGGATACCATCCCAATGTAAGCAAATGGGATAATTCTGGATGCACAACAAAGGGTCAGTCTGGATATGATGGATCAAAGAGTCCTTTTCTCTGCTGTATGATACCATGACCTTTCTGTAGCCCAACTCTCTGAGAGATAGTACTACCTTAACTGGATGCAATACACGATTTGGATACTGATCACTGATTCTGTATAAAATATTTGAATTTGGCAATCAGAGTGAATATGAAAGAAACCTGCATCGAATAAAAATGCACTAATGCGTAGTTTGAATTTACTCTATTTCCATGCCTTAATTATTGCTGTCTGTTTTGCCTTTACACCCAAATGCTAATTATATCATTAGACACAATTACCCGCTTATTATGTGAAATATCACATTAAACACTTGCTTCCTCAGATTTTTTTCCTTCTCTCTCTTGTGACTTCACTCTTTTATATAAAGACCAACTGCCTTCTCAACAAGCCACACTTCTTTTTCCCCTTAAGTTTGTCTCAATGCTCATATACGCTCATGCCAATGACTTAATGAAACATGGAAATCAAGTAGGAATCTTCAGTACTGAAAACTCCAATAGCTGAAAGCCTACGTGTGGGTGAATCTGTTAGAACCACTGACATACATCTACAGGCAGCTGGGTTTAAGCCTGCCCTATCGGGATAGAGTTGAATGGTCGCAGGAGATCCACTTTCCATCCATAGCCTAAAGACAGGTGCGTTTGCAAGTTAACTGGCCTTAATCTGGTCGAACCTGGGGAAAGTTAATGGGAACATCAAGAATAAAGTTGTGGAGTTGGTGTAAATTAGTGGTTGGTGGTCAATGAGGAGTGGTGGAGTTTTGTGTTGAATTTCTCTATGGCTCTTTCACTCCTTTCCAGGATGGTAGGCAATGAAACTGAACATTTTCATGCTGACACACACATCAGGGAATGCTGGGGCACAGTGCATAAGGCGCTCTTCTAGCAACCTACTGCCACTAATCAAAAATCCAGAGCCCTGAGTTCAAACCCCACAATGGTAAATGTAGAATTTAAATTCAGATTAACCACCTTTATTCTAATGGCGTAATTTAATTTACTGGATTGTTTCAAACACTCCTCTGGTTTAATAAATAAACTCTTCTCGGGCTTCTAGCTGGCTACAGGTATTGATTATAACTGATAAACTCTGTCACCTTCATCAGGAACGATGCTAGGCATGTCTAGTCCATAGTCCCTCCCTCTAAATTGGTTAGTCCTCATCCAATCAGATTTCCGCTCTCCCACCTTGTTTACAATCAAATTCCAGTTCTTACTTTGAGTGAGTCTTTGTCTTTGTTAAAATTCTTTTCCTCTAGCTTTATTTCAATGGCTTCCTTTACCAGGCGGTCCCAAAAGCCATTGGTGTGGCACAGTATGATTGTCTAAATACCACTGGACCAGACATGCCCAGGCATCATCCCTGATGAAGATGACAGAGTTCTGTGATTGAACTGTCGGATATAATTGATATCTGTACTCAGCTGAAAGCCCAGGAAGAGAATATTTGTCATATATGCCAGGAAAACATTAGATCCTTTTTCACTTATCCAGTTTATCTGTATTTTTAAGGACATATGAACTAAGTTTATACTTGGTCATTCAATATGGTTAGAATTGTAACATTGATTTTGGGAAGTTTGGACTACCCGTTGAAGAGCCTTCCAGTCCGCTGCAGTGCAGTTTCTGTACCAAGCAGCGACATTGTTTGTTAGGATTATCTGCATCTGTAGAATGACGTAAGTATGGATCTGCAAAGTCCAGTTCTCTTCAGAAAGGAGAGGTGTTTGTGAGCTTTCCTGACTGTGTAGGACGTGCACTGGAGCCATGAGAGGTTGTGTGTGATGCGCACTCCCAGGAGTTTGAAACTGCTTGCAATTCCCACTGCTGTGCTGCTGAAGTAAAGCGGGGTGTGAGTGGTGCGAGTTCTTCTGAAGTTAATGACCATCTCCTTTGGCACTGAGCATCGGGTTCTTCCTCCTTCTTCCTGTATGCCATTTCATCTTTGTTGGTGATGAGCCCCACCATTGTGGTGTCATCAACTTGCTTAATGATGTGATTGCTCAGGTGATTGGCTGTTAGCTGTACAGTTATGTGTGAGCAGAGTGTACAGCAATTGAGTGTACACTGGGAGGCGCCAGTGTTGGAGATGATGGCAGGGGGTGAGGAGCAGTTGTGCATCCTAACTATCTCAGGTCTGTTCATTAGGAAGTTGCCCAGTGGTATGTTTAGACTGAGGAGTAGGAGATGTTCGCCAAGGTCTGTAGGACAATTGTTGAATACAGAACTGAAATCCAGAAACAGAATTCTGACTCAACTGCCCTTGTTTTCTAGATACGTCAGGGCCAGGTGCGTAACTGATACTATGGCATCTGTCATAGACTGATTGTGTTGTCAGTATAATGGTGAGTGCCCAATGTGGTAGTAATAGAGTTTTTAGTATGTTCAAATGCCAGTACCTTTGGAAGACCAGATGGAGGAGGATTTGAATGTAAGGTCAAATACCAGGAGTTGGTAGGGCAGTGTCAGAGACAGGGATGGAGGGCATGCTGTGAGCCTGTAGAAGTGGAGTGTAGAGGTTCTGCTGGCTGTTCACTCTGCAGAACCTACTATCTCCTTTGCATAGACCATAAGACGATAAGACATAGGAGCAGAATTCGGCTACTCAGCCTATCAAGTTTGCTCCATCATTCCATCAAGGCTGATCCTGGATCCCACTCAACCCCATACACCTGCCTTCTTGCCATATCCTTTGATACCCTGACCGATCAGGAACCTATCAACTTCTGCCTTAAATATACACATGGACTTGGCATCCACCAAAGTCTGTGGTAGAACATTCCATAGATTCACTACTTCGTGACTAAAAAAATTTATCCATACCTCTGTTCTAAAAGGTCATCCCTCAATTTTGAGGCTGTGTCTTTCAGTTCTGGATGCGCACCCCCACCCCCCCCCCCCGCCATAGGAAACATTCTCTCCACATCCAACCTATCTAGTCCTTTCATCATTTCGTAGGTTTCAATGAGATCACCCGGCATTCTTCTAAATTCTAGTGAGTACAGGCCCAAAGCTGCCAAGCACTCCTCATATGTTAACCCCTTCATTCTTGGAATTATCCTCGTGAAACTCCTCTGGACTCTGTCTCCAACAACAGCACATCTTTCTGAGATATGACAATACTTCAAGTGCGGCCTGACTAGTGTCTTATAAAGCCTCGGCTTTATCCCGTTGCTTCTATTCCCCTTGAAATAAATTCCAACATTGCATTTTCCTTCTTTACCACAGACTCAAGCTGTAAATTAACCTTCTGGGAGTCTTGCACGAGGACTCCTAAGTCCCTCTGCACCTTTGATATTTGAACCTTCTCCCCATTTAGATAATAGTCTGCACTATAGTTCCTTTTACCAAAATGCTTTATCATACATTCCCCAATACTGCATTCCATTTGCAATATGGGGACTGCAAAGAGAAGAGCCGTTGAGACCATCACAGAGGCTGCTGAGCATGTTTCCAGATGGCTATGGATCAAGAGGTGTGAGCCGAGGACCAATGCTACTGGGACACAAGCCAGTGCCTGAACAACCCCTGCTGGGTCGCTTGGGTGAGGGTATCTGATGTTGAAAGACCTGAAACACTGAATGATCCCAGCTTACATCACCGATGATCTGTCCCAGCATATCCTAGAATATACCTCAGCATCATTATCAGCCGTTGAAAGCACTTCATGATGGTTGGTGGCAGTGCCGGTGGATAGTAGTCATTTAGTTTTGAAGGTGTAGAGTTCTTTGGTACAGGGATGGTGATGGCTGATTTGAAGCATGTGGGGACAGCAGCCTGGGTAAGTGAACTGTTGAAGATGTCTGTGAAGACATTAGTGAGCTGGTGTGTGCGCTCCCTGAGTACTTGTCCTGGGATGTCATCATGGCCCATCCAGCTTAAAGGGGTTGTCTCTCTGCAGGGGTTGTCTTCTAACCTCTCTGCTGTTACGACAGTGGCTGCTCACCTGGGAGGGGGGAAGGGGTAGCTTTTGTGGCTGCATGGTGTTGCATGCCCTGAAAGCGTGCATAAAAATTGTTCAGAGCATCAGGGAGGGAGGCGCTACTGGTAGAATGGACACTGTTTTTCCTTCTGTAGTCAGAAATATGGTTGATACCCAGTCACATATGTGGGGGATCGCTATCAGACAGCTCGTCCTGACTTTTTTGTGCGTAGGTGTTCTTTGTCCTCTTGGTACCTGAGATGACATTTCTCCTAGCTGCTCTGAGAGCCGTTTTGTCAGGAGACTTCATGGCAGTGTCCTGAGCTTTTAGAAGGGAGTGTTCAGCTCAGATTTCTGGTTGCATTGTGAGATGACCAATCTTGAGGTACAGATGTCATTTCATTCTTCCTGATGTTTTGTTGAAATGAACAATTTGTCTCTTTTAATACTTTTCTAAACAAATAGAATACTTAAAAATTAGATCCTTTCTTAACTTCAATCAAATTCAGACACTTAAGTCAATTTTAGGAATCAGTACACTGAATACAATTACATCTCAGTCATTGGGTGTTTGAATTTGGGTCACTTAATTACTTAATTGGTCAGGTTAATTTGGCCTTATTGCTTAAAATTTTAGATAAGATAACATTAAGAAGGAGCTTTTTAAATTGTATCACTTTGAATGCTCCTGTTGGTCAGAAAGAACTGCAGTCCACAAATCAGTGAATTTGAATGAATCAAGGATGCTAGAAGTCGACAAACTTCTGCTTTTTAAGTATACTTTACGTATATGGTTTCAATTTCGAAGATTTTTGGGTTCAATCAATTTATCCTAGCAAGCCCTATCTTGTCAAACTTTCTTTTTCAACCTTCCACGATGGATCAAGCCTACTCTGATTGGAAAATTAAAGGTATAATATCTTTTCGCGATTTATTTATGGATAATTGTTTTATGTCTTTTGATCAACTTTCTAATAAATATAACTTACCCAGATCTCACTTTTTCAGATATTTACAGATTAGGAACTTTTTAATTACTGTTTCCCCTAATTTCCCACATCCATATCCAACGGATATTTTGGAAAAAATTTTAGATTTAAATCTCTCTCAGAAAAGTGTTGTAGCAATCATATATGATATAATTTTGAATTTATGTCCTGACGCTTCTAATAAAATTAAAGCTGACTGGGAAAGAGAACTTGACATTAATATACCGACTGAAAAATGGGAAAAAAATTCTTCAGCTGATGAATTCATCCTCTGTGTGTGCTAAGCATAGGTTGATACAGTTTAAAGTAGTGCACAGGGCTCACATGTCCAAAGATAAACTATCTCGTTATTACTCTTATATTAATCCAATATGTGACAGATGTCATTCCGAGATAGCTTCTCTAACTCACACGTTTTGGTCATGTCCCCTGTTGCAGAGATATTGGAAAGATATTTTTGATATTATTTCAACGGTTTTAAATATAGACTTACAACCGCATCCAATTACTGCTATTTTTGGACTACCAATGATAGATTTAAATAATTTAACCTCTTCATCACGAAGAATGATTGCATTTCTTACTTTAATGGCCAGAAGGTCTATTTTATTGAATTGGAAAGAGATTAACCCTCCTAAGGTATTTCATTGGTTTTCACAAACTATGCTGTGTTTGAATTTGGAGAAAATTAGAAGTGCAGTTTATGACCCTTCCATCAAGTTTGAAAAAACTTGGAGGCTATTCATTCAGCATTTTCACTTAATGTAATATCTTTATTTCCAAACCTATTCTATTTCTCTGTATTGTTGTTGGAGGGGAATGGAGTCGTCGGCACTAAGGTTTTCTTCTTTTTCATTTTTAAGTTTTTAGGTTTGCCCAGGTCTTTTAGTTTAGTTGATCAATTTTGTCTTTCTTTTGGGTTGGGGTTTTTTTTTAGTTTAGTTTTTTTTTTTCTTTTTCATGTTTTTTTTAGTTTTTTTTATCTGTATTATCCATTGTTAGTTTTATGTGATTGGGAGTTTTGTCAAATTTCAATATTGGACTTTACGATTACTATTTGTAAGTGTAACAATTTATCTCCTATTATTTGTATCATTGCTATGTTTTGTTTATATATTCTAAAATTAATAAAGAGATTGAAAAAGAAAAGAAACTTCTGCTTTGTTCTTACCATGTACTTGAAGGCTGCCATTTTGCAAAGCTCCTCTGCATAATCCATTTTGTGAACTGAAGTTGCTTGGCTCATTTGTGTTTTAAAGTAGACACAATGATGCTTCAGGCAATCTGCTTCACTACAGAACATTTCCAAATAACAAGTATAATATAACATGCAGGTTTTTGAATGGTGGGGTCTGTGTCTGCCCTGTCCTTTCAGTCCATCTGGACCGGTATTTAACTTGACCCAACAACAGAACAACTTTATGCTCTAGAAAGAGGACTAAAGATTGTGGTCAGCGTGTGAAATCGGCTCTTGCCTTTGTTCTGGGCCAGTGGTTAATTTATCTAAACAGTGAATCATACCGCAGACTTAGACCCAGCTGCAACTAAAGGCTCTTGGCCAAGACCAGGTTGCTCAGCGACTCGCTCTGGGACCATATTTTGCCACCCAGCAACTTGATCTGGGTGTAGACTCCACTCCGCAGCAATTTGCTCCAGGTCCAGATTTCGTTACCGAGCCCGAAGCCGCTCTCAAGCTCTTCAAATCAGCTCGGCGACCAGAGCGATTGAACCTTGCACCCGGGCCAGTTGATCGAGCACCAAGCCTTCTCTGCCCAGGTGATGACTTCTCCATCCAGAGCGTAGAGCGATCCAATCTCACTCACGGGTCAGCAGTACTCCATTTACAATGGTTCTTCAACATACCATCCCCTCGCGCCATTGCTCACCCCTTTATTGTTTACAGCAATATTTAAACACTCTTTACCTCAGAAAAGGTATTCTTAGTGCCGTTTTTAGTTGGATTTTCTGGCTTTTTGACTACCAGAAGCTGTTGCACACATTTGGTAGCACCATCTTAACCGGAAGTGGACATAAAAGTATGTCAGTAGTGATAACTTTAAATTCTCCTTGTAGCAGGAATAAATAATTATGACAGAGATTCTAGCTAATTAGTAATTGTTTATTTAATCTATATGTCTCCAAGCTGAATGTCCTTGAGAATTAAAGTGGAGCAGTCCTTGTACTCCTTCCTCTCCTCCACTTTCATAGTCTGGCTTCTTCCGCACTTCCTTTCCATTCCCGATGAAGGCCCTCGGCCTGAAACGTTGACTGTTCATTCCTCTCCATAGAAGATGACTGACATGCTGAGTCCCTCCTGCATTTTGTATTTATTCTTTTGGACTTCCAGCATCTGCAGAATCCCCTGATTTATTGACTTACTTTGTTTTTTTTTTGTTATTTAATTCGTGCCACGATGTTTTGTGCACATAGTTCAAATACGAATATTCTGAAATCTTTAGTTTTTCCCACTTGGCTACTGAAATAGTATATCATCATTTAGCAATGTATAGCTAAATTCTTTTTGGACTTGAGGAATTTATTAGTGTCAAAAATGGATGTATCATTTTCTACCTAATAAATGAGTTTAATAACTGTTTCCGGACAACGAGGTAATCACAGTTTATATTTGGCAATTGTTTGGAAATTGTTTCCAATATATCAAAATGAATTAAAATGCAGCAATTACATTAATATATCGTAATAAAAAAGTTTGAAGTAATCAAATAGATAATACAAACTAACAAAAAATGGACACTCTAGTTCATTTTCTTAATACTATCCATTTGATTTGCTTTGGGTGGTTCAATTAAGGTACAAATATATGGACCAAAGGTCACAAAGAAGAGAAAATCTGCAGATGCTGAATATCCAAGCAATAGGCACAAAATGCTGTAAGAACTCAGCCAGCCAGGACCCGATGAAGGGTCTCGGCCTGAAATGTCGACTGTACTCTTTTCCATAGAGGCTGCCTGGCCCGCTTAGTTCCTCCAGCATTTTGTGTGTGTTGCTTGGACCAAAGATCAGGCAGATTCTGGTCATGCATGATCTTTAGGAAAGCAAATTGTCATGTAGGTTAAATGCTAAAGTTAAATACAGCCTAGCACTGCTTAAATGTGACACTGTACGAGAAGAAGACGGAAGAAAATGATTGTAGAAAATAATTGAAACACAATGATGTATTGACAGTTGCTTAGAGTCCTTGTAGTTCCTAAGCATTACCACTGGAGAAAGGAAAAGTGTGACATTCACAGGCATTAGATACTTATCTTATTATTGATGCAACATGGTAGCGTGGTTAGCGTGTCACTTTACAGAACCAGCAATCAGGAAATTGTGGTTAATTCCCTCTAATGTCTGTAATAAGCTTGCACGTGACCACGTGGGTTTCCTCTGGGTGCTTCTGTTTCCTCCAACATTCCAAAGATGAGCAGGTAAGTAAATTATAGGCATGTTATGATGGTGCCTTGAACATAGTGACAATTGGATGCCCCCCAGCACATCCCCGCACTGTGTTGGTTGTTGATGCAAACATTTCACTGTATGTTTCAATTTTTCCATGTACACGTGACAACTAAATTTGATATTCATCTTTATCTTTACATGATTTTCTTTAGATTTACCACTTTCTAATATATCATGAGCTGGGGTTCCTATAAATAATGCACACTCACTTTCAATAAGCTTGCTTGCAGCCATCTTAAGAACACAATGGCATCTTTTTTTCTTATTAGCGTGTCATTTTTCTGCTTTCCTTACTAACTCAAACTACATAATTGAATAGAGGTAGCAACGCCAACTCACAGAATGATTGATGTGAAATGCCTGCATGTCTACTGTCATAAAAGACAGTCGACTCAAGGCATCTGACATACTCGTTCAGCTTTCACATCTATACAATTATTGGGAATGCTGCAATCATCTTTTTAGAAAAGGTTTATTTACAATTCATGAACATTCAGTTGCAGTGGAATGCATTATCCATTTTTTATTTAGCATCTGGGTACATGTGTCACTAATAAGTCCCTCTTTACACATTAGCAAAGCTGACAATTGAGGCTTTAGATATAGAACATCGAATATAGAAAAGTACAGCGCAGAAGTAGGTCCTTCAGCCTCTGACGTTGTGCTGAAACCAATGAAATGAGTAATTAAATACTTAGCTAAACTAATCCCTTCTGCCTACATAATGTCCATACCCCTCCATCCTCAGCACATTCATGTGCCTGTCTCCAAGCCTTTAAAAAAACACCTCTGTTGTGTTTTCCTCCACCACCACCCCGACAGCACATTCCAAGCACCCACCATGGGGTATAAAAAAGACTTCTCCCACATAGCTCCTTTGATATGAAGCGAATAATTACATTTACTGCAGCTTCATCGGGACAAAGTTAACAAATATCCTATCATGTTTGCAAATTAACTAGACTTTGCAATTACAGGGGGTTCACCTTCATTGGATAGGATAGTTATGCTGTATACGTGGTGTTGGCACGTGGTCAAGTGGTTAAGGTGTTTGTCTAGTGATTTGAAGGTCGCTAGTTCGAGCCTTGACTGAGGCAGCGTGTGTGTCCTTGAGCAAGGCACTTAACCACACATTGCTCTGTGACGACACTGGTGCCAAGCTGTATGGGTCCTAATGTCCTTTCCATGGACAACATCAGTGGCGTGGAGAGGGGAGACTTGCAGCATGGGCAACTGCTGGTCTTCCATACAACCTTGCCCAGGCCTGCATGAAACCTTCCGAGGTGCAAATCCATGGTCTCATGAGACTAACGGATGCCTACTAAGTTAATGGATGGTGTGGTAAAGTGTAAAGCTCACAAAGCTTGGGATACTCTAATGGACTACAATAAATTACCTCAAGCAGAGAATTGTCTCACAGATCTTCATGATTTACCAGACTATTATCAGAGCTAAGGGTCATCCATCAGCTAGATAAATTGGAATGGTTCTCTACAAGTATAAAAGGTTAATAAGTAATTTACTGGCAAAATTGCATGTTTCCTTCTTGCTTGTGTTTACCTGGCATTTCCTTAAATGTGGTGCAATGGCACCACAGTTAGTGTATTCTAGCTCAGAACTTCAGTGATTGAGATTTTAAAGTTAGCATGGAATAAAATACAATTTAATTTAAAAAATATTTTGCAGAAAGGATCACAGGATTATAGCTTTAAATATATAATGCAGTTCCTTGGGAATACAGGTCTATTTCATAGAATTTGATACATATATATAAATACATAGGATTTAGATATCCTGACCCACACTCCAGTTCAGAAAGAGGCGATTTTGCATCTTACAGCTGTTTGCCAACTTCCATAACACCTCAGAAGAAGAAGAGCTCCTGTGATTGGGGTTCAATTTTGACAAGTGGTGCTCTTTACACATTATCCTTGTGACTGCATAGCTTTCCCCCAGCCGCTCTGGTTCACCCTCCTCCCAACCACATCCCAAAGACCCACTAGTTGTCAAGTGAATAGACTACTGTGTACCAAGAATATGAGAAAGTCTGCAGATGCTGGAAATCCAAAGCAATACATACAAAATGATGGGGGAGCTCAGCAGGTCAGGCAGCATCTATTGAAAAGAGTAAACAAAAGGTTCCTTCAGCATTTTGTGTGTGTTTCTTAGGATGTTGTATCCTAGTGTAAGTAGTGGTGGCAGAATTGAAGAGGGGAGTGTACTAATGGGTTGATGTGAGACAAAAGGCTAAAGGAAAATAAGTCAAGTCAAGTCACTTTTATTGTCATTTCAACCATAACTGCTGGTACAGTACACATTAAAAACGAAACAACGTTCCTTCAGGACCACGGTGCTACATGAAACAACACAAAACTACACTAGACCACGTGAAACAACACAAAGCTACATTAGACTTCAGACCTACACGGGACTACATAAAGTGCACAAAACAGTGCAAGACAGTACAATAATTAATAAACAAGACAATAGGCACAGTAAAGGACAAATTACAATATAATAATAAATGATGTAAATGTAAATGTAAACAATGTTTCAGCAGGAATTTAGAAAGAAATGAGCAAAAATTGCGAAGGGAGTGGAGTGGTGTTCAGTTGAGAGTGTGTGTGTGTGTGTAGATGTGTATGTAGGTTGGTGTCAGACTAGACTCTGGAAATTGAGGAGTCTAATTGCTTGGGGGAAGAAACTGTTGCACAGTCTGGTTGTGAGAGCCCGAATGCTTCGGTACCTTTTGCCAGATGGCAGGAGAGAGAAGAGTTTGTATGAGGGGTGCATGGGGTCCTTCACAATGCTGTTTGCTTTGCAGATGCAGCGTGTGGTGTAAATGTCTGTAATGGCGGGAAGAGAGACCCTGATGATCCCTTCAGCTGACCTCACTATCTGCTGCAGGGTCTTGCGATCCAAGATGGTGCAATTTCCGAACCAGGCAGCAATGCAGCCGCTCAAGATACTCTTGATACATCCTCTGTAGGATGTGGTGATGATGGGGGGTGGGAGATGGACTTTTCTCAGCCTTCGCAGAAAATAGAGACGCTGCTGGGCTTTCTTGGCTATGGAGCTGGTGTTGAGGGACCAGGTGAGATTCTTTGCCAGGTGAACCCCAAGAAAGTTGGTGCTGTTAACAATCTCTACTGTGAAGCTGTCGATGTTCAGTGGATAGTGGTCACTCCGTGCTCTCCTGAAGTCAACAACCATCTCTTTGGTTTTGTTCACATTCAGAGACAGGTTGTTGGCTCTGCACCAGTTGGTTAGCCGCTGCACCTCCTCTCTGTATGTTGACTCATCGTTCTTGTTGATGAGACCCACCACCGTTGTGTCATCGGCGAACTTGATGATGTGTTTCGAGCTGTGTATTGCAGCACAGTCATGGGTCAGCAGAGTGAATGCCAGTGGACTGACCACACAGCCCTGGAGGGCCCCCATGCTCAGTGTGATGCTGTTGGAGAAGCTGATCCTGATCCAGACTAACTGAGGTCTCCCAGTCAGGAAGTCGAGAATCCAGTTGCAGAGGGAGGTGTTCAGGCCCAGCAGGCTCAACTTTCCAATCAGGTGCTGAGGAATGATTGTGTTGAATGTTGAACTGAAATCTATTGACAGCATTCGAACATACGAGTGCAGGAATAAGACTGATGGGAATACTGGCAGAGCCAGCACGGGCTCCTGTGTTATAAAAAGATATGAAACAGGAGCCCGTGCTGGCTCTGCCAGTATTCCCATCAGTTCCATGCTTCCATGTTGTAATAAGCTTACAATTCTAACCACACATCTAATGAGAAACTTCTTTTGAATTCCCCAGTTTGATTTAACGAATAGCATCTTACATTTCACAGGTATGCTCTCCCCTTATAAAAAAGGAAGCTCCTCTGTGTTTCATTTAATCCTGCTGATTGACCGCTATCAGGCTGTCTCACATCTTTCCTTTCCAGAGAAAGTAGCTGCAGCCTGTTCAATATTTCCTGATAGGCATACCTCTCATTTTTGTTATCCAAAGAAGAGCTTGTTCTTCTTTGTGCAGTTTTATGTATTATGTGTTAAATGTCATGCCCAAAGGTGCAGGGTTATTGGTTTTTAAAATGTGCTGATGAATTATCTGCCTCAGTTTTGCCTCAAGACAGTCTTGATTATTTTATTTTATTTTATTTTTATAAAGTAATCAAACAGTAAGTAACAAAACACCATCAAAGTTAATTGGCATCAGTTTATGAACAGAATGAGCTTTGAAAGATGAAAGCAGAAAGCAAACAATATCGACAGAACATTTCTTTGCAGATGCAGCATGGTACTTTTTAGAACTGATATTATTTCCATCAAAGATTTTTTTCAACTTATTTCAACAGAACGTTCAAACTCAGCTGGTCAAATATTCATTGTTGTTGGATCCTGTTTATTTTGTGCCACTTGATTCTTAAGGCATTTGGAAATACAACTTCAGTCTTATTAGACAAATAGGATAGAGTTTAGGAGCCAATTAAACAGATGCACAAGAAATGAGTGAAGAAAATGCAGACAGACAGTCTCCTGTTTGCTCAAGCTGTCTAGATTCAGAGATGGTGTTTTAAAATTGGAAATGTTATTGATTTGCGTGAAATAAAAGAAACTATGTGAAAGGGAGGAACCAGTCAAATACATTGGGCAACATGGTTAGAGCATCAACTGCAAGATTCGGATTCAATTTGTGCCTGTGTATGAAAGGATTATATACATCCTCCTCTTGACTGCTGTGGTTTCCTCCAGGTGCTCCAGTTTCCACACACATTCCCAAAAAAAATGATATGTGGTTCGGGCTAGTGCGTTGTGGGAAGCTATGCTGGCATCGGAAGCGTGGCGACACTTGCGGATTCTCCCACACAATCCTTGATGATTGGATTTGATGCATACAATGCAGTCCACTGCATGTTTTGATGCAGCTGTGCCAAATAAAGCTAATCTTTAATCTTTTATTTTTTTAAATCTTCAAATCTAGACCTGTCAACTAAACGGCAAGTTTGAGTAACTGATTGCTTTCCTTCATAAGGGACAGCGTGTTTGAACACCTATAGCACCAAAAAGACCATGGGCTGATCAAAGGGAGTTAGCTTTGATTACGAGATGTAGCTAACTTCTGACTTGTCAATTGATTACTCTTCAATAAGCCACATGTATCGTGGCTGGGAGTGTCTGAATATTACCAATATGGACCAAGTTTCGGATTGAAAGTAAACAAGATGCATAAACGAGAAGTAATCATTTAGAAGATAGAATATTCTCTGATTAATAGGATCTGACAAGTGGTATTCACTTGGCACCTTCACTGGTGCCTCAGTTTTTCAAAAGACCACAAGACCATAAGACATAGGAGAAAAATTAGGCCATTTAGCCAATCAAGTATGCTCCGCCATTCAATCATGGTTGACCCTTTATTTTTCCCCTCCTCAGCCCCACATCCTGGCCTTCTCTCTCTAGCCTTTGATGCCATGGGCAGTCAAGAATCTATCAATTTCCATCTCAAATACACACAGCAGCCTGACCACCACAGCTGCCTGAAGTAACAAATTCCATAAATTCACCACTGCCTGGCAAAAAAATTTCTCCACATCTCTCTGTTTTAAATGGACGCCGCTCTATCCTGAGGCTGTGTTGTCTTATCCTAGACTCCCTTACCATGGGTAACATCCTTTCCACATCTGCTCTGTCTGGGCCTTTCAACATTTGAAAGGTTTCAATGAGATCTCCCCTCATCCTTTTAAATGTCAGTGACTACAAGCCCAGAGCTATCAAACGTTCCTCATATGCTTTAAGGCATCTGTTAGTCTTGTGAGACCATGGATCTGCACCTGCAAAGTCTTCAAGAGCCAATGCTGTAACCAGGCTAGTAACTTTCCTGTAATAGCATGGGCTCTTAACTTCGTAAGCAAGCTCACGTATGCACCTAGTCAAAGGCCTTCTGAAAATCCAAATGTACAACATCCACTACATCTCCTTCATCTATCCTTTAATCTCCTCAAAGAATTCCAACAGGTTCGTCAGGCAAGATTTTCCCTTAAGGAAACCATGCTGAATTTGTCCTATTTTGTCACTAAGTACTCCATAAACTCATCCTTAACAATTAACTCCAACATCTTCCCACCCACTGAGGTCAGGCTAACCAGTCTACAATTTTCTTTCCTCATTCCTTTCTTAAAGAGTGGAATGACAGTCAGCTTCCAACTACAACCATCTTCTGCCAGAATTCAGTGATGGCCTGACAAACTGTAAAAGCCCAAGAAGATCATCCACCTTATTTCTTATGTTCTGAGCATTGTGATACAACACTTTGAGTAATCAAACCCTTTTTGATTCTGTATCCCTAAACCGTCACGTATATTAATGCTCTCAGTGAATCTGTAGCAAGTCACATATCCACTCTTGCAGAGGAAACTAATTTATGAGGTTAGCAATCTGTGAAGCAAGAGGAAAGAGTTGGAAGGATACACTGATTAAATGAGAGCACAAAGCCACAACAAGTAGAGGGTAAAGTGGGAAGTGTGAGAACATCTGTTACAGTGATTTTTGGGTTTAGGACATACACATTTAGCAATTGACTTCGGCTACCAGTCTTCACATCTGAATACGTATTGTGGATTTAATTTGGAGTGCAGCTCTGAGCAATGGGTTTCTAAAGGCAGTGTATCCCAGAGCAGACAACGCTGATTGAAATTCATTTGGATGTCTGTGGCTTGGATGCGGATCAGAAGGAGTGAAGGTTGTATGTAGTTTCTATGAAAGCATTGTTCATACATTGTAAATATGGAATTGTCCTTTGATGTTTGGCACATAAAATATCAGAACCCATGTTGGACCAGTAGACCTTTCAACCAAAAGCCTTTCCATATGATGCCTGCTGTCGCTTGTTACGTCAAATAAAGAAGCTGCTTTTTATCTACCAGTAATTTTCTCCAGTGATTTCATTCACACAACAACACATCCATACTCTGTTTGGGGAATCTAAATTAGGATGCTTTCTTCTGACTAAAGAAATCCTCTGTGTGACAGTAGCCAAAAAACTGCAGGTTAATCAGACTATGTATGCTGAGGTCTGAATCCTTTTTGTTTGTATTTTTTGTGTGGGATGAGGGATTTGGCGGGGGGGGGTGGGTGGTTGATGTGTCTGTTCCTTTTTTTTTGTTTTTTGTGCAGGAGGAGGAATGGAGGGATTTGGGTGTTGATGTGTTTGATCCGTTTGGCTCAATTTTTGTGCGGGTGGAGGGATTTGAGGGTCGATGTGTCTGATCTGTTTTGGTTGATTTTTGTGTGGGAAGAGGAATTTGGGGAGTCGATGCACCTGATCCATTTTTTTTTGTGCATGAGGAGGGATTTGGGGGTTGATGTGTATGTTCTGTTTTTGTTTGTTTTTTTTACGGGGGGTGGGATTTGGGTGTTGATCATTGTGCTGCCTTTCTTTTCCTTTTCTTTCTTGGTTTCATGGCTACTTAGAGAACTGAAGAATTTCAGAGATGTATACTTTGATAATCAGTGAACTTTCAAACTTTGAACTAATTAATAGGAATGTTCTAGACTTTCTAGGTTACTGAAGTGTGGTGCAGATATTCAACATACATTTATGATCTAAGTTTGTATGCACTGTACAACCCTAAGGTTCATCTTCCCACAGGCAGTCATGAAGCAAAAAAAACTTGGAACCCGTTCAAACAAAAACGTCAACCCCTCCCCCCACACCACATGCACAAGGAAAACAAATCACGCAAACAGCAAAAAAATGCACGATAAACACAGAATATAAAACAACAACCTATAAAAGACATCAAAAGAGTTCAGGCTTGTTCAGTTCAATGCGGTGTGCATTATCTGCAGGCCGCCCCATTTCAAAAATCCCCCTAAATAGCAACAAAAAATGGAGCAACCAGAAGCCAGAAAAACGTCATAGCATGAACTACAGAGTCCAACCCACAAACCATATTGATTTAACCCTTGCCCAGGACCCAGAACTCCAGCACCATTTTCCGACAGCATCAAGAGAGAGAGTGACCATTCAAACACGGGGATCTTCCTTCGAGAGCAGCAGGCAAGAGGGAGAGAGAGAACATCACACACAGACACCTTCATCCGGGAGCAGGTAGCAAGAAGCTGGTAGACGACGCTCGCTTTCCACTCTTACCTCGATGATTCAATCTTCCCCGGCACATTAATCAGCAAGATCAGTAAGAAGTGGAGTCAATCATGGGCTCACACCTTGTCTCAGGGCTTTTTGGGCCTTGAGGTCACAGACTTGACTCAAAACCTTGCCAAACACCCTCAGAGACCGAGTCAGATCACTCAATCAGCCTTGAGCAGTCATCACCAAAATGTAGATCACAGGCTCCAACAGAAACAGAAACACATTTGGGGGAAAAAGAACATGTAAAAGATGTGAAAGTAGCTTTGAGAACGTCTGGAGGATGTCATCCTTGGTCATGTTGTTCGCTGGCACCATCTTCTTTTCCATTTCCAAAGACTTACAAAAGTAAAACTTGTAGGATAGCTCTTGGTGCAGTTCTAAACTGCTCCTGTTAAACTAAAGGCAACTAAGAATGCCAACAGGACTCTATGTACAGGAGTGATTGATAGTTACTAGTGCACTAACACTAATTCATGTCTTGTGATCAACCTTTGCAGTGCAGTAGAAAAACAAAATATAACAAATTCCAGAAGTCAAACAGTACGGAGGAGGGAGGAGAAGATGGCGGCACGACACAGCGCGTGTGGCCATTCCGAATGATATCATAGTGTGTTAACTAGGGGCCGTGCACAATACTGATTTGATGGAGACAGCCGTGAGAAGCACGGAGGAAAACCTGGAGAAACTTCTGAAATGCCCGCTTCGCTGCCGCTGCTACTGTGCAAACAAGGATCTTTGGAGGGAAGGCCCCAAATCCTCGGCTTTGCCTATTGCCTATTGCCGAGGCCGGGGTCGAAACGCTTGGCAGAGATGGTACTCGGTGCTCGGTGTCAGAGAGCTGGTTGGAGGCTCCGAGTTTTCGAACGGACTCGGAGTAGGACCGTGGTCGGATGCTTCCAGGATGCTGCATCGGCAAGTTTGCGGCACTGGAGGTTCACAGTCTGCGTCAGATGATGGGACTTGCGAGAGACCTTCAGACTTTTTACCGTGCCATGGTCTGTTCTTTATCAAATTACGGTATTGCTTTGCACTGTTGTAACTATATGTTATAATTATGTGGTTTTTGTCAGTTTTTCAGTCAGTTTGTCATGTGTTTCTGTGATATCATTTTGGAGAAACATTGCATCATTTCTTAATGCATGCATTACTAAATGACAATAAAAGAGGACTGCGTGTCCTCATAATCTAAGAAAAAGCAAAAAAAAACAGCTCAGAAGGTCAAGCAAGGTCATCACAGAGAGATTCAGTAACTATTTCAGGCTGATGATATTGCCTTTCAATATGTTTCCTTCCATAATTCTATACTCAATCTCACAGACAATTGATCAGATTGTTATAAGGTATAGTCCTTAATCATTTGTGATTGATCAGTCCACTTAGTGTTCCCAAGTTTTAGTGTGCAAATGCTCATATTCCAAATTTCCAAAGTTCCTACAAACCATCAAACTGACTCCTGAACGGGGAACAGACAGGAAAAGATCCTGGTGTTGTTTTGTAGCATGATCACCTCAGTCTGCTATTGGGCTTCTGGTTATTAGAATAATCACCACCTCCACTTCATGTCATGACCATTTTATTCTGGTCCTTTTCTTGACCTGAATTATGATTACTTCACCACAGGATTCCAACTTTCTTCTTTCTTCAGTTTTCTGAGGATTTTGTGGCCAGTTTTGAACATCTTCCTCTCAATGCCCATATTTAGAATACATTGAAAAAAGTGTTCCTTTTTTCTTGTCAAACTATGCTGCTAAGTTACCATTATAGTAAGTAAAATGTCCCCACCTTTAAAACAACAATAATCAAAATTAGCCTTCATATGTCAACAGATTTACGGTTTACTTCGATGCAAAGATTATCTGTGTAAACTATAGGAACACTTGTCTACCATATGAATGGAATTTTGTATAGTCTAATGCATACATTACATTGAGGAGCTTGACAGCCCAGTAACTAGATGATTAGTGAAGGACTAGGAAGTGAGGATGTAATGATTTACAAATCAGAATATTAAGCTGGGTACAAATTGTATTTGAAATGACTAAGACATGGAAAATGAAATAGGTTAATACTTTTTTGAAGTCTTGTAGCTTGAGCAAATGCAATACTCTATTTGTCATGAGGATAATAAACTGATGTTAAGCAATGAAAACAAAAAGAATTGTGCATGTTTTTCCTTTGAGTTTGTAGCATTTGCCTCTCCTTTCTTATTAGTTTAAATAAACATCAAATGTTTAAGTATAATAGTTAATAGCAATAAAAACATTATCCAGCATGAATGAGGAAATGCAATTTGTCATATTGTTTATTTTTTAAACCTCATTGCCCATTTTTGAACCAATTAAGAACTAGCAATGTGCCACAATAGAGCCAACCAAATTGCCCAAAGATGGCTGGAAGGGCCTTTCCTGCACTGATCTCCCAATAGATAAAAATAAAATAAATTATTCAAATGTGCAAATTATTAATCTCTTTGTAGGTACTTTAGAAACAAAATTAAATATACAAATAAATAAATATTGAACATTTGACAGAATTACCTTCCAATGTCAATATTTCCAAAAAAACTTTAAAAGCAAAGACAATTTGAATTTATATAGGACCTTTTAATCATCACAGGTCTTAGAAGTATTTGTCAGACCATGATGTACTTTTGAACTCTTGAACTGTATATACAATAAATATAAATATCAATTTGTACAGAATAAGCTCACAAAATCAGCAATGAGATTTTGACCAAGAAGTCTACTTTCTGATATTACTTGAGAATAAGGAATTGGTGGGGGATACATCCTCCTTAAGCAAAGGTCAAGCCTTTGGTATATTAAACCATCTGTAAGACTGACCCGAATCTCTAAAGGCGCATAGACATAAATTGCTCCTCTCTCCACCTTCTGAGTAGTTAAAGAATTCTGTTTCATTTCACATATCCCTACTTCACCAACCCCAACACTCCCTAACTTTTGCACTCAAACTGGCAGAGCAGAAATTGAACACTCATCCTCCTGACTACAAGGATGAAGTACTATCAAACAGGATACTGTTAACACATGAAACTTATGGCCTTAGTTTTGAAGCTACGGCTGTTTTGTATAATATTTTGATTAGAGAACACTTCTAGTTTCCAATGACAAATTCTGTTTTGTGCATCACATTTTCATTTCCCAGGCAACCTCAAGTTCAGCACAGCAACATAAATGACAGGTCAACAAAACACAAATAACTCAGAAAGGAAGTAATGGATGGGAAAATTTAAGAGAAACTTTTGGCAACTGATGTGAAATTCAGTGTAATGATTTCACGATAGATATTAGGGAAAATATTTCCCCATGAAACTTTGCAGAATTGTCTGCACCTTAAGTCACTGTGTAAAGTTCCTGAGCTTGTGTAATGTGAATTTTTTCCCCTTATTAAGAGAATTTTGATAGAGGCAAAGTGAATTTTTTCGGTTATTTTGATTTAAGCTCAGATTCTGCGATGGTTGAGAGTCAATCAGTCTTGGAAAAAGCAAAAAGCTATCTGCCAAAGGACGTGACAAATGAGAAAATAATTCTAAATTAGTTTTGTGATAGTTCAAGGAGGTAACAACAACAGCACTCAATTATAAGCAAAATAAATTTCTAAATTACTGAAATATCACTATTTTCTTCAGAAGAGCACAATTCAGCAAAATTTGCACCTAAAGCAATTAAAAATCATCTAATTGAATCTAATCTAATCTAAAAAGGTATTAGGGTATAGCTTAGTAATGAAGGTTGTTTTAAGGAGGACTGAAAAGGCAGAGAGAGAGAGAGGACAAAAGACTGAGAAGTTTAGGGAAGGAATTCCAGAGTTAGGATCTAGATTAAAGTGTGCATTCTACTGAGAAATGAAGGTCAGGAATACACAGTGTTGACAGATGAAGTTGCTCATGATCCTGAAAGGCTGCAAGCATGAAGAGCATCACATAGAAAGGGAGAGGACAGTTTATGAAGAAATGAAAGCAAAGATATTATTTTTAACATATGAGTGTTGTCAGATCAGAAACAAATATATTTGAGAAGAAAAAGAGGTGGAGGAGAAGAGGAAAGGACATTGGCGAATAGGATTTAACATGGGGTAAAATCAGTTTATTTTTACAAAGTATACAATGTGGTGCAAAGAATGACTGGCACATGCAAGAAATATATTTCCCTCATAACATTAGATGTTCCTAGTAGGACAGGACTCTAATGTTGAATGTTATGTGGAATACAGTTATGGAACCAGTATGTATGACAGATGCATGCCTATCTATCATCTTCTGTGAACCAAGTGTACAGTGGCGGAGTATCCAGAGATTACTGGCTAGGGACAAATTCATTTTATAGAGCAATACAGCATGGATACAGGCCCTTTGGCTCATCCAGTCCACACTGGTCATGGTGCAACCCAGCTCATCCAATTTCCTACAGTTGGCCCATATCCCTCCAAGCCCCGCCCCTTCATATACCTATCTTAAATTATGCCATTGTACTTTCCTCGATCACTTCCTCTGGCAGCTCATTCCATATACTCACCACCCTATGTGCGGAAGAGTGACCTTTCGCTTCCTTTTAAATCTTTCCTCTCTCACCCTTAATCTACACCCTTGGTTTTGGACTCTATTACCCTGGGGAACAGACTGTTACCATCCATCTTATCAATGCGTCTCATAGTTTAAAACCTTTCTACATGGTCACCCCTTATTCTCCTATGTTTCAAAGAATAAAACTAATCTGGCCAACTTCTCCCCATTATTCAGGTCCTCTGGTCCTGGCAATATAAACTTTTTTTTTGCACTCATTACAGTTGAACCACATCTTTCCTATAACAAGGTGGCCAAAACTGTATAAAATACTCCAAGTACAGCCTCACAAGTAACTGGCATAACATCTCAGCTCCTATTTTTTGTCCCTGACAGATGGTGGCAGGCATGCCAAACTCATTTTTCACCTCTCAGTCTATCAAAAGAATTATGTCCTTGTTTTCTAAGGTCCCTCTGTCCTATTGCACTCTCAGATGTCTTGTCATTCACAGTACAAGTCCTTTGCAGGCTTGACTTTCCAAGCTGCATCACCTCATTTATCTGTAGTGGAATCCATTTGCAACTCTTCAGTCCACCTCCCTAATTGATCAAGATCACCCTGTAATCTTTGATAATATTCTTCATTATCAATAATGCCTCTTAATTTATATCATCTGCAAATGTATTGATCAAGCATTGTGATTTCGCATCCAAGTAATTGACTTCAATAACAAATAACAAGATTGTTCAGTGCACGTGGAACCAAAAAATGGTGTACACCTTACCCAGAGAAGTGGCCTTAACTGGAAAATGTTTCTACATTGGTAATTACAGCACAGAAAGTAGTTGACAAGAACTGGCCATTTGGCCCAACAAAACTTACCAAGTTCCTATTCACATAGTGTGTTAAAATAACTATCGAGTTCAGATTGAAAGTCTTTAAGCTACTACTCTCAACTATACAACTTGGTAGTTTGTTCCATGTCCACAACTTGCTGTGTAATGAAATGCTTCCTGAAGTTTGTCTGAAATCTCCCCTTAATCAGTCTCCACCTATAGCCCCATGTCCTAGATGATAGAATAATTTTGAAGTAGCAGCTACATCCACTTTTTTACACCTTTAATGATTTTGAACACTTCTATCATGTCTTCTCTTATGCTACATCTACTTGGGCTAAAACATTTATAATTCTTTTAATCTTTCTTCATAGCTCATACCCTGCAGAAATGGAATAAGTCTAGTTGCCCTTCTCTGAACCCTCTCTCCAGTGCCTTCACATCCCTCACACAATATGGAGACCAAAAGTTTACACAGTGTTCAAGGTGTGGCCTCACAAGCGTATTATACATCTCAAGGAGAATGTCTCTGGACTCGAACTCCACTGAGCACATTCTATAGCCCAACATTCTATTAGACTTCCTGATCATTTCTGTGCATGGTGATGACGCCCAAATCTTTCTCATACAGTGCACGTTCTATCTCAAGACTCACCATTCTGTATTTATATCTAATATTTATACTTCCTATATGTAATACTTTACAGTTACTTAGATTAAATTTCATCTGCCATTTATCTGCCCACAAATGGACTTTGATTTGATCGAACTGTATTCATTCTGCTTCCTGAATGTTATCAGCCCATCCCCCTAATATAGTGTCATCAGCAGACTTTACAAATTTATTTGTATTATGTTTATCCAAATCATTAATGTAAATTAAAAACAAACTTATCCCTGCGGAACCCCACTTCTAACATCTTCTAGGTATGAAAATGATCCTCTCACTATAATTCATTATTTTCTGTTTTTGAGCCAATTTTGCACTCGTATCTTACCCTGAATCCCTAGGTCCTGTAAATTGTTTATTAACTTCTTGTGGGATACTTTGTCAAAACCTTCAGAACGTTCAAGTAAATGATATCAACCGCTCTATTGTTATCATAAATTTTAGTTGCCTCTTCATAGAACTCCAGCATATTAGTAAAACATAATTTCTCTTTTCTGAACCCATAATGGTTTTCTGATAACATGCCTGTTCGTATCAGCTGCTTTTCCAGCTTATTTTTTATTAATGTTTCCATCATCTTACCTACGATACATGCAAAGTTTATTGGTCTATAGTTACCAGGGTCAGTGTGGTCACCCTTCTTATATACAGAGACAACTTTAGCCCATTTCCAGTCTTTAGGAGTTACACCAGTCTTCAATAACTTCTGAAAAATGCATGTTAAGGATTTGAATATATAATCACCGACTTCTTTAAGTACCCTTGGATATACTTTATCTGGCCCTGGAGATTTATTAACTTTCAGCCTTTTCAAACAAAGCAGGACTTCACTTGCTAAGATCTCAAAGTCACTTAAAACAACCTTATTTTTCTCTACACTTACTGACGTATTGCTAACATTTTCGCAGGTGAACACTTTAGCAAAACATCAGTTAAAAGTATCCGCTACGTCCTTCTCTGCATAATTTAACACCCACTATTATTCCTATTACACTTAACTTTCTCCTTGAATTTTTTTTACTGCTAAAGTATTGAAAATATCTCTTGGGATCAACCTTAGCATTATCAGCAATATCCTTCTCAGCATCTCTTTTGGCAATCTGAATTTCACTCTTGACTATAGTGCTCATATTTTCATATGCCCTATGGCTAACATCATTACTTTTTTTCTATTTTCCTTATATAGTTGTCTTGTCTTCAATAATTTTTATGTACATCTTTATTCATCCATATTGTTGATCTGGACACCGGAGGGAAGGAAAGGTGTCGTCTAGTTCAGGAAGAGGTGAAAGCAGTAGTGGAGGAGATGAGAGCCTGCAAGGCGGTGGGAATGAAACAGCAGGGAGCTTGGACAAGATGGGAGAATGCGGTTGAGAGGAAAATGACCTGGGCTGATCTTTGGAAAGTCGAACCACACCGCATCCAATTTCTCATCCAGGCAGTGTATGATGTGCTTCCAAGCTCATCACACCTGTACACATGGGGCAAGGCAGAGTCATCTGCGTGCCCACTGTGCTCCAAGCGAGGAACTCTGGAGCACATCCTCAGCGGCTGTGCAAGGGCACTTGGTGAGGGTCGGTACAGGTGGAGGCATGATCAGGTCCTGAAGACCATCGCTGAAGCCGTCAGTGCAGGAATTGAGTGGGCGAAGCGGTCCCGACCCTCCAAGCAGACCATTGCCTTTGTCAGAGCTGGGGAGCAGCCAATACCTGCCAAAAGAACATCTGCAGGCACTCTGACCTCTGCAAGGGACTGGAAGGTGTTGGTGGACCTCGAAGGGCAGCTGAAGTTCCCCAACCATATCGCAGCCACCACCCTGCGACCAGACATTGTCCTAGTGTCTGAGTTGACTAAGCAAGTGGTGCTGCTGGAGCTGACAGTCCCATAGGAAGATAGTTTGGAAGAGGCCTTTGAAAGGAAGCTCTCCAAGTACGCAGGACTGTTATGCAACTGTCAGCAGGCTGGATGGAGAGCAAGGTGTCTCCCAGTGGAGGTTGGTTGTAGGGGATTTGTAGCCCGTTCTTTAGTTAGAGCCTTCAGCATTTTGGGCATTGAGGGAGAGAGGAAGAGGAGAGCCATCTGCAGTACCACCGATGTGGCAGAGAGGGCCTCAAGATGGCTGTGGCTCAAAAGAGGGGAGCCATGGAGTCATAAGTAGCTAGCCATCTGGACACAAGCTGGGGTCTGATCAGCCCCGGCTGGGTCACCTGGAGGAGGTTGTATGATGTTGAAAGACCCGAAACACCCGATGATGCCAGGAACATCACTGAGGATGTGTCCAGAAGCATCAATAGATGTATGTACACAGCATCTGTTGTTTTTATTGCTTCTCCCAACCTCGGGTGTGAATATTTCCTGCACTGTGTGTATTACCTCTTTAAGTTGTTTCTATTGTTTCTCAACTGATTCAAATTCAAATGGCTCCTTCCAGTTTACCCTCTGAAGCCTTTGCAATATCTGCACTTTGTCTTTCTGAAATTCAATTTAATGATGTGCTTGGTCAGTGCAGCTACAACAATATTCATTTAGAAAGGAATTAAATTAAAATTCTAAATTAAAAATGAATGTCATGAAATGTCATAGCATTATTGAGAAGAGCACAACTTGGCAAAATTTGACCCTAGTGCAATAAACAGGTATTAGGAAAAAAAAACATTTAAGAAGGTTGTTTAAGGAGGATGCTACAAGGCAGAGAGAGATCTCAAAGGATTTTGGAGTTTAAGGAAGTAAATACAGAGACTGGCACCAAGATTTTAAAAAATGCACACAACTATAAAATCTGAGGTTACGTATAATAAAGCACAGAACAGATCATTACAAGGCAGGGCCTTTGGCCCACAATGTTTTGCCTATCTTTTAACCAACTCTGAAAGCACTAACCTTTACTTCCCACATTTTCCTCCAATTTTCTCTCATCAATGTGCCTATCTAAGAGTCTCTGCAATGTCCCTAATGTATCTGCCTCTACCGTCCCCAGTGTATTCATGTATTTACCACGATGTAAAAAAAAACTACCTCTGACATTGTTACAAGGAAGCAGATTCGCGGGTTCGGTAAGTGAAACACCAAACACTGATTGAGGGTAAATACAGCAACCATTTATTCACAAGCAAGCAGTGAAACACTTTAATCACATGTAAATCGAACAAGAACTCATCCAAGTCACCCAAACTATTGAAATTACACCACTAAGCAGTCAATACACTTGTTAAATCTATCCAAGTTACACAAAAGATTAAACAGGTAATTAACATATGCTTGACTAGGTGTGCACCCAAAACATGAGCCTCTCCCTCTATTAACTGCAGCACACCTTCCGAATGATTTCTCCAGTGTTGCCACTGGCTCAGAGCTTGGAGTGAGCTTGTGATTAAGAGAGAGGGACTCGCACACGTGCATTCGTCTTTATACACCTGAGCACTGGAAGCCTGTTGCAGGTATCGCAGTAAGTGACCTGGGACCAGGAATTGGTGCCACAGCGTTCTGAAGCTAGCCAATGGGACGGTGACTACATACCTCGGCGGACCCATCATCAAATAACAACAGGAATTCTGCAGATGCTGGAAATTCAAGCAACACACACCAAAGTTGCTGGTGAACGCAGCAGGCCAAGCAGCATCTATAGGAAGAGGCGCAGTCGACGTTTCAGGCCGAGACCCTTCGTCAGGACTAACTTCCTGCGTTCACCATCATCAAATAGCTGATTGGAAGTGACTTTTGGAACAATTTTCGATCAACAAATAAGTTAACTTCCTATGTTACAGACATTCCCTCCCCCACCCCATGCATTCGCCTAATCATCCTAAATTAGGCCCTTTTATATTAGCCATTGCTACCCTGGGACAAAGGAACTGGCTATCTAGTCTATCTGTACCTCTTTTATCTTAAACTGCTCTGTCAAGTCATCTCTCATCCTCCTTCATTCCAAAGAGAAAAGTCCTAGCTCACTCAACCTTTCCTCATAAAACATTTTCTCTAATCTCATCTGCTATCATCTCTAAAGTGTCCATATCCTTCCTGCAACAAGGTGACCAGAAATGAACATAATACTCCAGGTGTGGTTGAACCAGGATTCTTTAGAGCTGCAACATTATTGTGCGGATCTTCAACTAAATCTCTCAGTAGTGAAGGACAACACACCATTCGTTTCTTAACCACCCTATCAATTTGTGCAGCAACTCTGAACAATCAATAGATGTGAACAGGAAGATCCCTCTTTTCCTCAGCACTACTAAGAATCCTGTCTTTAACCTTGAACTCTGCCTTCAAATTAGATTTAACAAGTGAATCACTTCACACTTCTCTGGATTGAATTCTTTCTACTACTTCTCAGTCCAGCTCTTCATCCCATCAATGTCCTATTGTAACAAGGAGTACAGTGAGAGGTGATCTCTTCTGGATAAGACTGAGGATGAGTGTTAGAGTGGAATTCTTTTTGGGTAGATGATTTGTTAACACTTAAATGACTTTGGCCACCAGACTTCTATTTTAACTGTTTGACAAAGGACTGTGGATTGAGTCCACCACAATGGGCTTCCTAAAAGGTGTGAATACCAGATGCTTCTTGTAGTTTGACTTGATGCTGTAGTTTCGAAGGCAGTATCACCTATACACTATGAATATTAATTGTCTTCGATGTTAGCGCGGGAAATGCCAAATAAATGTATTGTAGACTTAAATTACATTTCTAAAGGCTGTGGATACCAACCCAGACATGTTGGCGTCGGGAGTAAAGGATGGTGTGATATTTTGTATGTAGCTTCAATAGGAAGCATTGTCTATGCATTGTCTGTAACTTTTAAGTAGCGATTGCCTTTGTGTTTAGCATATAAATATCGAGCCCACATTTAGCTAGCAGACCTTTCTGTGGAAAGCGTCTTGGTACGTAGATGCCTACTGTACCTTGTTGTGTCGAATAAAGAAGCTGCTTTGTATCTACCAGTGACTGTCTCTCCGGTAATTTCATCCACGCTACAACAGATAGTCTGCTGTCTCATGTAGATGGCAAGGAGATCATTGTTGACTTCCACCTTCAATTGAAAATAACATTATTCACATATGCCCAGTCAAGCAATGTTAGTGATTCCTCCATATTAAGATCATGTGATTTATTTCATAATATAACCAGCAAGTAAGTAGCATAATGTCAATAGTCATCTGTTCTAATAATTTTTTATGGGTTTTTATATGACTTTATGATTGGTGTGGACTATTGAGTGACAATAAAATTCAGTCAGTTGCTTTATGCTGCAGCTAATTATTATGTTGTTGGGTTATGAAATGTTAGCTTTCATTTAGTAGTAGGAGTTAATTTTGGTTTTGCAATTAATTTTTGATTACAATTTGTATAGCTCTTTCGTTACTTAATAGTTTTTGCTCAGCTTGGAAAAAGGACAGTCTCTGCAGATGCCAGCAGATGTATATAACTGGTGTATATATATCATGGGGAGCTGGAGCAAGTGTGACTATCATAAAATTAACCCTTCAGCCAACTAACTGTTGCACTTGAAGACTTAGAGACTTTAGTATACAGTTAATGGTAGTCCCCCTAATCCCCTAATAGCAATGAGATACAGAAGGATCTTGGGGTCCAGGTCAATAGTTCACTGAAATTGGCTATGTAAGTGGATAAGTTATATGGCATGCACATGGTAGGAATGTTTAGTATAAGCATAAGGAAGACACACTACAGCTGTGTAAAACTTTAGTCAAATGACATTTGAAGCATTGCATACACTTTTAGTTTCCCCTTAGTCGGAAGGACATGCAAACTGTGGAGAGAGTGCAGAAGAGATTTACCAGGATGCTATCAGGATTAGAGGGTGTGAGCTATAATGAGGTATAAGGAAAGGCTGGACAAACTTGGGTTGTGCTTCATAGAGCTTCAGAAGCCGAGGGAAGACCTGAAAGAGGTTTCTAAAATTATGAGAGGAATACATAGAGTAGAGAGTCAGAATCTTTTCCCTAGAGTAGAAATGTCAAACACCAGAGGATATGGTTTTTATGTTAGAAAAGAGAAGGTTAAAGACAGCATAAGAGTAATTTTTTTGACATGGAAAATGGAAGGATCTTAGAATGAGTTACCAGGGCTAGTTGTGGAAGGAGGCAGTATGGTGGAGTTGAAGAGCCTCTTCACTCAGAGAGTGGTGGGAGTGTGGAACGAGCTGCCATCTGACGTGGTAAATGCGGGCTCACTCTTAAGTTTTAAGAACAATTTGTGCAGGTACATGGATGGGAGAGGTCTGGAGGGTTATGGACTGGGTGCAGCTCAATGGGACTAGCGGAATAATGTTTCGGCACAGACTAGAAGGGCCAAATGGTCTGTTTTCTGTGCTGTAGTGTTCCATAGTTCTATGGTTCAATTTGTGGCAAAAGTCAAATATAAGAGTGTGATAGCTGAAGGAACTGCACTCTTCTAGAAATGAGAGAGGCCGAAGAAAGGAAATTATAGGCCAGTTAGTCTGACCTCACTGGTTGGGAAGATGCTAGAGTTGGGAAGATGCAAAAGACTATTCATATGAGTAGCATTTGATGGCTCTCGGCCTTGTTTAGGATGTGGTTTTGAGGTACTTGGAGGCACATGATAACTAGGTTGTAGTCAGCATGGTTTCCTCAAGGGAAAATCTTGCCTAGAAAATTTGTTGGAATTCTTTGAAGAAATAACAAGCAGGATAGACAAAGGAGAATTGGTGGAAGTTATGTACTTGGATTTTCAGAAGGCCTTTGATAAGGTGCCACACATGAGGCTGCTTAACAAATTAAGAGCCTGTGGTATTACAGGAAAGATACTAGCATGGGTAGAGCATTGACTGATTGGCAGGAGGCAAAGAATAAAGGGATCCTCTTTCCATGTGGGTCTATGTTGGGACTACTTCTTTTTATGTCAAATATCAACGATTTGGATAATGAAATTGATGGCTTTGCGGCTGAGTTTGCAGATGATACAAAGGTAAGTGTTGAGGAAGCAGAGAGGCTACAGAAGGATTTAGACTGATGAAGAGAATGGGCAGATACAACACATTTTTTTGGTCGGGAAATGTATGGTCATGCACTTTGGTAGAAGAACTAAAAGCGTAGACTATTTTAAAAAAGGAGGGAAAATACAAAAATCCGAGATGAAAAAAGACTTGGAAGTCCTCGTGCAGGATTCCTTAAAGGTTAATTTGCAAGTTGAGTCGGTGGTGAGAAAGGAAAATGCAATTTTAGCTTTCATTTCAAGAGGACTAGAATATAAAAGCAAGGATTTAATGTTAAGGCTTTATAAAGCACTGGTGAGGCCTCACTTGGAATATTATGAGCAGTTTTGGGCCCTTTATCTAAGAAAGGATGTGATGACATTGGAGGGGGTTCAAAAGAGGCTCACAAAAATGATTCCTGGATCAAAAGTCTATTCATATGAGTAGCATTTGATGGTTCTCGGCCTGTACTCACTGGAATTCAGAAGTATGATGGGGTGGCGGGGAGAGGTATTATTGAAATCTATCTAATGTTGGAAGGCCCAGGTAGGGTGGATGTGGAGAGGATGTTTCTAATGGTGAGGAAGTCTAAGACCAGAGGACGCATCCTCAGAATAGAGGGATGTCCATTTAGAACAGAGATAAGGAAGAATTTCTTCAGCCAGAGAGTGGTGAAACTGTGGTATTCATTGCCACACGTGGCTGTGGAGGCCAAGTCATTAGGTATGATTACGGCAGAGTTTGACAGTTTCTTGATTAGTCAGGGCATGAAAGGATATGGGGAGAAGGCAGCGTGTTGGGACTGAGAGAGAATTGGATCAGCCATGATGAAATGCTGGAGCTGACTCGATGGGCCAAATGGCCAAATCTGCTCCTGTATCTTATGGTCCTATGGAACAATCAGAAGAGTAGAAATGCAATTAAAGGGAACCAAGTTAGTCTTGTGGGGAAGAAAGAAGTGAGAGGAAATGACAGTGATATCAAGACTGGTGTGGAGACTAATATTTGCTGGTACATATGGTTAACACTTATTTCATGTACATTCTATGTAAGTTTGCAGAAACAAGTAAAATGGTTTTCAGATCAAATGTATAAGAGACATCACATTTCAGGAAAATGTGTCCAGTGGCATTGACCACAGAACGATTTAATAAAAACCCTGTCACATTCACTCCTTAAGTACATCAAATAGCACATAAAATTCAGTTTCTATTTTTACTGTATGGTCTGCCTTTCCTTTTTGCAAAGAAGTTATTTGCAATCTATCAATATTTCTTTCATAAATTCCTTTTCTTCTCAGCAGTAGACATAACTCACAGTCTCAAATTAAAGGCGCAGTATTCCTTCAGCTGACCCCTCAAGGCACTATGCAAGATCAAAGCTAATTATCCTTCTTAAAATGCAAAACCCAGCTCTGAAAATTATGTATTCTTCTCAAAACAACTTCTAATCCTAACTTCTAATATATTAAAATGGAAGTGGATGAAGGGAGATTTAGCAGCTCGTTCAGCAGTAAGATATCAAAAACAGAAATGTTATAAAAAACAAGATAATAGATTGAATTGCACTGACACTAAGTACTATGAAGCCCAGATATCAAGGCAATTAAACCTGCCCCTAATTTTGAGGATATTGATTGGTATCTACTTTAACCTTCTTCTGTTATATGACCCTCTATCTGTTGAATGCTTTGTAATGGATTGAACTAAACATATTGATAAAAATTGTACCTGGTCCCTCAGCTTTACGCCAGCTATGGTCCCTCTATCAGAACTATGTCCATTGATTTGAATGGAATGACTGAGCTTTAAAAGGCAAGCAAAAGTAAATATTTCTGTTTTCCTGAACAATCACCATCAACATCATTATGTGCGGTGTCGTATAACGTGGGCAATCATGGTGCTATTGATGACCATCACAAATTGGCAAATTTTTCTACGGAAGTGGTTTGACATTGCCTTTTTCTAGGCGGTGTCTTTACAAGATGGGCGACCCCAGCCTTTACCAATGCTCTTCAGAGATTGTCTGCTTGGCATCAGTGTTCGCATGACCAGGACTTGTGATATGCACTGGCTGCTCATACAACCATCCACCACCTGCTCCCATGACTTCATGTGACCCTGATCAAGGGGTAGGGGTACAAGCAAGTGCTTCATTTTACCCAAGGGTGACCTGTAGGTTAGCGGAGGAAAGGAACATCTTAGACCATAAGATCATACGACATAGGAGCAGAATTAAGCCGTTCAGCCTAACAAGTCTACTTTGCCATTCCATCATGGCTGATCCTGGATCCCACTCAACCCCACACACCTGCCTTCTTGCCATATCTTTTGATGCCCTGACCGATCAGGAAACTATCAACTCCCACCTTAAATATGCACATGTACTTTGCCTGCTCTGCAGTCTATGGCAGAGCATTCCACAGATTTAAAACTTTCTGGCTAAAAAACTTCTTCCTTTCCTCTGTTCTAAATGGTGGCCTCTCAATTCTGAGGCTGTGCCCTCTAGTTCTCGATACCCCCACCATAGGAAGCATCCTCTCCATATCCGCCCTATCTAGTCCTTTCTAACATTCAGTAGGTTTCAATAAGATCCCCATGCATTCTTCTGAATTCCAATGAGTACAGACCCAAAGCTGCCAAATGCTTCTCATATGTTAACCCCTTCATTCCCGGAATCATCTTTGTGAAACTCCTGTGGAGTCTCTCCAATGACAACACGTCTTTGTGACAACACATCCAACTTCCCAGTCACTTTTGCTACCTTATATGCCCTTTCCTTAGCTTTTCTGCAGTCCTTAACTTCCCTTGTTAGCCACAGTTGCCTACCCCTGCTATTTGAGAACTTCTTCCTGTGCCTTGTGAACTATTCCTGGAAACTCCTGCCATTTCTGCTCTGCCATCATCCCTGCCAGTATCTTCCTCCACTTCACCGGGGCAAGCTCTTCTCTCATGCCTCTGTAATTCCATTTATTCCATTGTGATGTGAGTTATGCTTCTCCCTCTCAAATTGCAGTATGAATTCAATCATATTATGATCACTGTCTCATAAGGGTTCCTTTATGTTAGGGTTCCCTAATAAGGTTTTTCCACAACACCCAATCTTAGTTAGCCCTTCCCTGAGTAGGCTCAAGTGCAAAACTGCTCTAAAAAGTCATCTCGTAGACTTTCAACAAATTTCCTCTTTTGCGATCCAACACCAACCTAATTTTCCCAATCCCCTTGCATATTGAAGTCTCCCATTACAATTGTGTCATTACCCTTATTACATGCCTTTACCAGCTCACTTTGCAATCTCAACCCCACGTCTGGCTACTAATTGGAGGCCTACATTTGATTCCCATAATGTTTTTTTTACCCTTGCAATTTCTTAACTCTGCCCACAAAGGTTCAACGCTCTCTGACCCTGTCACCTTTTCCTAAAAATTTAATTCCACACCACTGCCCATGCCTTCCTTCCTGTCATTTTGACACAAAGTCTATCCTTTGATGTTAAGCTCCCAAATATGGCCTCCTTTCAGCTACGACTCAGTGATGCCCACAATGTCATACCAACCGATCTGTAATTGCGCCACACGTTCGTCCCCCTTATTCTGAATGCTACCTGCATTTAAGTACAGCATCTTCATTCTTTGTCCTTTTGAATTTTGCCTCTGTGGTACAATTTAACTCTTTGCTCTGTCTGCATTTGTACCCAATCATTGGCCTGTCCTTCCTTACATTCATGTTACACCCATCATCTACTTGTAAACATATTGGCTCATCCTCAGCTCTATCATCCTGGTTCCCATCCCCCTGCCATATTAGATTAAACCACTCCCAAAAGCTCTAGTAAATCTGCCCAAGGAGTATTGGCCCCCTTGGATTCAAGTGCATCCGATCCCTTTTGTACAGATCCCACCTGACCCAGAAGAGGTGCGAATTATCCAGAAATCTGAATTCTTGCCCCCCTGCTCCAATTATTCAGCCACGCATTTATCTGCAACCTCATCCTATTCCTATCCACACTGTCATATGGCACAGGCAGCAATACTGAGATTACTACCCTTGAGATCCTACTTCTCAGCTTCCTTCCTAACTCCCTAAGGAACCTCCTCCCTCTTTCTTCCTATGTCATTGGTACCAATATGTACCATGACCTCTGGCTGCTCACCCTCCCTTTTCGGGATATTGTGGACACATCCAGAAACATCTTGGACTCTGGCAACTGAGAGGCAAATTACCATCCATGTTTCTGCTATCTGACATTCCACTATCTGACATTCCCCCTTTCTTCTCTTGACAGTCACCCATTTACTTGTCTCCTGTAGCCTTGTGATGACTACCTTCCTGTAGCTCCTGTCTATCACTGCCTCACTTTCACTAAGAAGCTGAAGGACATTGAGCTGCACTTCCAGTTCCCTAACACGGTCTCTAAGGAGCTGTATCTTGATGCATCTGGTGCAGATGTGGAAATCAGGGAGGCTGGAGTCTCCTGGAAATCCCATATCTGCCATCCAGAACAGAACACTGGCTCTGTAGACATACTCCCTATTCTCTCAGCGTTGAATACGAAATAAGGAATGAACTTAACTAGACTCCACCTGTTCTCGCCAAAGCCTTTTTTGAGCCAAAGCCTTCCTACTCTGACTCAGACTACTCCAATGATGACCTCTCCCACGATGACCGCTGCGCTAGGTGGTACCTCCCTTTTATAGAGATGGGGTTTCCCGTTAAAAATCTTCATTGGACCTGCATGGGAATACTCCCGTTGTGACTGTGTTGTACTCCAACCAGCATTACACCTTCTTTGGTAGAGACATAGCTCCACCGCCACCCCTCTGAACAATATGAACGTTTTTAATGCTAAACTAATCATTTATTGGTTTGCTTTACTTATAATTATTCATATTTCAGAACAGTAGACAGAAGATTGGCTGTGGCCTAGTCTTAGCCAGTGATCCGTTCTACCTCAAGGAACCATCATAGCAGTGAAGTCCTCAGGTTGTTGGCCTTTCAAAGGGCATAAAATTCATCCACAATGGTTAGAACAATTTGCCCAACCCATTAGGTGCTGGAGCAAGAATAGTGACTGTCCATTTCCCTCTAGAGATGCTGCCTCTCCATCTGAGCTCCCCCAGGATCTTGCTTGTTGCTCTGGCTTCCAGCATCTGCAGTCTCTTCCGTCTCCTTTTATGTGTTGGTTAGGATTAATCTATCTCCCCATGACAGCTGTCACACAAAGGGTTAATATGAGAATAAAAATGAGCTAATTTATCTTTAGACATATGTGCTCTATGGACAACTTTAAATTGAATTAGGGAATGTTTAGAACAGATAGAGGAAATATTAACTTGTAAAATATGCGCCCAGTCATCCACCGGAATAATAAGACCCAATTCCTTTTCCCAATCTGACCTAATCTTATCAAATGGAGCTTTCCTGAGTTTCATAATAGTATTATAAATAATATGTTTTGGGCCTGTCCTACTCTGGAAACTTTTTGGAAGGATATTTTTAATATTATTTCAAAGGTATTGAATATAGATATTTCTCCCCATCCTATTACCGCTATCTTTGGATTACCTAAAATTTCCAGTAATCTTTCCCCTTCAGCCCGTAGATTGATTGCATTTCTTACTTTAATGGCGAAAAGATGTATTTTACAACATTGGAAGGAGATTAATGCTCCAACTACATTTTTTTTGGTTTTCCCAGACGATACTATGTTTAAATCTGGAGAAAATTAGAAGTAAACTTTATGATTCTTCAGTTAAGTTTGAACAGACTTGGAGATCTTTTATTCAACATTTTCATTTAATGTAACCATTTTTTTCTTTCTCTGGCCATATTTACATTCCCTTCTTGCTTTTTAACTGTTTTTAATGGAGGTCAGGTTTGAGGACGTGATTGTTTTAAGTTGTTTAACTCTACTTGATACCTAGTTAGCCCATTGCTTTGCTTTGCTTTTTAGTTTAGTTGCACGGTGGGTTTTTTTTTGGTTTTTTTTTCCTTATTGACATATTTGAAAATTAGTATACTATTATGTTACCTGGTTATTTTATATCTAAACTGCACTGTTTGTACTAACTTCTTTTTGTGTATTAATATCTCTTGTAAAGTTATATTGCAACTGTGTATCAGTGCCTATATGGTTTACCTTTTGTGTACTAATTCAATAAAAAGATTTAAAAAGAAAGATTAATCTATATCTTTTAGCCAAAGAGGTTGCAAGGCTCCTTGCCTTTCTTTGAGTAGTGGCACAGCAACAATGACACCCCTGAAATACCAAGTTAATCTTGGAAATAGCATTGTGCTTTCAATATAGACACCTAAATTCTTTTGTTTACTTCTTCCTCTCAGGCAGTCGCTCGGAAAAAGAATAACTTTGCTTCCACTCTGATTTTGTGGATTCTGAGTTGGCTAATGAGATCATTGCAGGAACTGCAGTCTCTCTCACAAGTGGGGCATGTGGTACCTGATGGGGTGGGAAGTGGGTGTGGTTTGTGAGGTGCTTCACTTCTTCTCAGGGCTCTGTGTGTTCCCGATATGCGGCATAGATATTTCCAGTATTACCCCAAATACTCCTTCTCCTCCTTAAAATGGATTATTTTTTTGGGGTGACACATTGATGCAACTGGTGGATCTTGACCTCCAGTGTTGTTGATGTGGAACTTATCCATTCTCTCTGTGGCCACAGAAGTTTTCTCCCACACTCTTAAAGACATGTTGGTTCATAGTCAATTAGCCACTAGAATCTAAGTGTAATTAATGGGATTACTGTAGGATTAGTGTAAATGGGTATTTAATGGTCAGTACTGATTCAGCAATCTTATGAACCTGTTTCTGGAGTAAAACTTTAGAGGTTCACAGGATTATCCTTAATTATTTGCCTAGATGATATGATCTATCATGGTGTTAGACTCTGTAGTATCCAGGACATCTTTAAAGAGTGAAGCCTCAAAAATAGGGCATCCACCATTAAGGACCCCCATTACCCAGGTCATGCCCTGTTCTCTTTGTTACCATCAGGAATGAGGTTCAGAAGCCTGAAGGCACACATTCAACGATTCGGGAATAGCTTCTTCCCCTCTGCCATCCAATTTCTGAATGGACATTGAACCCATGAACACTATCTCACTATTTTTATTATTTTTACTTTCGCACTATCTATTTATGAAGGAGCCCACGCACCCCTCATACAAACTCTTCTCCCTCCTGCCATCTGGCAAAAGGCACCAATGCATTCGGGCTCTCACGACCAGACTATGTAACAGTTTCTTCCCCCAAGCCATCAGACTCCTCAATACCCAGAGCCTGGACTGACACCAACCTACTGCCCTCTACTGTGCCCATTGTCTTGTTTATTATTTATTGTAATGCCTGCACCGTTTTGTGCACTTTATGCAGTCCTGGGTAGGTCTGTAGTCTAGAGTAGTTTTGTGTTGTTTTACGTAGTTCAGAGTAGTTTTTGTATTGTTCATGTAGCACTGTGGTCTTGAAAAACATTGTCTCGTTTTTATTGTGCACTGTACCAGCAGTTATGGTCGAAATGATAATAAAAAGTGACTTGACTTGACTTAATTTAACTATTTTATATACAGTATATACACACTGTAATTCACAGTTTTTTCCTATTATTATAGTATATTCTATTGTATTGCTGCTGTAAAGACGGCAAATTTTATGACATATGCCAGTGAAATTAAACCTAATACTAACTGTGATTCATGATTTTTTGAAGTAAAACTTCCACTCAGCAACCCCACAATAATCTGCAGAACCCCTCCTCAACTTGAATAAATGTGGACCACTTAAGCAAGGGATGCAGGAGAGGTCAAAAGTACTTGGCAGTGTGAGCTATGCAAAATAGCTTCGAACATATAGACAGGCAAAGTCAATGGTCAGCCTCATTACAGGTCATATAACATGGAAAAATGTGAGGTCATCTATTTTGAAAGAATAAGTAGAAAGTGTGAGTATTTTCTGATGAAGGGTATAGGGTATAGTTCAAAAGGACTTGAGAATCCTGGTACACAAATCACTAAAAGTTAACAGGCAGATAAAGAACGCAATGAAGAAAGAAAACAGCATGTTGGGCTTTATTGTAAGAGGATTTGTGTACAAGTGCAAAGGCATCTTGTTTTGATTATACTGGGTTCTGATGATAATGTATTTGAGGTACTATGGAAAGGGCTGATCTTCCTATGTGCGTTTTTGCAGTAGGAAGGCAATGAAGATTCACCAGATTGCTTGTTGGAGTGGTTTGTCATTTGAAGAGAAGTTAAGCAGGTTGAACATGTACTTTCCTGAATTTAGAGGAATGAGAGGTGATGCCAAAGTTCAAAGTTCAAAGTGCATTTATTATCAAAGTACTTGTATTGTATACAACTTTGAGATTCAGCTTCCTCTTGCAAGCAGCCACAAAACAAAAAAACACAAAAGAACCCATTAATCGAGCAACATACAACAACGATTGTCAAACACCCAATGTATGAAAAGAAGAAGAAATCGTGCAAACAATAAAAATGTAACAAATAATACAGAGAACATAAATGGCAGAGTTCCTGAACGTGAGTCCACAGCCAACAAGCCAGTTCAGTGCTGAGACAAGTGAAGCCGGTCCAGGAGCCTGATGACCTGACCATAGGCCATAGACATGGGGTCAGTCCAGCATTGAGCCGACTGCTGATGGTTGTAGGTCACCTTTGCGGAGTTAGTTCGGCAAGAAGTCAGTTGTTCTCATGAAATTGCTTCAGATTCTAAAGGGACTTGATAAGATAAGTGTAAAGTGAATGTTTCCCTTCGTTGTGTGGTCTAGTACCAGAGGACACAGTCTCAACAAAAAAGTTTAAGGCATTCAGGACTGAGATAGGAAGAATTTTCTTCCACTAGAAGGTGAATGTTTTTTGGAGCTCTCTACACTAGAGGGCTGAGGAAGTTCAGTCACTGAATCTTTTGAAGAGAGATTTTTACTACAAAGGGAATCAAGAATATAGGTTTGTGCAGGAGAATGACCTGATGTCGTTGCATGATGGAATGGCCACAAAGGACTAGATAGCCTACTCCTGCTTTTATCTTTTATATTCTTCTGTAAAAAAAAAGCTAGCAGTAAGGTAAAGAATTTTTAAGGTAAGGTAAAGAATTTTTACTGTGGCAAAACAGAGAGTTGAATGTTAATTCAAGACATAAATCTTCCAGTCAAATGTAAGATGAAAAGAAAATTCTTCAGTTTTGTGATATATTTCATGAACTCTCTCTGTTTCAGCTGCTTTGCAGACAACTAATGATTTATAAAGTGAAGTGCGTATTATTTGACAAATGGAGCTAATGTCTTGCAAACTGCCGTCAAACTGGTGACCTATGAGATACCTGTACCTTGAAATTCCAATAGGTGTACACACTCATCAGTAAACTCAGAGCTGATTTCTGAAACAACATGCAATTATAATAACATTTAAAATCCAGCTGAATATTTTCCTAATCTGCCCAAATACTCTCACAATGCAATTCTTCAGCAGTTACTTCATAGCACACAAAGAACTGAACTGTGCTTTACTTCTCCTTCCTGTGTCATGGTATGTTGATAATGTCAGCTTTTGTCTTTTCTTCTGTTAAATACCGCATCAATATTTCCACCCCTGTTATTTCTGGAAGGCATATGTGCATCGCAACCTTTCAAGGGACAACTGTGTCATTTGCCAACTGCCATCAACGTTGCATATTTAAAACAACTTATGGCTAAGAAATTATTGCATAGCACATTAAATTAATGCCCTTTATGCCAGAATTTCCAGCTCATGATGCGATGAGAAGATGAAGCTGCTCTGTGACTAGGGCTGGGTTTTTGAATTGGACTGCAGTTCAGAAAATGTACAGTTCTTAGGTCATTATCTCTTGGTGCGAATACACCTGCCACCTCCAGCTTCAACTTTCTGAGAGTTAAAGATTCAGTAAGTATGAAATTGCTAAATATATATGAAATACATAATTTTTAAATTGAAGTTTGCGTATTCAGGTTGGGAGCAGCCAAATGCCGTTCCAGCTCAAAACAAATTTTGAAACTTTTTATGACATTAGATTTTGATTTAGTCATAGTCATAGTCATACTTTATTAATCCCGGGGGAAATTGGTTTTCGTTACAGTTGCTCCATAAATAATAAATAGTAATAGAACCATAAATAGTTAAATAGTCATATGTAAATTATGCCAGTAAATTATGAAATAAGTCCAGGACCAGCCTATTGGCTCAGGATGTCTGACCTTAAAAGAAAGGTTTACTGTCACTTGTTGTATATGATATGTTTTTTTATTGTGGCATCTGTACAGGGCAAAGACATAAAATTACTACAACTTACAAAGAGATAAATGGTAAATGCATATGATAATGATAAATGCATATCAAATCTCCTCTTATCACTATAGTTCCCCTGTACAGGTAACAGGCTGGTGAAACTCTTCTATTGCTACACTATTGCTATTGCTACACATCCATCCTATAGGGTGGTGACCAGAACCATACACAATACTGTGACTGCTGCCGAGCCAATGCTTCATTCAGCTGCAAAACTCTTTTACTCATGTCCTCACCCAAAGGAGGCAATATCCCAGCTTACTGGGAAAGAGATTAATGCTCTATAAATGTGAAAACAGTCAGAGCATTTGTGAAAGATTTATCATCCTTTCTTTTCTTTGACCTCTGTAGTTTCTGATGATCAAATGTCACATTGCCCTCATAAAAAAGGACTCCATATGTTTAAATATTGAACCCAGGGCCTCTGGAAAGAGACACAAGCTGTTGAGTTAAAAGAAACTAATCTGAAAAACCACTTCATCTATAAAAGTAAGAGGCAATATATTGGAATCACTGTTGTGTAATTTAAAGGACTGATTTATTAACTTATGACTTTTCATATTGATAAATGGTAAACTTGTTTCAAGAAAGGAACATGGGTTGAAGTTCTTGATTTTTATTTTTTCCAACTGAAAATGTGATCGCTTTGTGAATATGTAATTCTATTAAAGCAAATTTCCTACTTGAAAAAAGCTTTTTTAAGTGTAACTGAATTGCAAATTGAAATTGTGTTTGACTACCTGGAATGTAATTCAAAATTGCGACTTCTGACATCTTAAAATAATCTCAATTAACTGAACAAATACCAAGCAAAAGAGAAGCAGGGAAATGTACTCTTGTTTGCTCAGGTCAGTAGAGGAGGAGGGCATTGATCTAAGTGTTAGATCAATGGGGGGAGCTACAATTTCAGGGTAAGACGAAGGAACACATACTAATCCTCATAGAGGGATCAGAAGAGGAGAGAGTGAGCAGCTTCAGGTTTCTGGGTGTCAAGATCTCTGAGGATCGAATCTGGTCCCAACATATCAATGTAGTTATAAAGAAAGCAAGACAGCAACTAAATTAGGAGTTTGAAGAGATTTGGCATGTCAACAAATACACTCAAAAACTTCTATAGTTGTACCATGGAAAGCATTCTGACAGGCTGCATCACTGTCTGGTATGGAGGGCCTACTGCACAGGATCGAAAGAAGCTGCAGACGGTTGTAAATCTGGTCAGCTCCATCTTGGGTACTAGCCTACAAAGTACCCAGGATATCTTTAGGGAGTGGTGTCTCAGAAAGGCAGCATCAATTATTAAGGACCTCCAGCACCCAGAGCATGCCCTTTTCTCACTGTTACTATCAGGTATGAGGCACAGAAACCTGAAGACACACACTCTGTGATTTAGGAACAGCTTCTCTCCCTCTGCTATCCGATTCCTAAAATGACATTGAATCTTTGGACACTACCTCACTTCTTTTTAAATATACAATATTTCTGTCTTTGCACGTTTTAAATAATCTATTCAATGTTCAAAATTGATTTAGTTCTTTATTTATTATTATAATTTTTTTTCCCTCTGCTAGATTATGTATTTGCATTCAACAGCTGCTGCTATGTTAACAAATTTCACGTCACATGCCGGTGATAATAGACCTGATTCTGATGCCGGGGAAAGGCTTTAATTTTACAGTAGGACTCTCAGTCATAGGGGCACTGTGGTCATGGAATTTCAGATTTCCTTCCAGGATAGGAAGTCATTCAGTCCATGCTGATTCTCAATTTCATTCACCCATTTATTTCAATGTATCCTGCAGAATCATACACAACTATAAACCACCACCCCCACCCCATTCTGATTTCCCACCAATCACTACAGTAAGGATAACTTACAGTACAAATTAACCTAGTAACATACAGAAGTTCAGAATGCGGGAGGAATCCAAAGCACCCAGAGAAAACTCATGCAGTTGCAGGAGGAGAACATGCAAATTTCATACATTATCGTAAGTTATAATCAAACCAAGGTGGTTGGAGCCATGAAGAGACAATTGAACTATCTGCAGCACCTCTGTGTTCCTCTGGAAAAAGGCTAAGCTGGTCACTCAGCAGCGAATGTCAGTATGTGAGTACAGTTGAAGAGGATGACCCAGTCAGTCACTAAAAGTTGTCATTCAATCGCACAAAATGGTTATGAATTCATCAAGCACGATTTTTAGCATGTTGAGATAGACAACATGAGAGGATTTGTTGTTGTATTAAGGATGCTGTTCACCTTTTAACCTTAAGTAAAAGTACTCCAAAAAAAAAGCAGAGATGATCCCAATCATATACAAGATTAATGTGTTTGATGATGAAAAGACACACTCTTTGAATGTACGTTTAGGATACACCTAATCCCTGTGTAATTCAAAGAGCCTATCCAGTGAATAAAGCCTCAGGCAAGAGGGTGTGTAACTAAGTTTTGATGCATTTGGACTCTGGATGGTAAGCAGCAAGTTTTCTTTGCTCTTATTATTATAAGGTTATGAAGAATGGGAGTCAAGGAGAAATCTCTTGAAAGGGTAAAGAGATTGGAGTTAAACAATAACAAAAGAAGGTGGTTGTCATTGTTAGAGGTGAATCATCCTCAGCCCCAGAACGTCACAGCTGAGTTTGTCAGGGCAGGACCCCAAGTCTAAATAAACAAATGCACAATGAGAGGCAGTGAAAAATGAGTGAGTGTGACAGAGAAACAGAGGAAAGCAGAGGATGGAAGAGTTATACTACTTTAATAGAATGCTAAAACTTTTAAGGAAATGCCCAACACAGTAAAACATAGCAAATGACTGAAACAAAAAAATATTTTCAGTTGGTAGAGGCCTACAGTTAAAATAAATGCAACACCTTTAGAATTCTTTCTGTTTACCTACTGCACGCAGTTTAAACTTCTGCCTTGACAAAAATATAAAGATTTACCTTAGGAATGCTAGTTGTTAGCCAAGTGGTTTCTAAGGAAGCAGAAGAACTGAAATCATTTTAGAATTTTAGACATATGCTGACTTTAGTTTCTGCTGTCAGCTGCTGAGCTGCTGGGCTCCCTTTCCTGCACATCTTCTGTTGCTTCAAAAATGGAGCAGATTAATGAATCTTTGCTGTTACTAGGGAAACAAGCACACACGTTGGACTTCTTTCTCTAGGGCTTTTTTTAACAATCATAATTTGATAGTGGAACAGCTTCTGTTGTATTATATGTATTTTTGGTCAATGCTTTCCCGCAGTTGTCACTCAAAATACCATGGGAGACAGAGTGCAGAAGGGAATGTGTTTGGCTCTCATTTGTTAATCTGGGTCATTTGGTAGCTGCTTCAGTATTAATGCCCTTCAAAGCAGAGCACTAGTAGCATGAGAAATATCTTCACAGGCTGCTTGCTGACAGACAGCAATTTTCACAACAGCTGCATAAAATAAAAATCCACAGGAATAGAATGGAGGTTATTTTTATTGTAGTACAGCACAAGAAATACAAATTTTCACAATTCCAGGTTGATGGCTTTAGACATGGGTGAGAACCAATGAATTGTCTGAAAACATCAGAAATCTGGATAGTTTGTCTTGCCTTGGGAGGGGGTGTTTTCTCAGGGCAAACATTCTAATGTTCATTAGTTTGTAACATGCTCTTTGCAACCTTGCTAATAGAAGATATGACTTTTAAACCATGCACAGGATATGCCTGCGTAGAAGGAAAGAGCAATTATTCCCATTTCTAACCCTCACTGAGAAGATCGTGGTGAGGACTTAATGCTGCAAACTAGTGGGTTAAAAACATGGGTTATGACCAAAGAAAAATTGGTTGAAGTCACCAAGCACCTTAGAGCAATAGTGTTTATTTGCTTTGTTAAAAATCAAACTTAAAAAAAATGAATGAAAAAAGGAATGCCAATATTTACAGAAAGATATCTACACGAAAGCACATTAATAGCTCTGTAGTTATTATTGTCCAGTGTAAACTCCTGCCAGTCCCTATCTCACTTTCATATTGAGGGTGCTGTGCTCCACTTATTAAGCACTGGGACATACCATATTTAATTAACAGCAAAGTTAACTTAAGACTACACATGAATTAGACTATAATGCACCCCATAATGCATTTGCAATTATCTTACAAAATACTAAAATGCAATGTTCTGCCACGTATGGAGGGAAAGTCACCATAAAGCCAACCTAAGTGCATCAGCTCAGTTTAGGGCCCTGCAAATGCCACATGACTGTTGGGAAATGATAGTGTGAAACAGCAGAACGCTCAACACATTTGCACACGTATGGTTAAGTGCAAATAAAGAATGAAATTAAACTAAACTTTGACGTCTGCCTCTGAGTGTATGTAACAATGCTGAGGGAAGAGAATAGGTTAATTATGAGGATATACTGGGGGAGAACATTTCGGGAGTGCAGTGTTATGTGTTTTACTGGGGCTGCACGAGGACATACCCAATCAAAGCTTTTCCATGGATGGCTTCCAGACTGTTCCGGCTGACCGGAAGTGCACTGAGAGCGGTAAGTGTAAAGGAGTTGGGGGCTTGCTGTTCTGGTTAACAACAGATGGTGCAATCCTGGTCATATTACGATCGAGGAACGTGTTTGTAGACTGTATATTGAACTTTTTGCTGTTGGACTCCGGCCATATTCCACCGAGATACAACACTGGGCGTCACGGGAGGTTGTTCCTGCCTGTGGCCATCAAACTTTGCAGCTCCTCCCGTGAAGGGTCAGACACACTGAGCCAATAGGCTGGTCCTGGATTTATTTCCATCCGGCATAGTTTGCATATTGTTGTTTGATTGTTTGTGGTTTTTGTATTGCTATATTTATGCTCTATTCCTGGTTGGTGCAGCTGTAATGAAACCCAATTTCCCTCGGGATCAATAAAGTATATCTATCTATCTATCTATATTGAAGTCTGTACACTCACTACAATGACAGCAGAATGACAAGGTAATGTTTGTGTGTGAATGAATGCGCGTGTGTAAAGAGTGTTTTTACCAAGTGCTCTCCGTCACATAGTGAAAGTGGAGAGTGGGGATTTTGACCAATTTACAGTGAAAGGACGGCAATACAATTTCAATATGATTTTGAAGGAAATAAGCACGTGAAAGCTTTCACACATGTCCGCTATGCTTAGCTATCTTGAACCTTTGGCATGTTGCAGGTGGCTCACCCTATAGAAATGTGTCATAGATGGTGAGGTGATGAACAGCATGCTGATTAAGTAGCATTGCTTTGTCCAGGGTTGTTTTTAACATTTTGTTATTTTTGGAGCCGGGTTTATCCGTGTGGAAAGTTTTTTTTTTGTGCCTCTGACTTGTGCTTTGGGAAATGTTGGTAGGGCTTTAGATTTCTGTAGGTGATTTACCACCAGAGATTATTCATCTTCTTATCTGCTCTTGTAGCCACAGGATTTATGTGGTTGTTCTAATTAAGTTTCCTGTCAGTGGTAAACCCCAAGATGTTGTGGATGTGTAATTCGGCAATGGCAATAAAAGAGACTGTTAAAATAGATAGTTGGATTCTTTCTTTTTGTAGATAGTCATTGCCTGGGCCGTATCTAAAGTAAATGGTACTTGCTGCTTATCAGGCCATACCCAAATGTTGTTTAGATCGAGTTATGTGCAGACATGGACTGCTCATTTGTTGAAGAGTAGCTAATGGAGTTGAACGTCAGCGACCATCTGACTTTATGATGAGGAAACTTACAACAGTGTGAGCAAAGGCACCATTCTAAAGAATTCCTTCAGGAAGATTATCTTATAGAGATACAGCTGAATGATCAGCCAGTCAGAGAGATTCATGGTTATACCACTATTTTAAAATAGCAAGAGATTGCAGAAGAGACAATGAACATATTTTGAAATGTATAGCTCAAAGCCCCTAACCCAGCATTGATGTTATATCTTTTAGAAGCTATGCGTAAAGATTGACCAAAGTTCCTTTCAAATAGGTAATAACATCAAGTTACTGGGGTGATGAACTTATTTGAATTTCTCCCATTCCATGTGAAAATTTGTATGACCAATTGTTTCCACATGGTGAAATAAGGATGTCTACAGTACATAGACCGTAACTGGCATAAATTTACATTCTACCAACCAGGCGTACATTATAACTCTAATGCACTTTCCCACATAAATGTTTAAATGGTTCATTTGCTTGATATTGAAATTACCTCAAATATGAATTGGGCAAGACCATTAATATGTGAGGGCAATGCTGAACTATGAGCAGGTGAAGTGGAAAATGGAGAGCTTCAATAAAGGGAAAAGGTGGGATTGATAGAGAAGCAGGAAAGTCTGGAATATCTCCATTTTCAGAGGAACTAGCATAAATCATAGGCAGTTACATTTCATAAAATCAATGGCAGATTATCAATTATTATCAAGGTTTGGGACATCTAACTGAACAATATCTGATATAGCTACATATTGCCTCATACCGCATACTCCACTTAGTGAACCTATAAAGATTCCTGAAATGAAGCAATTAACTTGTGAGAACCTTGTGTCTTGATGTCAGAACAGCCACATAGCACTTAACATTAACAAGACAAAAGCTGGTTGTTACCTAAGGGCCTATGCCATCTTGTTTTTTTAGCATCTCCTCTCTGGTGAATGTCCCTCATGATCTTATGTATCTCTGTCAGGTCACCCTTCAAGTCATGACGTCCTAGTCTATGAAACCACTCCTTTTAACTCAGATCACCAAGTTCAGGTAACATCCTGTTAAATCTTTTCTGCACTCTTTCTAGTGTAGAGAAGATTTAGTGGGATGTGGCCTGAAACTTGGCAACATCAGAAGATTTGGCATACTGTCTTCTCACGCTGACCGACTCAAATCAGATCCTGTCTTGCCAAATGTTGGTAGACTCTGCCCCTTAGAATATTCTCCAACAATTTACCCACCACCAATGCCAGATTCACTGGTCTATATTTTCTTGGTCTGTTTTCACTACCCTTTTAACAAATGATACCACATTAGCTGCTCTCCAGTCCTCCAGATACTCAAGCCACCCATCTGACACCAACAATCACTTCATGGTCAAAGTCACTTAGATCACATTTCTTCCCCATTTTGATATTTGGACTGAAGAATAACTAAACCTTTTGACCATATCGACATGGTTTTATGCATTGAGTTGCTGCCACATGATTGGCTGTGTAGATATTTGCATTAATGAGCAGGTGTACAGGAATACCTAATAAAGTGGCCACTGAGTGTATGTATAAAGAGTAAGGGGAGTTAAAGTTAAGCTGGAAAATTAACTCTGGTCCTATCAAATGATTAAGGTATTCCAAAAACCAAAATGACTTCATCTGATCTCAATACTCATGTTCTTATAATCAAGACGGTGAACAACCTGGCACTCAATGTCAGTAAGATGAAAGAGAAGAGCTGATTATGGACTTCAGGAAGGGTAAGACAAAGGAACACATACCAATCCTCATAGAGGGATCAGAAATGGAGAGAGTGAGCAGTTTCAAGTTCCTGCGTGTCAAGATCTCTGAGGATCTAACCCAGTCCCAACATATTGATGCAATTATAAAGAAGGCAAGACAGCAGTTATACTTTATTAGGAGTTTAAAGAGATTTGGTATGTCAACAAATACACTCAAAAATTTCTATAGATGTACTGTGGAGAGCATTCTGATAGGCTGCATCACTGTCTGGTATGGGGGGGGTGGGGGATGCTACTGCACAGGATTGAAAGAAGCTGCAGTGGCTTGTAAATTCAGTCAGCTGCATCTTGGGTATTAGCCCACAAAGTACCCAGGACATCTTCAAGGAGTGGTGTCTCAGAAAGGCAGCGTCCATTATTATGGTCCTCCAGCACCCAGGGCATGCCCTTTTCTCATTGTTACCATCAGGTAGGAGGTACAGGAGCCTGAAGGCACACACTCAGCGATTCAGGAACAGCTTCTTCCCCTCTGCTATCCAATTCCTAAGTGGACATTGAACCCTTGGAACTACCTCATTTAAAAAAAATATATATATAGTATTGCTGTTTTTGCACGATTTTAATCTATTGAATATATGTATACTGTATAAAGTATACTGAATAAGATTTATTTATTTATTATTATTGTTTTATTTTTTCTTGTATATTATGTATTGCATTGAACTGCTGCTGCTAAGTTAACAAATTTCATGTCACATGCCGGTGATAATAAACCTGATTCTGATTCTGATATGATTATAAGAAATGCAGGGAATTGTACTGTATGTGGAATAAGAAGCACATTTAAAGCTTCCAAATAGAGAACCTTTTTCAGAGACATAGAAAAGGGAAAAGTAATTTTGAGCATCTTTCTCTTTTTATCTCTCTTTCTCAGTCATGCCATTTCCCAGTAATATACTGTATAAGTGTACACAGTGAATGCTGGTGATAATTGACAAGCTAGGCAGCCTCTGTGAAGGCAGAAACAGGATCAACTTTCCAGTCTTGATGACCTTTCAAAAGACATTGGAAGAAGTGGAAAGTAGGCATTTTTTGAGTTGTTGATAAGGCAGACTAAGTGGGTCAGGGGGCTGGAATGAACCAGGAAAACATCCAAGATAGAGTGGAGATGCTTATTAATCATATTGATTAATCTGAAAAGGGTAATAATAGAGGAAGGTAAATGACAGATGAGAAGAAGAAGAATGCTGGAAATGTAAAAATATAGTAGTTTCTGCAACTCTGAAATAAAAGAGAATTCTGCAATTACCTAGCAGGTCAGGGAACACCTGTCAAGAAAGAAAAGCAGAATTAATTTTATGGGTGGATTATGCTTCATCCCAGCTGACTAGTTTGGACACAAGTAGAGCAGGATGGTTATCTGAAGTAGTTCAACAATATGCCAAGTTGGAAGATAAGATGTTGTTCTTCAACCTTTATTGGATCTGGAGTGGAGGAGACCGAAGATAGTGAGTTTAGACCATAAGACTATATGATACAAAAGCAGTGTTAGGCCTTTTTGCCCATTGAGTCTTCTCCAGCATTTTATCATGGCTGATCATTTCCCTCTCAGTCCCAATCTCCTGTCTTCGCCCCGTAACCCTTCATGACCTGACTAACCATGAATCTATCAACCTCTGCCTTCAATATAATGAACTTGGCCTCCACAGCCGCCTGTGGCAACAAATTCCACAAATAGAGCACTCTCTGGCTAAAGAAATTCCTCCTAACCTCCATTCTAAATGGGCATCCCTCCAATCTGAGGCTGTGTCTTCTATAATGAAAATAGGAACTACAGTTAAACTGACAGGCTTCCTTGAGGACTGAACAAAGCAAGCACAGTTATATTGGGTGGTAGCTTCGCCAAACACCTGTGCCCAGTGCATAAGTCAAGATGTTCCAACTTAATTCCTGAACTCAATCCACATGCCCTCCTCCGGCATTGTCCAGCATTTCAACTATCCCTGGGCTTTTCTAAATTCAGCTTTCTACATATCCTCAGTTTGCGTTGCACGCCTTCAGTTGCCAAGAAATTCCTGCCCTCTAATTCTAGCTCTTTTCTTTAGATTTTCACTCAGTTGTTGTAATATCTCCTTATACCACTGGGCAACAAATTTGGTTTTGTTCCACTGAAGTGTTTGCAATTGTGAATGTTTATTTCTTATTAATTTGGTTGATGTAAATGTGGCTACTAAATAAATTGTTTAAGTATTGAAGTTAGAGATAACAAAGAAAACTGCAGTCGCTGAATCAATTGACAATCATTGTAGAAGGTATGCATTTGTTCTCTATCTGTATTGAGTTGTCTGTGTGGTAAAATAAAAATGAAGGGAATAAATCATGTATTTGTGCTTTGTTCATCATAGTTAGTGGTAGCTGGGGACCGGCGGATATCATATCTTCTGCTGACAGCTCAAATATGCTTAGCTTACGCTTGGGTGTGCTTAAGTTTCATCGCTTCAAGATTGTATGTTTGCTAATTGTTAATTACAGGAGTGAGGGCACGACATGTAAGTGCAACAAACCCGTAGGGTCACTGGCAGCGGCAATTGTTTTGGCTTTGGTTTTGGTTTGGTTTGGCCACTACAATTATTATACTGCCTGTTCCCAGACTTTAAAGGGAATGGTTCTGGAGAAGCAAGAAACATGGCTAAAAATACACCTTATCATTAAATACATGGCTTCTTTCTTAAAAACAGCAAATAATCAACAATTAAAATGGGTTTCAACATATTTTGACTGATATTTTGCTATTTTTTGTAACAGTGTTATTCTGTTTTAAGTAGCTTGAAGTAGCAGCCAGATTAATTGACCATTGGCTGTAAACTCTACATGACTATTCATTATAAACATGTTTAATTGGGTTCCTTGCAAGGGGACAAGATAATTATTAAATGTGTAGCATGATTTTAAGTTTAATCATGCATATTCTATTAAGTTTTTACAAGTCACTGGAAGTCATGCCATAGAGAGTTCATATTTTTGATATGTTGTTTAAGTACCACTCCAAGGATTTGAGCACACCAGGTCAGCTGACACTAATGCAGTGCCAATGCATGCTCGCCTGTAGGAATTGATGTCTTTAAGATGAGGCACTAATTGCCTTTTCAGTTGATCAGAAATAAATGATCTTATTATTTTGAAGAAGATGGTAGTTATGCACAATGCTTATGCCTTTACCAAGATCTACAATAATGGGTGCAAAAAGACCCAACAGATTGAAGATATATGAGGCTGAAGTTGCTAGAAACTGCAGCAACAGAAAAAATTGGCCTAACAGAGTAGTTTTGCTTGTGAATCTTGGGTAGATAGAAACAGGCAATAGGGAACTGTTGGGTTGAACGCTTTGAAGGGGAGATGTGAAGTGATGAGTTTTGTGATGGTGCAGGAGACAGTGGCCTGATAATTAGTGGGGTCATGGTCTAATAAAGGTCAGAAGAGATGTCTGGAATGGGTCTATCAGTGCAGCCCTGTTTGTGAATTTTGTGTAGGAGATAGAAATGGGCAATGTGGGGTTGGAGGTCGAGAGATTTGGAATGGAACTAGTCCTCATAAAGAGAAAAAAAAGTAGACTGTGCTCTCTGGTATTTAGGTGAATGAGACATGATCTCATTGAAGTAGATAATCTCCTTCCAGAACTTGACAGGGTAGGGGATGATGTTTCTCTCAATAGGATCTCTAGAGCTAGGAGTCATGATCTCAAATTAAGTGCCAGCCATCCAGATATAGATTAGAAGACATTACTTCACCTAGGGAATGAATCTTTGCAGAGTTCTTTCTAGGAGACCTATGGAAGCTTATTTGTAGAATTTGTTTAAGGGCAATATTTATAAGCATTTTGTACATAAAAGGGATGGGAAATAATGATATAGGAAAGTGATGTGAGATTTAACATCAGCCATAATTTTATTGAACATCAGAACAAGTAATGGGAACTAAGTGGCCTTTTGCTGCTTCTATTTCTTAGGTTTACATGCTCTTCTTCCCAATATATGTAATTACTTGAATTTAACTTCCTGAGCTGCCATGGTGGAATCCTAAATCAGGTTTCCAGAACAATGGATTAGATCTCAGTATACAGTATTAATCCAATTATGGACTCAGCCAGGCAGTGCAGAAGTACTGTAGAAACACTTCCCAAACCTAATGGAATATTAACAAAAAAAAATCCATTTTGGCACAGTCAAGAACTTTGGGAACAGCTAAAATTAAAATAAAGAAATAATTATTTGGCTTTTCAAATGTAATGGGAATGACAGCAGAAAGCACACTTCACGTTAAGGGAAAAACAACATTTAATTCCAAAGATTTTTGCAGATTTTCTGACAGACATCTATGGAAAATCACGACTGTGAGATTCAGCAAAGCCTTTCTGAATTGAGACCTACAACAGAAGATTGCTGCACTGGATAGAATTTAAACTGACTGAGAGAACCAGTTTCATTATCAAAGTAACTCAACTGTTAAAGAGAGAGGTTTATTTTTTTGAACAAAGTGAATTCTGTATTCATACAGACCTTCAGTGGGGAACCGGACCTTGTGACAAGGAACTTTTCCTTTTCATTGTAAAGCAGAATTTTCACCTTTCTCATGGTAATTAGGGGAAGAAGGGAAAGAGAATAAGAGATCACTTTTATATTTAAGAATGTGCAGAGAATTGCATACATATTAGTGGATCCAACTAGATACTCATAATTTAATTGTCATCTTTTCTTGCTGATCTTTAGAAGTTTAAAACAATTTTCCTCAATTTAAGTTGCAATTATGAACAATCTTACCATAAGACACAAGATGATAATGAAGTAGTGATGTAAACTGGTAATCTCAGGGCTCGCCTAATTGTCTAGAGACAAAGCGATTTCAAATGCCAATAGAGGAGATAAGATTTAGTTAATTAAATAAATCTGGCATTGATAATTGGGGACCACATGACCACTGGACTACTGTTAAACCCCATAGAATTGGGCATTGACTTCAGAAAGGAGGGCAGTGCACATGATCCTATCTATGTCAATGGTGTTGAGGTTGAGAGAGTTGAGAGCTTCAAATTCCTCGGTGTGAACATTGCCAACGGCCTGTCCTGGTCTGAGCATGTTGATGTCACAGCCAAGAAAGCTCATCAATTTCTCTGTTGACTCAGAGCTTAAAGAAATTTGGCATGTCCCCATCAACTCTTACCAATTTTTATCAATGACCATGATAAGTATTCTAAATGGATGCATAATGGTTTGATATGGCAACTACTCTACATGTGACTGCAAGAAAATGCACAAAGTCGTGGACACAGCTCAGCATATCATGGAAACCAATCTCCACTTTATGGACTCTATCTATACTTCTTGCTACCCCATGCGAAGCAGCCAGTGTAATCAAAAAGCCCACCCACCCTGGACATTTTCTCTGCTCCTCTTCCATCGAGTAGAAGATGAAAAAGTCTTAAAGTACGTACTATTATTCTCAAGGACAGCTTCTATCTGACTGTTATCAGTGGGACTCTTGTTTGGACGTCTTGTATGATAAAACTGATTCTCTTCCTTAGAATATACTCCGTTATGATATTGAACTTTGCTGTTTACCTGCACTACCCTTTCTCTATAGCTTTTATACTCTATTTTGCATTGTTATTGTTTTATGTACCTTGTTCTATCTCAATACACTTTGTAATGATTTGATCAATTAGGGAAAGACGACAAATTCTAAATGATCGGAGTGTCTGTGTGAATTAAAGAAATTATTTGTGACTTCAGTTCATTTGCTACTGAGTGTCTTGGATGAGAAATCCTGCCTTCCTTTATGTTGAAAGAATAAATCAGAGGAGAGTCCTCAGCTGGTGATATTCCAAATTTGTCTGGCTCTCAATATTTAACCACCACTGAGTAATCTATCCAGTCTTTGCAATGCAAGGATGAGGGAAGTTCAGGCAGTGTTGCAGCAACATTTGGAAATATTCTGTTCATAGTACACCATTTGGTTGAAATTTAAAAGCAAGCTGCTCTAGTTTTGAGAAATGCTTCCGCTTTTCTGTTGAAATGTATTATCAATTTCACAGCCTTCCATGAATAAATTTACTTCAATAAAATTTCCTCATGAGCGGAAGCCCAGAATAATCTGATTTGAAAATGAGTACAAACAAGAAAACATACCCCTCCATCGACACTGCCTGACCTATTGATTCAATGAAGCATTTAGTGTGTGTTGCTCAATTTATAATTAGTGTCTGTTCAACTTAATTTTATGCAACTCACAGTGATCACAAAGGAACTACACAGAACTATTTTCTAATTGCATTGTTGTATAAAAATTAGATTCTTATTAATTAATTTAGTGCTTCTAGGCTCCGCATCACTGTTACAGCAAGGTGGGTTTAATGCTGGCCTCGCGCTTTGTGAAGAGTGCACATTCTCCCTGTGACTGACTGCGTGGGTGTCTTCCCACATCCCAAAGACTTGTAGATTGGTCAGTTAATTGGCTTCTAGTGTGCAGGAGAGATGTAGTATCTCAGAAGAGTTGTGGAGGGAAGCAAAATGGGCTCAGTATTAGGCAGTTGTGAATGGGTTCATGATGTTCAGTGTGGATTTGGTAGCCAAAGGCTTCCTGCCTGTATGTCTTCATGAAACTTAAACACAAGTATAAGTTTTTAAGTAAGCTCATTGGTGATTGTACACCCAGAAGATCCAGCCTTTTTTGTTTGGAACTGCCATACAGCCTGAAACATTTCTAGTTATGCTGAACTTCAAAAAGAGATTTATTTGACTTGAGGGTCTCAGCCGGTTTTGCAGATTGGTATAGTGGTCCTGCAGCCTCATAGTTCCAGAGATCTGGGGTCAATCTTGATCTCTCATGCTATCTATCCTCTTATCGTAATTGCATAGACTTTCTCTGGATGTTCCAATTTCCTTCCACATTCATCTGATCTGCTGGGGGATTAATTATCCATAGAGTAGATTAATGCCAGAGCAGTCAACGCGGAAATGATCAGTACATGTGAGAGAGAGTGAGGTATAGTGAAATGTGGAGAGGAAGATGCCAAGTGGAACCAGTGAGCCGATTGGCTTCAATCAAGCAAACATCCAGAAGATTCAGCAAGTCTCTGCTTTATTAGAATTGGAGAGTCATGCAGCACAAAATAAGCCCTACCGTCCACAATGTCCACTTCGACTACCATATACTAATATACTAATATATACATCATGCTAATCCCATATACATGGCAGCACCTAGTCTGTAATGTTATATGCTTTGCTATTTCATTTCATGTTTAGATATCATGTACATATTATGATAATACCTCCATCTGGTGAAATGTGAGCTTGATTTCAACATTTAAGACAAGTTTGGCCAGATACATGGATGGTATGGAGGGCTATGGGCCCAGTGCAGGTCGATGAGACGAGGCATTTTAAGTTGTTTGGCACAGACTTGATGGGCTGAAGGACCTGTTTCTCTGCTGTACTTTCCTATGATTCCACCACTCCCTCTGACAGTGTGTTCCTCTGGTGAAAAATTCTTCCTCAGATGCCCTTTAAATTCTTAACTTAAACCTAGGCCCTTATTTTTATTTGCTTGGTGGAGACATTTGTTACTATCCACCTTATTTATACCTCACACCTTTGTGTATGCCTCCATCAGGACCCCTTTCAGCCTCTCCCAGTCCAGGGAAAACTATCTTAGACTAAACAGCCTTATGTCTGAAACGTCTCATACCAGGCCGCATCCTGGTGAATCTCCTCTGCACTTTCCACAGAGCAGTCATGTCCTTACTAAAGAAAAAAATCCACTAAAAATTCTAAAACCTTTCCAAATAACTTAATTTCCTTCAGAAATTGTAATTCGGAATTTTGCAACAGCTGTGTAAAAGAAGCTACCATGAATTAGTTATAAACATTTGGAAAGTGACAGCAGTTAGAAACAAAAAAGAGCAACTGGTCTTGGGAGTTATTTACCTTCAGTGGAGGGAGGTCAGTTATGCATCACAGCTTGATGCGAATTAATTATTTCTGAGCATATGTACCTCCATCCACCATATATACTCAGTAGTACAGGAACAAAGGGTAACTTAGCTCCTTGAGTCTGTTCTTTATTGGTACATCAGGTCAAAGTATCCGTTATGGTATGTTGCTCTGAACATATTTTATTATGCAGCAACACTGGTGGAAAGATGGGCAGTAAATTAGGGTTATAGCTGACTGGAGTTGTGAGATGTCAGCACAGCTGAGAGCAGAATAAAGGAAAATTATATTAAATTTCAAGCAATTCAGGGGAAGCAAGATTTGTTTGAATAGAATTAGATACAATTTACAGAAACACAAAGAATCAGGGTAGCTCTTGTTAGTGCTTCTTTACCATTCAGTTTACTGCACTATTCAATCTTCAATGGTCTTCCTACTCTCTGTTCAAATCTCTTGATTTCCTCAATATTTAAAATCTTTCAATCTCTGTCTCAGACATAGAGGTGTTTATTGGTCATCTCTTTGCAACACTCTCAAAATGTTGGAGAAACTCAACAAGTCAAGGGTCATTTATGAGGAGAATAAGCAGTCAATGTTTTGGGCTGAGACCTTTCATCGGGACTGAAAGGGAAGGGGGAGAGAAGCCATAATAACAAACTTGGGGGGGGGTGGAGGAGGGAGTGCATGCTAGAAGGTAATAGTTGAGGTTAAGTGTCGGGGACAGCAGGTGGGTGGGAGAGGGGGATGAAGTAAGAAGCTCTGAAGGCATAGATGGAAGAGATCAGGGTCTGAGCAGAAGGAGACAAATAGGAGAGGATAGTAGACCATGCATAGAAGGGAAGAAGGATGTGAACCAGTGTGTGGTGATGGCCAGGCGAGGAGAAGTGAAAGGATGAGAGGGAGACCACAACGAAGAATGGAAAATGACTAAAGGAGAGAGGGTGGGAAGATGTCAGCAATTAGCAAAATCAATGTTCATGCCACCAGATTAGAGACTACCCTGATGGATTTGAGTTTGACCGCATCCTGGCAGTAGAGGAAGCTAGGACAGGCTTATCAGAAAGGGAATGGGAAGTGGTCAGAGCGAAGGTGCTCCACAAACAGTACTCTAATCTGTGTCAGGTCTCATGATGTAGAGGAGGCTGCACTGTGAGCAGAGGATATAAAAGATGACCCCAACACATGCACATGTGAAGGGTCACTACACCTGGAAGGTGTGTTCAGAGACCTGACTGGTGATGAGGGAAGAGTTGGAAGGGTAGGTGTAGCGTTCTTAAAATTACAATTTTATTAGATATTGCAAACCAATGTGTTTGTGAAGGGTGACTCAAAAGATTTTTGACTATAAGTTTGCAATGGAGAGAACATATGAAAGTTGGTCTCCTGGTCCCCATTGCGCTTGCCCTCTGATCTTCTCCATCTGTCTTTCATCCACACAATTCTCCCACTGGTTCCCTTCCCCACTTCTCTCAACTTTCATGTTCCACCTTCCTTTCTTATCAAATTTCATCATCTTCAGTCCTTTGTCACTTCCATCTATCACTTCCCAGCTTCTGACACCGTACTCACTCTCCACCCTCCCTCCTCTGCCTATAACACACACATTTCGATTCACTTATCAGCTGCTAGCTCTTGCTACACTCTTCCCTTCACCATTTCATACTGGCTATCCCCCTTCTACCTTTCAGTTCAGATGAAAGGTCTTGACCTGAAAAACCATCTGTCCATTTCTCTCCATAGATGCTGCCTTACCTGCTGAGTTCCTCCAGCTCACTGTGTGTTGCAATGAAAGTTCACCAGATTAATTCCGAGGAATAAGTAATAAACACAAGAAAGTTTGCAGATGCTGGAAATCCAGAGCAACGCATACAAAATGCTTCAGGAAAGCATTTCCTGCAGGCAACATCGATGAAAATTAATAACCAGTCACATTTCAGGAAGGGACCTTTCTTCAGGACCCTCTTAATGAGTGATTGAACAGAATGAGCCCATACTCTCTGGAATTAAGAAGAATAAAAGGTGATCTCATTGAACTATACAAATTTCATTTGGGCCCTGATGCATGGGGAATGTTTCTTTTATTAGATTTTCCAAAAAACCTGGTGACTTTATCTGTGGGAAATGTACAGAACTCCAGATAATGGCTCTGGTCATAGATCTATGTATGTTCCCAACAACTGGCGGCTCAAATCCCAATTACTAGCTATGACTGTATAACCATCCCACAGACCAGATTCCATGCTCTGGCTGCACGTTCTGGTGCCTAGACCAAAGGGTGAGGTTATGCCAAAGTATCAAGTGGTTGAAACAGTTGGATGTCAGATTATCAGATACTATGGCAAAATAGAATTGCCAGGCAATCTGTAGTATGTTTAAGGATCATAGAGCCTTAACAGAGAAAAGCTGTGAAATGTGCAGAAGTGAAAATCCAATGACTTAGCATTGTTTAGATTCATTATCCCAAACTTGGAGAAACAAGCCCCAGGGCCAATCCAGCGCAGTGGTAAGAGAGCTCGGCACTGTCAGAGGTGATGTCTCTGGAGTGCAAAATTCAACCAAAGCCATGTGAGCTTTCCCAAGTGTATATAAAGAATTCCATGACACTATTTTGAAGAGAATGGAGATTATTCTCAAGGTTCCTGCCAGCATTTGCTGTATATATCACTCAATATTACAGCAAATATTGCTTGGTGGGTACTTGAAATGCATAAACTATTGTTCAAATATTTTGAAACACTTGAACATTCAAAGAGCTTGAGCCAGCTCAGCTTATCAGCACAACCTAACTGGCTTTCTGTGAGCTGCTTATCAACTGCCTGCTGCTAGCAGCAACTCCCAGTCCAATAATTTGTTGCCTGGTCCCAAAATGGCCCGACTCCACCAGATCTTTTTGCAGAATTAAAGGATTGGAATATGCAAATTAAATCTTGCTTTTACAATCTGCGATCTACATTAATGCAGTGAGAAAAGATATTCAAACCTCTTTTGCAACTATGTAGTTATGAAGTAGGTTTTCAAATTTACTAACCCTATAACAGATACTTCCTGATTTTTTTAAAATCCTATTTGGTCTGCTTTCCACCTTTATATCTCATCTGGACATTCCATTTATTTTCCCAGTTTTCTGTAACTGGTTGCAAAGAGAGATATGGGCAATATAACGATGCCTCTTAAATCTTAATTCTTACTTCTGCCTGGGAATTGTTTCCAACCCTATATCATTGTTTATTCTGACTAATCTCTAACCCTGTGCTTGGCCCACCTTGCATATTATTGAAAACACCGTCTCTGCTATATATCCTCTTTCTGTGCATTGTTCTCTATCTTCACTCTCAAAACTATTTCTTTCTTGGAACACTTCCTAGAATTCTTTGTTGTATCCTTAATCAATCATATAGGGTACTGACGATTGTCCATCATGTCCAATGATCACAGGAAACCTATGCAGGAGAGTTTTTAAAGTGGAAAAGCCATTGTATTGAATTGGGGCAGTTCCACTCTCTCAATCTCAGAAGTCCAGGTCCAATGGTACGAATAAGTGTCAGAAACTGGGGTCTTCCTTGGTTGAAGTGGATGACTATGACTTCTTCTGTGCCTTGTCATGCCTTTTGCTCTCCACAGAGCTTCGCAATTCCGCCTTCCTAGTTGTTGGACTCACTTTAGATCTCATCCACCCAGTCCACCAGAGATGACTTTCCATGCCAGGACAGGCATGTCCCGATATTAATGGAATATGAGACCGTCAGCTACCCTCACCTGGTTTGGCCAGGTTATCGAAGTGGTGTACTGAGGTGTGGCCATTGTTGCATGCAGAGAGCTACTTGGAGCCATAGGAGAGAGTTGAGTGTCTGGTAGGTACCAAAGTTGAGTGAGCTATCCCAGACTGGACATAACAAGCCCTCTCACCAGAGGTACTACTCCTTCCTGGATAACCCATACATCCTAATATAGGGCTGCAAAACCACTAACCAAGGTGATGTTGGTGAAAACCTGGTACTCAAGATAATGTAGACACTTACACCTTATTTCAATGTTAAAACATTACATTATTGTGGAAGTTATAGAGGAGTTTATCATACTAGTGTGCCTTGTTACTGATAATTATATCTACACTATTAATGTTTTCTTGAAGTGAAGAAGCCCTTCATTGTCAGAGTTATTGAGTACAGAGCAGAAACAAGGCCATGTATCATGCAGTGTCTTAATCCACATTTCTGGAAGTGAGAGGAAAAGTTAATAATTTTGAGTCATAGAGGGATATTTCATGAAAATAGACCCCCTGGCTTATCAAATACCTACCAAGCATTAAAATCCTAATTTTACATAAATAATAGATTAAATTATATTCTCCGCACATTCTGAATAATTGCTTCCCACCCTTAGGTTCTGCCACTTATCTACACAACTAGGGGCAAATTACACTGGCCAATTGCCCGACAAATCTGTTTATTTTGGGGATGTGGGAAGAAACCAGGGCATCCGGTGGAAACCCACATGATCACAGGGAAAATAGGATCCTGAGGCACTGCTATTTTCTGTAGCCTGCTACACAAACCCATCTAGCTTCTAGATCAGGCAAGTAACTTTGCAAGGACATATTTTGAATCACCGCAAGAACAAGGCTGAAGATACTGAGAAAAATATCATTGATTCCTGTCCTTACACAGTTAACAGATACATGCTGCTGGGGATTAGTGACTTAGAGAGTAGCTCTCCTGTCTCCAATTCAGAAGACTGCAGTTTCAAGACCAGTCTGAAAACTTGAGTGATATACGTGGACTGATACCATTGGAGCTCTGCCTGCAAATAGCAGTGTCTGTCAGATAAAAAGTAAACTGATTTCAGCTAAACAAAACAGAAACTTATTGTACTTTTTTGTGGAGCGTTTCTCCTCATGTCTTAGTCAAATGCTATATATGGTGGTGCTGATCAATCTATTTCCCCTCAGAATCTGCCGCAATTCATGGACAGTTTTGATACCTATTTGGTGGTCTTTTAATGGGCCCAGTGGAGAGTGATGAGTATGCCCAGGTACTGCTATAAACTGATTGTTGACTATCTCATTTATTGTTCAGCCATCAGCCTCGAAATCAATTATCTGATCTTTATCACATCACATAGCTGATTGAGATGGAGTACTGTGTACATCCAGTTGCTGATTTCCTTTACTGTATCATGTTGACTCTACACAGAGAGTCACACAGCATGGAAACTGACCTTTGTCCACCGAGTCTGCACTGACTATCAATTGTACATTAAGATTAAAATCCAATTTAATTTTCTATGCATTCCCATTGACTCCCCCAAGATTTTACCACTCACCTACATATCAGTGACCAATTAATCTACCAAACATATGCCTTTATGATAGGGAATAGAGTACCCAAAGTATCACGAGGAGAAAGTGCAAATTCCATGCCGACAGCCACTCTCCTCTATCCATGCCATGGTGGCACCAGTGTAGTTGTGCTTCATTGGATGTTGTGCCATTTTGGTACTTCCAGAAACAATGAAACACACCGTAAAATTGTTGGTCTTCCCATTAATTCAAAGGGTATATCTCGTGAGATCGAGTCTAGAGCCTACATTGATGTTTTATTTGTTTTCAAACAGATATACTTACAATGAACATTGCTGCAGTCGCGAAATTTATGCTGGTGTTTATATTCCATGTGAATCACTTTTCACCATATATAATGGAATTTCTTGCGACACACCCATTAATTCTGCCAAATGTTTGCAGAAGCAAATATTCCAGCTTCAATTACATATTGCTTTGCCTTTCAACTGTTATACTGAAAACATTAATCAGTAATTGAACTGTGTTAAGTTTGGTTGTTTGTTACCAGGATTTATACTTGCTTTGGCTTACTTGAACAAAATGGTTTGCAATTAAAGAGAGTTGAGGAAGTTCCATTAGGCTTGCCTCCTCTTCATAAGATTATTGACAGACTTCCTGCCTATTTCCATCAGTTTTATTTTAATTCATAGCATTTTTTTTCCTTTTTCACAACAATAAGTACTATCGCTGAAAACCCCCTGCATTCTGCCCATCTTTTCAAAAACTGCTTATAATTCCACTACCAAAAACTTTGCAGAGTTCCAACCAGTTTGAAAATTCAAAATATGCAAATTGGATAGAGAAATTCTGGGAAATAGTTTGGGGTTAATTTGAGGGAGATTGTGTAATTCTGGCATATTTAAGAGAAATACACAACTTTCAATCAAAGAATTTTCAAAGTGCTGTAGCAATCTGAATCTCACAGCCAGGAATGCTGTGCAAACATCAGAGTAGACCATCCAGCCCTTGAGACTACTCCACTTTTGACAAGTTGATGCCCAATCTTTCACCTCACTGCCCTTTTTCTGTGCTCTCCACATATCCCTTAATGCCCAGAAATCCATCCATCTTGGTTTTGAATGAACAGAGCAACTGAGACTCCACAGCTCGGCAAAGCAGGGAATTTCAGGGTTCATTGCTCTCAGAAGACAGTTCTCCTTTTCTCAGATCTAAGCAGCCGATGCCATATTCTGTAAGTGTGCTGCTAAGTTTGAGTCTCTTTAATCAAGGAAAACTTCTTCCTGCATCCAGTCTGTTAAACCCTTGAAAAAATTGCCAGATTTGATGAGATCTCTACTTTTTCTTCTAAACTCTAGATATTACTTGCCCAGTCTGCTTAGTCTCTCCTCTTACATTAAACTGTCATCCCTGAAACCAGTCCAATAAATCTTTGTAACATTCCTGCTATGGCAAGTACAGGAAACCTGCATCATGAACTGAAATTATCTTTCACTTGTATTTAATTACTCTTGTTATCAAATGCATCATACCCTTTCTCTTCTTAAGTAATTGCTACGCTTGTATGTTGACCTTCAATACCTTGCACATCAGACTCCTTTGAAAAGCAATACTATCCTAGATTTTGCCATTTAACGAATACCTTGGTTTTCTGTTTTGTTCATCAAAATGGATGACCTCACAGATTAAATTCCATTGCTGACTCTGCTTTGATTCCGCATTTCTTCCGTAAAAGGGAGGAGAAGATGGCGGCATGACGGCAGCGCGCGTGGCCTCTACGGTGAATGATATCTGTAATCTGTCAAGTAGGGGACCGTGCACAATTCTGATTTGATGGAGATGGACATGAGAGTATGGAGAAACTTCTGAAATGCCTACTTCTCTGCCGCTGCTACTGTGTGGTAACCAGAATCTCCAGAGCAGAAGGCCCCAAATCCTCGGCTTTGCTTGTTTCAGCGGCCGGGGCAAGGTCGAAGGCGCTCAGCAAAGGATGGCGCCAGGGAGGCTGTATCGGAGGGGCTGGTCGGAGGCTCGATGTTTTCGTATGGACAGTGTTGGCTGTGGCCGGCTGCTTCCAAGGCATCGGCAAGTTGACGGTGTCTGGAGGTTTATGGCAAGGAGTTTCTCCCTTTTGCTGCCTGCTATTGGGGACTCGGGAGTCGATCGACTTGGGGACTTTGAAACTTTTTTTACCGTGCCCATGGTTTGTTTCTTATCAAATTATGGTATTGCTTTGCACTGCTGTAACGATATGTTATAATTATGTGGTTCTGTCAGTGTTAGTCTTTGATTTGTCCTGTTTTCTGTGATATCACTCTGGAAAGACATTGTATCATTTCTTAATGCATGTATGCATTTCTAAATGACAATAAAAGAGGACTGAGTGTTCTCATAATCTTCCCATTCTGATTCACTTATCTTGGTTTTATTGAGATCTTAGTATGCCTAATGAAGCCCAACAGAAATACCAGAGGCAACATCCAGTTGGCCATTTTAAAGGCCTAAGCTTCAACTATTTCAATGATTTTAGATCATAACTACTCTCCTATTTCCCCAGGTAGTTTGCATTTTTATTGGTCCTTTTGCCTTGCACCTTTTTTGCAATATAATGTCGCCTGCCCTTCATCCTCTCACAGATCTTCATGTTTCTTCTTTCATCTTCCACCCTAAAAGGACGTAAGAAAAGAGGTGCAGGAGCAGGAGCAGCAGTCGGGTGAGGAACAGGAACAGGAGAAGGAATGGAGGGATGTCTACGGAGTCTCTGTGGGTGGAAGTTAGGAACAGAAAGGAGACAATAACTATACTGGGTGTTTTTTATAGACCACCCAATAGTAACAGGGACATGAAGGAGCAGATAGGGAGTCAGATTCTGGCAAGGTGTAATAATAGGGTTGTCGTGGTGGGAGATTTTGATTTCCCAAATACCGATTGGCATGTCACTAGAGTGAGGGATTTAGATGGGATAGAGTTTGTTAGATGTATTCTTGACACAATATGTAGATAAGCCTACAAGAGGAGAGACTGTACCTGATCTTGTATTGGAAAATGAACCTGGTCAGGTGTCAGATTTCTGAGTGGGAGAGCATTTTGGAGATAGTGATCACTATTCTATCTCCTTTACCATAGCATTGGAGAGGGATAGGAACAGACAAGTAAGGGAAACGTTTAATTGGAGTAAGGGGAAATATGAAGCTATCAGGCAGGAGCTTGGAGGCATAAATTGGGAACAGATGATCTCAGGGAAATGTGCAGAAGAAATGTGGCAAATGTTCAGGAGATATTTGTGTGGGGTTCTGCATAGGTATGTTCCAATGAAACAGGGATAGGATGGTAGGGTACAGGAATCATGGTGTACAAAGGCTGTTGTAAATCTATTCAAGAAGAAAAGAAGAGCTGACAAAAGGTTCAAAAAACTAGGTAATGATAGAGATATAGAAGATTATAAGGCTAGCAGGAAGGAGCTTAAGAATGAAATTAGGAATGCCAGAACGGGCCATGAGAAGGCCTTGGTGAACAGGTTTAAGAAAAACCCCAAGACACTCTACAAGTATGTGAAGAGCAAGAGGATAAGATGTAAGGAATAGGACCAATCAGGTGTGACAGTGGAAAAGTGTGTATGGAACTGGAGGAGATAGCAGAGGTACTTAATGAGTACTTTGCTTCAGTATGGACTACAGAAAAGGACCTTGGTGATTGTAGGGATGACTTATGGGGGACTGAAAAACATGAGCATGTAGATATTAAGAAAAAGGATGTGCTGGAGCTTTTGGAAAGCATCAAGTTGGATAAGTCACAGGGACTGGATGAGATGTACTCCAGGCTACTATGGGAAGCGAGGGAGGAGATTGCTGAGCCTCTGGCAATGATCTTTGCATCATCAATGGGGATGGGAGAGGTTCCGGATGACTGGTGGGTTGTGGATGTTGTACCATCATTCAAGAAAGAGAGTAGAGATAGCCCAGGAAATTATAAACCAGTGAGTCTTACTTCAGTGGTTGGTAAATTGATGGAGAAGATCCTGAAAAGGAGGATTTATGAATATTTGGAGAGGCATAATATGATTAGGAATAGTCAGCATGGCTTTGTGAAAGGCAGGTCATGCCTTAACAGCCTGATTGAATTTTTTTGAGGATGTGACTAAACACATTGATGGAGGTAGAACAGTAGATGTGGTATATATGGATTTCAGCAAGGCATTTGACAAGGTACCCCATGCAAGGCTTATTGAGAGAGTAAGGAGACATAGGATCCAAGGGGAAATTGCTTTGTGGATCCAGAAATGGCTTGCCTACCGAAGGCAAAGAGTGGTTGTAGACAATTCATATTCTGCATGGAGGCCAGTGACCAGTGGTGTGCCTCAGGGATCTGTTCTGGGACCCCTACCATTTGTGATTTTCATAAGTGACCAGGATGAAGAAGTGGAAGGATGGGTTAGTAAATTTGCTGATGACACAAAGGTTGGGGGTGTTGTGGATAGTGTGGAGAGCTGTCAGAAGTTACAGTGGGACATTGATAGGATGTAAAACTGGGCTGAGAAGTGACAGATGCAGTTCAGTCCAGGTAAGTATGAGGTGGTTCATTTTGGTAGGTCAAATATGATGGCAGAATATAGCATTAATGGCAAAACTCTTGGCAGTGTGGAGGATCAGAAGGATCTTGGGGTCCGAGTCCATAGGACACTCAAAGCTGCTATGCAGGTTGACTCTGTGGTTAAGAAGGCATACGGAAAATTTGCCTTCATCAATTGCGGGTTTGAGTTTAAGAGCCAAGTGGTAATGTTACAGCTATGTAGGACTCTGGTCAGGCCCCACTTGGAGTACTATGCTCAGTTCTGGTCACCTCACTACATGAAGGATGTGGAAACCATAGAAAGCATGCAGAGGAGATGTACAAGGATGTTGCCTGGATTGGGGGGCATGCCTCATGAGAATAGGTTGAGTGAACTCGGCCTTTTTTCCTTGGAGCAATGGAGGATGAGAGGTGACCTGATAGAGGTGTATAAGATGATGAGAGGCATTGATTGTGTGGATAGATTTTTCCCAGAGCTGAAATGGCTAACACAAGAGGGTACAGTTTGAAGGTGCTTGGAAGTAGGTACAGAGGAGATGTCAGGGGTAAGTTTTTTACGCAGAGAGTGGTGAGTGCGTGGAATGGGCTGCCGGCGGTGGTGAAGGCAGATACGATAGGATATTTTAAGAGACTCCTGGACAGGTACATGGAGCTCAGAAAAATAGAGGGCTATGGGTAACCTTACTTAATTTCCTGGACATGTTTGGCGCAGCTTTGTGGGCCGAAGGGCCTGTATTGTGCTGTAGGTTTTCTATGATTTTATGTTTCTATGAATAGGAATAGGAGTAGGAACAGGAGTAGGAACAGGAATAGGAGTAGGAACAGGAGTAGGAACAGGACTAGGAGTAGGAACAGGAGCAGGAGTAGGTACATGGGTAGGAACCGGAACAGGAGCAGGAGTGGGAACAGGAGTAGGAACAGGAACAGGAGTAGGAACAGGAACAGGAGCAGGAATAGGAGTAGGAACAGGAACAGGAGCAGGAATAGGAACAGGAGCAAGAGCAGGAACAGAAGCAGGAGAAGGAACAGGAGTAAGAGTAGGTACATGAGTAGGAACAGGAACAGGAGCAGGAGTGGGAACAGGAGTAGGAACAGGAACAGGAGTAGGAACAGGAACAGGAGCAGGAATAGGAGTAGGAACAGGAACAGGAGCAGGAATAGGAACAGGAGCAAGAGCAGGAACAGAAGCAGGAGAAGGAACAGGAGTAAGAGTAGGTACATGAGTAGGAACAGGAGCAGGAGTAGGAACAGGAGTAGGAACAGATGTAGGAACAGGAACAGCAGTAGGAGTGGAAACAGGAGCAGAAGTAGGAACAGGAGTAAGAACAGGAGCAGGAGTAGGAACAGGAGTATTAGCAGGAGCAGGAGCAGGGCTTGGAATAGTAGTACGATCTGGAGCAGAAGCAGTAGTAGACCACTTACTCCTCAAGTCCTGCCTTGTCATTCAACAAGATTATGACAGATTTGTCTCTGGCCTTATCTCCGATTCTATGATAACTCCCAATAGCCCTCAATTCCATGATTTTTCAAAAATTTAGTTACTTCCTCTTTACGTACCCCCAACAATCTGGCTTCCACAACTCAATTCAAGAGATTTATCACCATCTGTAAGAAGAAACTCTAGCGCACCTCAACTTTAAATGACACCCTCCTATTCTTGTAACTAACACAGGAAGAAACACCTCAACACCTAACTTTTCATGCCACTTTAGGATCTATATTTTTCAATAAAGTTGTATATTATCCTTCTAAACTCCAAAGAATATAGGTCAAATTTACTTTGCTGCTCATGATGGGAGAGCCCTTTCATCCCATTAGCTGAGTGAAGCTCTTTAGAACTGCCTCCATTACATCCTTTTCGAAAGAAGGGATAAAAATTGCACAGGCTTGGCTTCACAACTATCCAATACAATTGCAATGATATTTCCTTATTTCTAAACTACAACCGGATAGCAATAAAGACCAATATGCTATATGCCTTCCATCTGCCTAATAACTTGTTGCCATTTATCCATAAGTATACCTGGATTGCTCTCTACTTCACCCACCTGAAAACATTCACAATTAACAATAGTGTGCCTGTAGATCTTTCTAACTAAAATGAATGACCTCAAATTTCAATGCATTAAACTGCATTTATCATATTTTCACTCACTCATTCAACTTATCGATATGAAGTTGCAGAATCAAAATATTTTCATCATCCTCTTTTCCCCTTTCTCTAACTATAAGATACATTTTTCTTTTCCATTTGTGCTGATCATGCCACGGTCTCGACCGTTAATTCCTTATTTGTTCCTAGTTCTCTTTGATGACGGCATACCTGGTTTCCATCAAGACCTGTAGCATAAGAACCCCAGCTTTACAACTACGAGTTGCCAGATCGTTGGTTTTGCCTGCGTGGTAATTAATGTTTTCTGGCCGCTTCGGACTGCGTGTTCTAAGTTTTGCTCCAGTACCGAGAATTACCTGTGAAACTCGGTCTCTTTGTGTGAAGATCAGTTTTCTAAGCTCTACTCCAGTTCCGAGGTTTACCTGTGAAACCCAGCCTCTCCGCGTCAAGATAAGTCTTCTAAAGTTTTACTTCAGCACCGAGGTTTGCCTGCGTAACTCTGTCTCTCCGTGCTAAGAAGAGTTTTGTCTGCCGTTTCCTTTTCTACGCTCCGTGTCAAGAGAATTCTGCCTATCTCCTGCCTTCCTGCTCTCTCTCCTGTTTGCAGTTCACATCTAAATCCTAACTAAATCCCCGTGCCTGTGTCCTGCACTTGGGTCCGCCTCATTCGTTGCAACAGATCGCTCTTCAACTGGAAACATTAACTTGCTTTCTCTACAAATGCTCCATAAAAACGTTTTTTACTTTGTTATATTTTTTTCCCATTTGGAGCTATTGAATGAGCCATTATCTGAGTCCATTTTACTTTGTATTGTGTTGCCTTATCCATCGGAGGCAGATGCTATTGAATCTCTATGCAATGCTACACAGCAGCCCCGATGCAACAGCTACACGCTGTGCAGTCAGATTGCAATGGGCTGCATCGATACAATAATAATAGGACCTAATCTTACCTTCCAAATTTCTGCAATTTGTGATATTCTGATTAGGAAACGTGGCAGAGTATCAGGTGTTATTTTTACCATACCCTGACCTCAGGAATGTCAGGAAAACATTATCTAATGGAAATATACAGAAACTATCCTGACTCATTGCATCATGATCTCGTACAGCAATTTGCATGCACAGGAACATAAAAGGGTGCAGAGAGTGGTGGACTCAGCCAGATACATCAGGGGTCCCCAACCTTTTTTGCACTGCGGACCGGTTTATTATTGACAATATTCTTGCGGACCGGCCGACGGGGTGGGGGGGTGAATAGGATTGCCAACGGACAAGAGTAGAAGTCAAATACGTTGTGTTTAACCAGAGAAAGACTATAATGACCATGAAGCCTTGTGCGGGCACCAGTGCGCGTGCGTGTACCTGCCGATTTATTTTCCTGCAAATTATTTTTGACGATTCTGGTTGGGAAGGCAGGGGTGATGTTAATCACGACTGGAATATAGGTGATAAATGGCTAATACACTCAATTTCGTTTCTAAAAGGGTTTATCTAACGAATTTAATATTAAACACACAGCGCATATTTCCCTCACATGAATATATTGAGAAGTCAATTATAAGGGGAGGACAGGGGAGCCTGAAGTAAGTGTTGAACGAACTTCCAGTAGAAGTGGTAGAGGCAGGTTCAATATTATCATTAAAGAAAAATTGGATAGCTATATGGACAGGAAAGGAATGGAGGGTTATGGGCTGAGTGCAGGTCGGTGGGACTAGGTGAGAGTAGCGTTCAGCACAGACTAGAAGGGCAGAGATGGCCTGTTTCTGTGCTGTAATTGTTATATGGTTATATAAGTCACTTATAAGTCAATAGCATCATAACATTTTAAGTAACATTTTGATATTAAACACACAGCACATATTTTCCCCGTATAAACATATAAAATAATTGCAACACACCAATATTGCTGAATCAGTGGGAGCCCTGGGCTTGTTTCCCTGCAACAACACTGTCCTATCGAGGAGTGAAGGGAGACAGCGATATTCGAAGGGGGTTCCTTATGTCCAGTCTGTTTTGCAATTTAGTTTTCGTTGCATTCATTGCAGAAAACTCTGCTTCGCAGAAAAATGTTGGAAATAAATGGAAGCAACGTTTTCAGTTCTTTCGTGGCTATCTCAGGATATTTAGCCTTGACTTTGATCCAGAATGCTGGCAGAGGTGTTATGTCAAACATACTTTTCAGCCCGCTATCATTTGCAAGCTCGAGGAGTTGATCTCCTTTCCACGCTGACATGGATGACGTTTGCGTAATAACCTCGCATGCGTTCAAGCTCAATAGTGGGCGTGACAGGGAATGAGGAAAGGTGCAGCTGACTCATATCGCCAAATCATATCGTTTCCTCGCGGCCTAGTAGCGCATTCTTTGCGGCCCGGTACCGGTCTGCGGCCCGGTGGTTGGGGACCGCTGCAATACATCATTAGCACATTCCTTCCCACTATAGTTAGTATCTACATCAGGCGCTGCTGCATGAAGGTAATAGCCATCATCAAAGATGTCCAATATGCAGCCATGGCATCTTCTTACAGCTACCATTGGGCACGAGGTACAGAAATCAGAAGACCATGCCACCAGGTTCCAGAACAGCTACTTCCCTTCAACCATTCAGCTCTTCTTTTGTTGCAATCATGTTTTTTTCTTGTAAAATGCTGTACAATTTATGTTTAATCTGTTTTACTTGTGAATGTTACTTAATGGTGCCTTATGCCTGTAGGTGCAGTTAATTCCACTGTTATGAGTGATGGAAGTGAACACCCTACGCATATTGCATCATGTTTCCTTACATACAGATTGACAGGGAGACCTTGGGGCATAAAATATTTCAATCAGTACCTGTATGGGAGATAACTTACTCTCATTACTGACTATCAACCACTAGTGACCATTTTCAATCCACAGAAGAATGTTCCACTAACAGCAGCAGCAGGAATACAGATGTAAGGGGTTTCTTCTTTTATGTTACTGCGAAGGCTAACAAAATGGCTTCTTTGTTATTTTACAATGAAAAGGCTTTTCTGTAATAATAACTGCAATGTAGGGAGTTCTCTCTCTCTCTGCTTGTTTGGGTTATATTATTGATAAGAGAAGGAAAGAACCAATTGGAATAGATGTTATTCTTTCTTGTGTGTCTGTAAGCTATTGTGTTTTGCGGGCTTTGGCACAGAAGGCACGATGGGGACAGAGGGAGGAGATGCGATGCTGTGACCCTGGGCGGCGGGACCGACCCCGAGCAGGAGTCCGAGGCCCAGGGTCTTCGGCAAGGAGAGGAGACGAAGACAACCTCTTGTGGAGCGTCTGGTCGACCACCCTGGTTGGTCCCAGGCGGCGGGTCGAGGGGGTCGGAGGGGATCGAATGGTGGAAAGAAGACTCGGTTAATTGAGCTCCAACTGTTGTGCACGAAGTGGTTGAACTTTGATAAGTATGGCACCTTTTATTTTCCTCTTATATTTTATCTCTATTAATTACATGGTTCCAGTAAGATCTATAAAGTGTAATCGTTTAATCGCATATGGTGTATTATCTGTTATTTGGCAGGGTGGGGTTCATCACACAGCATCCACCCAGACTTGATTACCCAGTTTGGCGGGGCCAAAGGCTGCTCCCCCGGACGAAAGCGAGCTGAGCGAGCCTGAGCCTTACCAGGGGCTGCACAGAGATAGGGTCTGTTTCTTGGAGGACCCAATTACAAGATGAAATTCAACAGGATGACTAATCATGGAAATGCAGGTGAATTGCCCCATTTACCCATGGAAAGAGAAAACCTGAAAAATTTACAAAAGAGGATACTCCTCTTGATGTATTCTCCCAAAGGCAAGTCCCTATTACGGAGAGATGATCCAAAGGGAAAACAGAAAAGATTCCACACCATCTCAGATCTACATGGCAGCCAAAATGGCTGGGAAAGGTCCAGCAGAAATTCCAGTTACCACATCTTTACTAGTGCTGGATGAACTTGCCCTTGACAGAGGTTGTGGGATTGAGAGCTGTTACTGAGAGCTAAAGTGTTAGAGGAGCCACGTGCTGGCCATTTAGATGTGGTCAACAAGAAAGCACTGGCTCAAAGCTTTGTCTGGTGGCTGGAGTGGAGCAGCAGATTGAGCAGCTTGCCATGCACCGTTCGGGATGTCAACATGTCCAGAAGGCGTCAAGAACAGCACCTTACCATCCCTGTAAGTGGTTTGATTGCCCTAGCAGAGTAAATTGTTAGACAAGAAATGTATCTAGAACTATGAGAACCACTTCCTGTAGCCTTAAAGTAAATTCCTGCAACCACTATGGAAGAGACCCATAACCTGCGACTATTTACAGCCACAAGTCTCACCTGCCAAGCAGAGTGACCTCCCTCGTTACCCCACAAGAGTAAGAAATCCTCTGTAGTGATTAAGTCTTTAGGCCTGAATAGGACAATTTAAAATTTACTATGCTGTGGATGTCTATTTAATAGTTGTATTATATAGTATACTCTAAAGTAAAGTAAAGCATCCGGTAGTCTTGTGAGACCATGGATCCATGTCTGGAAAGTCTTCACTCTCCAGGGCGCGGGCCTGGGCAAGGTTGTATGGAAGACCAGCAGTTGCCCATGCTGCAAGTCTCCCCTCTCTACGACACCGATGTTGTCCAAGGGAAGGGCATTAGGACCCATACAGCTTGGCACCAGTGTCGTTGCCAAGTTCTATATACCCTATATACTCTATATACATTGTATTACATGAATGGTAGACATCATTATGTCACCACGCCATATCTGTGCGGCTGACTAAAGAAGAAGCTAAATACATGGAAGTATCACAAGCTCCTATGTTTTTCCTTTCAATTAGTTTTAAACATAATAGAATGTATCTCTGTAGACTTGGTCCTGTTGAATTCCAGTGACACCTTTCGACACCAGTCCACACACCATCACTATCACAGTCTCCAATTTCATTGCAGTTCCTGTGCAAAACAGATGACAGTGTCAATAGTTTATTAAAATTTCATGGGCTGTGAAGTGCTTTGGGATGTGACGAAGTCATAAAAAGTGCACTATAGATACAAATTTATTCTCTTTTTCCAGCATTAGTTGAATGCTACAGTGCAGCTCTTCTCACTTCATTGACGTTGAACTCGCAAGGGGGTTAAGGATTGCAATCTATCTATTTGAGAAATACAGAGATTGGGAGTGTTCATTACATTTTAATGCCTCTAAAATCTGCTTTGTGCATCCCTAAGTATTCAGCATAACTAATGAAGCGACTTCTAATGGGAGAAAAGTGCTGTGAGACAGACAAAAGTCTGAGGTCAAATATTTCCGCCTAAGCTCTGGCAATGTGGTTGTGGCATTAATTCGGATTTGTGAAAAGAATCCATGTGCCTATCTAAGAGTTTCTTAAATTCCCCTAAAGTATCTGCCTCTAAACCACCCCTGGTATGGCATTCCATGCATTGATCACTCTCTGAGTAAATACCCTACCTTTGACATCACCACTATATTTTCCTCCAATCACTTTAAAATTATGCTCCCTTGTATTAGTCATTTACACCCTTGGAAAAAGTCTCTAGGCATCCACTCTATCTATGCCTCTTATCATCTCGTACATCTCTCATCTTCCTTCATTCCTAAGAGAAAAGCCCTCGTTCACTCCCTATCTTAACTAGGTATGAATTCTGGGTTTTCCATGGTTGAAAAATCTTCAGGCTTGAAATGGACCAAATTAGCACCAAAGATCAAGGAATCTTAAGGGAGGGTTATTTTTAATTGGAGCTTTAAGAAGTTCTTTTATGCGGGAAAGCTGAACTTTCCAAAATGACTAGCATAGTGAAAAGCATAGTGAGTATGGCTAATTGTACTTCCAAAGTCTTTTGTGATGAAAAGTCATTGTCTCATTCCAGTTCACCCCTTAATTGTGCTGGTATTTTGAGACAGCATATGTTGGTATACTTCAGAGTTAAGGGTAATAGTCTTGAAGGCACCATGATCTCCAGCAGTACACACCTCCTTCACCATCTTGTCCTCCTGTGTTGCTACTTTCACGGAACTATGTAGCAAGTCAGTAACACTCTGGACAGAAGACAAACTCTGTTTATTACATTCCATCTTCAAGTGTATCCTAATCAATTGGTCTATATTGATGCCGAACTTAGTGAAGACTGGCATTGAACAAGGTGAATCATAGACCCGACACTTTTCTCAATGTTTCTCGACACAGTGTTGCATCACTTAGCTGACAGTTTTCCATTTGGACTGGAACTAATCTTCTGAACTAATGGAAAACAATGTTTATACTTCAAAAACAATATATTTGAACCTCAGCCATGAAGCTGCAGTATGCAGACAATGTTTGAGTTTTTACTCAATCTAACCTTAAGCTCCAAAACTTTGTCAGCTCACTCACTGAACCATATTAGAGTCAGGAACTTCCACTCAACACCTTCAAGACTGATGTCTTCTTCCAACCATCCCCACAATTTCATCTTCTGACAATAAAAGTTCATGAAGAGACTGTGGAAACCATGGATAGATTTGCATTAATCAAGTGAAGGCAAAGATTTCAGACCTGCTGAACATCAATGTTTGACCTGGCAACAGTGATCCCTGCCCTGTATACTTCTCAGACCTAGAGTTCTTACAGCAGACTCCCCAAGGGATCTGGAAAGATATTGTAAATGCTGTCTCCAACAACGCCTCCACTTTAATTGGAAATATAAAGACATTACCAGGGTCTTCTCTCAAAACGATATCCCTACTGCTGAGATCTTTGTTACACCCTGCTATGCTAGGTGGGCTATGCAAAGTGGAATATGCTAGGTAGCCTGACACCAGATTCCTGAAATAGGCATTCTATTATGAGTTGTTGGCATTCATCAACCGTGGGATTGAGTTCAAGAGCCGTGAGGTAATGTTACAGCTATGTAAGACCTTGGTCAGACCCTACTTGGAATACTGTGTTCAGTTCTGGTCACCTCACAACTGGAAGGATGTGGATACTGTAAAGAGAGTGCAAAGGAGGTTTACAAGGATGTTGCCTGGATTGGAGGGAGTACCTTATGAGAATAGGTTTAATGTACTTGGCCTTTCTCCCTTGGAGCATTGGAGGATGAGAGGGGCATTGATTGTGTGGATAGCCAGAGGTTTTTTCCCAGGGTTGAAATGGCTAACACAAGGGGATATATTTTTAAGGTGCTTGGAAATAGGTACTGAGGGAATGTCAGAGGTAAGTTTTTCACACAAAGGAATGATGGGTGCTGGAATGCACTGCCAGCGGCTGTGGTGGAAACAGATACAATAGGTCTTTTAAGAGCTTCTTAGATAAGTACATGGAGCTTAGAAAAATAGAGGGCCATGTGCTAAGGAAATTCCAGGCAGTTCCTAGGGTAGGTTACATGGTTGGCACAATATTGTGGGCCGAAGGGCCTGTAATGTGCCGTAAGTTTTTATGTTCTATATGTTCTATGTTAGTAACATTATAAAAATAGGCAGGCAGAGAAAAGATTCAATAATGATCTCAAAGCCTATTTGTAAGGAATAGAATATCCCCAATGACTCTTGGAAATCCCTGGCCAATGACCTCATGAAATGGAGGAGGGCTATTCTGAATGTTATTGGGAATCTCAAGATCATCATTGGGAATGCACAAGAGAACTGCTTAAGTAATATACCATCTCACAAACTAACCAGCTGCCTCTCCCATCAAGCATCTCCTGCTCTATGCGAGGAAAGATTGGAGCTCCTGTATTGGCCTTGGCAGCCAACTCAAGATTTATAAAATAAATCATTTCTCACCCCGTAAGTGAAAAGAGCTTACTTAGAGTATGTTGTTCTAAAGCAGAAAATGAAGAAAATTGACAAAAAAAAAATGACATTTTACCAAACACAGGTTACAAGTAGTCCAACTGAATGACATAATGGCTTCAAGGAGCTTACCAGCTCAGTGTGCTTCGTATCTTCCAATAGTGTAAATCATGATTAATTGGTTTATTTGGTTGGCAAGAAGGCTGCAAATATTAGATAAACTCTGTAGAAATTGAAAAACAACAAAAATATAGCATATAGAAATAAAGTCTACTCTATATCTTTCACCTTCAAGCAGTATGTTGCTTAACAGACGTGGGATGAGTAAGTCAGTCTGAGGTGTGTTCCAGAGTTTCGCAGTGAAGAATGTGATGTTAGGTCACCAACCAAGGTTTCCTAACGGAGCAATGAGAAACAATCTAGTCCAACTGAAAAGCTCCTTCAAACCTCCTGCGTAAAATATTCAATCGCATCCTTTGGGTAAGTTGAACTTCAAGATTGTAGGTATGTGCTTGTTATATTACATTATTGAAACTAGCATCAATCATACATTTGGGTTCCGGTCCCATCTGGCTGAGTGATACTTTAATTAACGTGGAGGAAGTTGGAAATTTTTATCCAGAGCTGAATTTCCACCCAGACCAGATGTACAGCTGTAAGTTAATTTGTTCTTAGCTGATAAGGGAAAGTAGCTGCTATATACTCTCTGTGGACCCGGATCTAGCAAAATCCATTAGTGTATACTTGTAGTCTATAAAATCCTGCATTGATATTTACATTGCTCCTCATTATCAATTATGGCTTCATACCTGTCAACCAATGGGGAGGCACAGTTGAAGAAAAAGGTGAGAGAGGTCAGCTTGAGGCATAAAATATCTTTTTTTCTTTGAAGTATTTGTCTAATATTTCTGTCTTTCACAAACTTAATTGAAACAAATGTTGGGTATTCTAACATTTTCTATCATTACTGATTAATAGATAATATCACTCAGCTCCTTCATTCAATTTTTTTTTTCTCAAATAGAAAGGAAATTGCCAATTCTGGTATCTTGCTGGGAATGTGAAGGAATAAAGATGGGTTATGACATTCCAATTTAAAGAAGCATCTGAAATTGTGATGCTCAGCTCTTCTCTTTCCAGTTGTAAACTGACAGTTCACATTTTTAGCATATTTTAACAAGTGGCTCCTCAGTCAGATAACTCCAGAACAAGGTGGTATCTTCACATGTTGCAACCAGAGGACTCAAGAGTGAAAGCAAAAATCACACATTCACACAAATTCTACAGGAAGCTGGAACTCTCTCTCTCTGAGAAGCCAAAAGACAATTGATGCTTTCCATCTGAGGCTGGCTAGGAAAGTATGCCATGATATATCCTTCCTTATTTTGGGAAATAAAAGGCAAGATAGACTAAGGAGGGTCAGTCAATATTATTTTCTTGGATTTTCAGAAGACTTTTGACAAGGTGTCATACATGTGATTGTTTAACAAGACTAGAGCCAATGGTATTACAGGAAAGATATTAGCATGAATAAAAGATTGGCCGAGTAGCAGGAAACAAAGTTTGGGAAAAGAGGGGAGCATTTTGGTTGGCTACCGGTGACTAGTGGTGATCCACAGGGATCAGTGCTGAGACCGCCTCTTTTCACATTATATGCAAATGATATGGCTGACAGGATTAATGGCTTAATGACCAAGTTTGTAGACTATACGAAGATAGGTGGCGGGGCAAGTAGTGTTAGGGATGCAGGGAGTCTGCAGAAGGACTTGGAGAGATTGGAAGAATGGACAAAGTGACAGATGGAATATAGTGTACGGATCTGTATGGTCATGCACTTTTGTAGAAGGAATAAAGGTGTAGACTATTTTTTTTAAATGGGAAGAAAATTCAAAAAACAGAGATGCAAAGGAACTTTGGAGGGTTTCCTGAAGGTTGACTTACAAGTTGAGTCTATGGTAAGGACGACAAATGCAGTTTTAGCATTCATTTTGAGAGGATTAGAATATAAGAGCAATGATGAAATGCTAAGACTTTATAAGGTATTGGTCAGACCACAACTGGAGTATTGTGAGCAGTTTTTTGCCCCTTATCTAATAAAAGATGTGCTGGCATTGGAGAGGGTACGAAGAAGGTTCCTGAGATTGATTCCAGGAATGAAAGGGTTAACATTTGGGGAGTGTTTGATAGCTCTGGGCCTTTACTTGCTGGAGTTTAAAAGAAGGAGGGAGGATCTCATTGAAACCTATTGATTACTGAAAGGCTTGGACAAATTGGATGTGAAGAGGAGGTTTCCTATAATGGAGGAAGTCGAGGACTAGAGGGCATAGCCACCAAGTAGAGTGACATCCATTTAGAACATAGATGAGGAGGAATTTCTTAGCCAGAGGATAGTGAATCTGTGTAATTTATTGCCACAGGTGGCTGTGGAGGCCAAATCATTGGGAATATTTAAAGCAGAGGTTGATAGGTTATTGATTATTCAAGGCATCAAAGATTTTGTGGAGGAGGCAGAGGAATATGGTTGAGAAGAATAATGAATCAGCCATGTTGGAATGGTGGAACAGAGCGGATGGGCCAAATGGCCTAAATCTGCTCCTGTGTCTTGTGGTCTTATATCGATGTATTTGAGGTGATGGTAAAACCCATGAAGTATTGACCATGCTTATGCCTTGAAATAAACTTTCCCTGTTCAAGAGATTTTGCTTAGCAAATATACAAGGAAAAATGTTTAAAACTGAATATGATTAGGAAACTGTATTTTATTATTATTAGTTCATTTATCTTCTAACCATATGAGCTTCTATTGAAACCTGATCCAGGACTTGCATGCTAATTTGTTTCATATTCATGATGTTGGCAATGAGATTTAATTATCATGAATTATCCAATTAATCCATTTCCAAGATTCAGCATAACCCTTCTGTTTTGTAACAGTTGCTTGACATTAATTAAATTATTTATAGAGCAAAGTGAGAGTATTGCCTGGTGTTATCTTTTAAGAATTCTGCTCTTTATCATGGCAAATGTTACAATTTGTATTGAAGACTTGGGATAACTGAGTTCTAAAGTTAGATTAGATTAGATTATGAGGACACACAGTCCTCCTTTATTGTCATTTAGTAATACATGCATTAAGAAATGATACTATGTTCCTCCAGAATGATATCACAGAAACACAAGACAAACCAAGACTGAAAAAACTGACAAAAACCACATAATTATAACATATAGCTACAACAGTGTAAAGCAATACCGTAATTTGATAAAGAACAGACCATGGGCACGTTAAAAAAAAGTCTCAAAGTCTCTCGAAAGTCCCATCATCTCATGCAGATGGTAGAAGGGAGAAACTCTCACTGCCATGAGCTTCCAGCGCCGCAAACTTGCCGATGCAGCACCCTGGAAGCACCCGACCACAGCCGACTCGTGAGTCCGTCCGAAAACTTCGAGCCTCCGACCAGCCCTCCGACACCGAGCACCGAGCACCATCTCTGCCGAGCGCTTCGACCCCCGGACCCGGCAACAGGCAATAGGCAAAGCTGAGGATTTGGGGCCTTCCCCTCCGGAGATTCTCAATAATACAGTAGCAATGGCAGTGAAGCAGGCATTTCAGAAGTTTCTACAGATGTTTCTCTGTGCTTCTCACGTCCATCTCCATCAAATCAGGATTGTACGCGGTACCTACTTACAAATACCGATATCATTTTGGAGCGGCCGCGCGCACTGTGTCGTGCCGCCATCTTCTCCTCCCCTCCCCTTTGTAGGAGCATCCTCATCAGAAAGACTTAAAGAAGATGGCGTACCATCACCTTCTGAGGAAACTTATGAATGGGTGATAAATATGGTCTTGATACCATTCATATTCTGAAAAATTAATATGAAGAAAATAATCTTCTCTGCGGAGCAGTCGCAGTTGAATCGGTGGAGCAGTCCTCACACGGGTCCAGAAGAGAAATTTAAACCAGGCGTGTTCATGGGATTTCAGCATTCTTTTTGACAGTACAGTTGCAGTCAAAGTGGTGGAGGAGATCTCACACAGGTCCAGGAGCAAGAGTCTTATAAATGGAATTTCAGCTTTTCTCGGCAGCGTATGTCACTGTTGAATTGGTGAAGAGGCCTCATATAGGACCGGGAGAGAGATATTTAATAAGGAAGCTTTTGTGGGATTTTGGCTCTTTTTCTGCAGTGCTGTCATGATTCATTAACAAGGGCTAATAAAAATAAGGCAGAGCAGCCACTGTATGAGTGGATCAGGGATAGAGTGGGGAGGGTTTGACTCATCAGGCTTTGGTGAGAACATGCTTGGATGAGGTAAGTATCTGGTAAGTTTCTTGTTCTTTGTTCCTCCTCATCACTTTTCATCTGTTAGTGCATAGTTCGAGCAGTGAGAATGGCTCCAGGGGCTGCAATGTGTTCTTTGTGTGAAATGTGGGAGTTCTAGGAGACCTACAGACCCATGAATAATCATATCTGCACCAGGTGCACTGAGCTGCAGCTCCTCAGAATATCTGTCAAAAGACTGGAGTTGCTACCCAACAACCTTCAGCTCATACAGGAAGCTCAGGAGGAGATAGATACGAGCTCCAGAGGTGTAGTCACCTGAGTTGCAGGAAGCAGGCAAATGCGTGACTGTCAGGAAAGGGAAGGGAAATAGGCATCCAGTTCAGGGTATACCTGTGGCTATTCCCCTCAATAGTAAGTATACTGTTTTGGATAAAGTTGAGAGAGATAACCTACCGGGATGGCGGGGGGGAATGCGGGGGTGGGGGGGAAGCGGAGGCAACCGCGTCTCTGGCACTGAGTCTGGTACTGTGGCTCAGAAGGGCAGGGTGGAGAAGAGTAATGAAATAGTGATATCAGATTCCATAGTTCAAGGAGTAAACACAAGATTCTCTAGTCCCAATAGACACATTCAGAAGGTATGTGGCTTCCCAGGGCCAGGGTCAGGGAGATCTTGGAACAGGTGTATGACATTCTAAAAGGTGGAGGAGGGTGGTGAACAGCCAGAAGACTTGGCACCTATTGGCACTAGTGCAATATGTAGGAGTGAAAGTACTAAAATCATGGACTGTTTTGCAATGTCCTGAATAGTATCTACAAGCTTTGCAATCTCTGCAGTCAACTGAGAACAGGGTTTCCCAACTTTTTTGGGAAGGTGTAGCTGAATCATATCGTTTCCTCACGGCCTGGCAGCACATGCTTTGCAGCCCGGTGCCAGTCCGCGGCCCGGTGGTTGGGGACCACTGACTTAAAAAACCAGGTCAGTAATTGCTAATGACCTGTGAAGCCAATGGAGAGGTGCAGAATCTTATACTGTTCAGCAATATTTATTTGACTGCTGTGTCAGGGATTTCTACCCTAATTCCTGTTCTGTTGCTTACACCCTAGGAAGAACAAATACAGCTACTTATAACTGGTTAGAAGAAGGTAAAGAAAGTTCCATTAATAAGTAAACTTCTAAGTGTAACAGGCAGAGGCAGAGGTTTTAAGTAGAAAAGTTTCCAGTAAGTTTATTTTCTGTTGGGACATAGTGTACATGAGAATGGGTTTGCAGGCAGTGGTATATTCCGTGTGAGGTGTGAGAAATTTGGGAGACCTCTAGACTCCTCAATAGCTATATCTGCATGAAGTACATTTAGCTGCAGCTCCTTACAGACTGCGCTAAGGAAATGGAGCTGCAGCTGGACGATCTACGTCTCATATAGGAAACTGAGGAGGAGATAGATAGGAACTACACGGGCGTCATCACCCCTTGGTTGCAGGAAACAGACACCTGGGTGACTGTCAAGAGAGAGAAGGGGAATAGGCAGCCAGTGCAGATTACCCCTGTGTCCGTTCCACTCAAAAATAGGAATACAGCTTTAGATACTGTTGGAGGTGGGAGAAATGATATACCAGAGGAAAGCCAGGGCGACCAGTTCTCTGGGACAGGATCTGATTTTGTGGTGCAAGAGGAAAGGGGAGGAGAAGAGGAGTACAGTAGTGATGGGGGATTCCATAATTAAAGGAGCAGAAAGCAGATCCTGTGACTGTGAAAAATATACCTGGATCGTACACTGCTTCCTAGGTGCCAGGGCTAGGGCTGTCTCAGATCACATTGACAGAATTCTAAAGGGGAAGGTGACCAGTCGAATGTCGTGGTACATATTGGTGCCAACAACATAGGTAGGAAAAGGGAGCAGGTTCTGAAGAAAGAATTTAGGGAGTTTGGCAGAAAACAGAAAAGCAGGACTTCCAGGGTATTAATCTCTAGTTTGCCGTTTTGCCATGTGCCAGTGAGAGTAAGAATAGGATGATATGACAGATGAGTCCATGGCTGAGAAATTGGTGCAGGGGGCAAGATTTTGGATTTCTGTATCATTAGGATCTCTTCTGGGGAAGGTACTAAAAAAGGTGGGTTACATCTGAACCCAAGGGAGACCATTATCATGGCGGGCAGGTTTGCTAGAGTTGTTGGGGAGGGTTTAAGCTAACTTGGAAGGGGTATGGAAACCTGATTACAGAGGATCGGGCAGCTGGTATACAACTTGATGCAGTGTCTAGTGAGACTGTGAGGAAGGACAAGCAAATGATAGGGCAAAGTTGTAGTCAGTGGGATGAGTTAAAGTGTAACAGGTGGTCAAAATCAAAAAAGGTGATGAATACAGGAGTGAAGATGTTAAACTTGAATGCACACAGTGTATTGACTAAGGTAGATAATGATGTGGTGTAGTCAGAGATTAACAGATATGATGTTGTGGGCATCACTGAGTCATGGCTGAAAGAAGACCATAGTTGGAGGTTAACATTGAAGGATGCACATTGTATTGAAAGGATAGGAAGATAGGCAGAGGGGTGGGTGGGACTGTTGTTAAGAGAGTGAGGTAACGGGATCGGAAGGTGTTGAATCCTTTTTGGTAGAGTTAAGAAACTGCAAGGGTAAAACGATTCTGATGGGAGTTATATGCAGGCCTCCAAACAATAGTCAGTATGTGGGCTCCATGTTACAACAGGAGATGGAAAACATATATAAAAAGGGGAATGTTGTGATAATCATGGGGGATTTCAATATTCAGGTTGATTGGGAAAATTTGCTTGGGATCCAGCACCAACTAGGGGTATTTGTAAAATGCTTACGAGATAGCTTTTTAGAGCAGCTTGTGGTTGAACCCACTAGTAGATTTGCAATTCTGGATTGGGTGCTGTGTAATGACCTGGATTTGACCAGAGAGGTTAAGGTAAAGGAAAATTTAGAAGTCTGTGATCATCATATGATAGAATTCACCCTGCAGTTTGGGAAAAGAAGCTAACATCAGATATGTCTGTATTACAGTGAAGGAAAGGGAATTACAGAGGCATGAACGAAGAGCTGGCCAGAGTTGATTTGAAGGAGACACTAGTAGGGATGACAGCAGAGCAGCAATGGCTGGAATTCATAACAGCAATTTGGAAGGTGCAAGGTAGACACATCCCAAATAAGACAAAGTATTCTAAAGGCAGAATGACATAACCATGGCTGACAAGAGAAGTCAGAGCCAACATGAAAGCAAAAGAGAGGACGTATAATAGAGCAAAAATTGGTGGGAAATAAGAGGACTGAGAAACTTAAAAACCAACAGAAAGCAACTACAAAAGCCATTGTTGGGGTGGGGGGACGAGATGGAATATAAATGTAAGCTGGCCAAAAATATTAGAGGATATCATTTTTATTTCAAATATATAATGAGTAAATGAGGGGCAAGTGGTAAATGACAGATGAACTAACGAAGTATTTTGCATCAGTCTTCATGATAGAAGACATTAGCAATATACCAGGAGTTTTGAGAGTCTGAGGGGGCAGAAGTCTATAAAGTTGCCATTACTAGGGAGAAGGTGCCTGGAAAACTGAAAGGCCTGAAGGTGGATAAGTCACCAGGACCAGATGGTCTACACTCCAGGATTCTGAAGGAGGTGGGTAAAGAGATTGTGGAGGCATTAGTAATAATATTTCAAAAATCAATGGATTTTGGCATGGTTCCGGACAACTGGAAAATTGCAAGTGTCACTCTCCTAGAAGGGAAAACGGCAGAAGAAAGGACATTGTAGACCAGTTAGCCTGACCTCATTGGTTGGGAAGATGTTGGATACAATTGTTAAGGATGTGTACATGATAAAATGGGCAAAAGCCAGCATGGTTTCTTTAAGGGAAAATCTTGCCTGACAACCTGTTGGATATTGTGTACTTGGATTTTCAGAAGGTCTTTGACACATGAGGCTTCCTAACAAGATAAGGGCCTGTGATTTTACAGGAAAGATACTAGCACAGAGAGAGCATTGGCTGATTGACAGGAGGCAGAGTGGGAATAAAGGGAGCCTTTTCTGATTGGCTACTGGTGACTAGTTGTGTTCTACAGTGGTCAGTGTTGGGACCACTTCACTTTATGTTGTATATCAATTATTTAGATGCCAGAACTGATGGTGTTGTTGCCAAGTTTACAGATGATACAAAGAAAGATGGAGTGGTAGTTAGTGTTGAGGAAGCAGGGAGGCCACAGAAGGACTTGGACAGATTAGAACAGACAAAGAAGTGGCAGATGGAATACAGTGTAAGGAAGTGTATGGTCATGTACTTTGGTAGAAAGCATAAAAGCCTAGACTTTTATAAACAGTGAGAAAATTAAAAAATCTGAGGTGGAAAGGGACTTGGGAGTTCTCCTGTTGCAGTCAAAGAGTGGAAATCCCTATGTAGCATTCCATAAAGGTTAATTTGCAGGTTGAGTCAGTGGTGCAGAAGCCAAATGCAAGTGCAATGTTAACATTCAATGTGAGAGGACTAGAGTATAAAAGTAAGGATATAAAGCTGAGGCTTTATAAGGCACTGATGAGGGCTCACTTGGAGTATTGTGAGCAGTTTTGTGCCCCTTATTTAAGAAAAGATGTGCTCACATTGGAGAGGGCTCAGAGGAAGTTCACAAGAATCTCCGGGAATGAAAGGCTTATTATGAGAGGAGCAATTGACCGCTCTGGGCATTCACTTGCTGAAATTTAGAAGAATGAGGGAGGATCTCATTGAAACCTATCTAATGTTGAAAAACAATGCTGGAGAGATAGTAATAGGGACAACGAAATGTCAGCCAAACTGAATAAGTGTTTTACATCTGTTTTCATTGTGAAGTATGGTGGAAGTTCCAGGTGTCAGCGGGCATGAAGTGTGTGAAGTTACCATAAATAGAGAAAAGTCTCTTGGGAAACTGAAACGTCTGAAGTTGGTTAAGTCACCTGCACCAGATGGTGTACACCCAGAGCTCTGAAAGAGATGGCTGAAGAGATTTTGGAGGCATTAGTAATGATCTTTCAAGAATCACTAGATTTGGGAATGGTTCTGGAAGACTAAAAAACTGCAACTCCACTCTTCAAGAAGGGAGAGAGTCAGAAAAAAGGAAACTATAGGCCAGTTAGTCTGTTGTTAGTGCTTGGGAAGAAGTTGGAGATGATTATTAAGGATGAAGTCTCAGGGTGCTTGGAGGCAAATGATAAAATAGGTTGTAGTCAGCATGGTTTCCTCAAGGGAAAATCTTGCCTGACAAATCTGTTGGAATTATTTGAAGAAATAACAAGCAGGATAGACAAAGGAAATTCGGTTGATGTTGTGTACTTGGATTTTCAGAAGGCCTTTGACAAGGTGCCAGACATGAGGCTCCTTAACAAGCTACGAGACCATGGTATTTCAGGAAAGATTCTAGCATGGATAAAGCAGTCGCTGATTGGCAGGTGGAAAAGAGTGGAAATAAAAAGGGCCTTTTCTGAGTGGCTGCCGGTGACTATGGTGTTTGATGGGGGTCTGTGTTGGGATCAATTCTTTTTACGTTATATGTCAATTATTTGAATGATGGAACTGATGGCCTTGGTGCAAGGTTTGCAGACAATATGAAGATAGGTGGAGAGGCAGGTAGTTTTGAGAAGTAGAGAGGCTACAGAAGGACTTAGATTAGGAGAATGGCAAAGAAATGGCAGATAGAATACAGTATTGGGAAGTGTATGGTCATGTACTTTGGTAGAAGAAATAAAAGGATTGACTTTTTTCTAAATGGAGAGAAAATGCAAAAAATGGAGGTGTAAAGAGACTTGGGAGTCCTTGTGCAAGATTCCCTAAAGGTTAATTTGCAGGTTGAATCTGTGGTGAAGAAGGCAGATACAATGTCAGCATTCATTTCAAGAGGACTAGAGTATAAAAGCAAGGATGTAATGTTGTGACCTTATAAAAAGCATTTGTGAGGCCTTATTTGGAACATTGTAAGTAGTTTTGGATTCATTGTCTAAGAAAGGATGCATTGAAACTGTAAAGGGTTCAAAGGAGGTTCACGACAATGATTCCAGGATTGAATCGCTTGTCATATGAAGAGCGTTTGATGGTTCTGGGCTTGTATTCACTGGAATTCAAAAATATGAAGGTTAACCTTATTGAAACCTTTTGAATGGTGAAAGGCCTTGACAGAGTGGATGTAGAGAAGATGTTTACTATGGTGAGAGAGTCTAAGACCAGAGGATACAGCTTCAGAATAGTGTGCTGTCCTCTTAGAATGGAGATGAGGAGGAATTTCTTTAGCCAGAGATGGTTTATCTGTGGAATTCTATGCTACAGGCAGCTGTGGAGGCCAAGTCTTTAAGCATAGAGGTCGATAGGTTCTTGATTGTTCAGGGTATAAAGGGATACGAGGAGAAGGCAAGACATTGGAGCTGAGAGGAAAATTGGATCAGTCATGATGAAATGAAGGAGCAGACGTGATGGGCTAAATGGCCAAATTCTGCTCCTACATTTTGCGCTTTTATTGTGTTATGTAAACTCCCTTTAAGTTCTTGACAATATCTGTGGATCACAGATCAGTCAAATATAGTAATATCCCTTTAATACTCTGCCTCCATAAAACCATGCCAGATGCTTAGTTTTGCATTGAGAATGGTTATTTTTGTGCACTATTCAGAGGTTTGGCTTGCTAATCCTAGGATCTATAAGGATGAAATTCATCCTTGCTCACCGGTATTATAGTGTTGGTTACATGAAACACTGCACCTGAAATGGTTAAGGTACAGTCCAGTGAACACTAGACCTTAACCATGGAATAATAGTGTGCCTTATCATTCTTATAACCACAAAACTTTCACTGTTCTGCAACTCTGAAAAAAAGTGGCAATTGAGAAATGTCATTATTCAAAGGTAATAACCTCTATAATATAAGACTGAAAGAGTAAATGATTTTCAATTATCTCAAAATGCTGTACACAAGAGCTCATTCTTTATAGGGAACACATTCATTAATTACCTTTTTGTCAAAGTCTCCATCGAATATTATGAGGACAAAACAAATTAAACAGTCTTTTCTTTTGTGTGGAGTGGTTAGATCTGTCATGCTGTCAATGTCTCTAGTGAGGTTTTTTCCTGAGCAGTTTTAGTTTGGTAGCATTACCAATTTTGATTAAATATCTTTTACAATATGCCATTTACAAGACAAGGGCAGTCAAATAGTAATGGATTGTGAGTAACGTAAGGGATGTATAATAGTCTCAACACATTAAATCACATACAAGGCATTCAATCAACAAAACCGTTATTTGTCTCCAGTGTGCAGGTCACCAAAAGATATTGTTTACAGAGGTTAAGGAACATCAATCTCTTAATAACAACTTAAAACGTATGTGTATATTTTAAGGAGTAAGTTTTGAAAGGAACATCTGGAGAATTTCAATTATAACCAAGTACTATCCTGGACGATAGCTTGTTCTTTGTGGAGGCCTCATTTCTCATTAATTTTTGACACTGTTTATGAACGATTGTGATACACAAATGGAAATGAGCAATTGTCAAGTGGCCTTGTCAAAAGATGTGGCCGAATCAACCAGGCTTTAACGTTGAGTGGGAATATGTGTTGCTCATTAAAGGCCAGCCTGATTTAAAGAATATAATTGAAACAATTCCTCATTTAAAAGTGAGGACAAATTTGTTTTACGATTTATGAAATTTCTTCGTAACCTGAATATTAATGGATAAGGATCACTTTAGATCTTTAAAACCAATGTGTTGTTAGCCCATTTCACAGGGAGCTAACAGTCAACTTGAAGTTGGGTATGAAGTCACAAATAAACCAGATAAATGTAACGACAGCAGATTTCCTTCCCCAGAGATTGCTTGTTAGTCAGATAGGTGATTTCAGTCACTATCTTTGAAGCGTGGGTGGGAGCATTTGCTCACAGGGTGTGTGTGAAGCGTCTAGTGCAGTAGTGTAGTAGTGCTTGTAGTTAGTGCATGCTGCATGCTCTATGCTGCATAGTGCTCTCTGCTTGCGTCTCTCTGCTTACAGATATTGTCGCTGGCTAGCCTTCTTAATAGAGGGTGAAAAGAGGAGCCGAGTGTGTAAGCCTCCTCCTGCCAGTACAGAGCCTCTCCACCACCAAGACTACTGCAGTGTCTCCTCGGGGCCACACACGGAAACTGGGTGTCTTACGGTCCCAGGCTAAACCACAGGGGATCTCAAAGCAGCAGTGGGCCCCAGAGACGTGGCATGCAGGCCCACCACTGTGTGGACACGCCCTGGCGCCCACCAACCACTGTCCCAGCTATGGGCAAATAGCCCCACTGCCTTGTGGTAAGTCTGTTGAGACAAGGCTAAGGGAGCACACCCTGACAGAAAAGCAATGCACTGGCGGCGTGCAATAGGCGGGCCTTAACAGACCAAGGACCCGGCAGCCTACTGCAGCCAAGATGTGGGACTGGTTGTCCTGGGATCACCCTTGCCACCGGGATTTACCTCATCATGGTGAAGATAGCGCTACTGGAGATGGTGCACCCCTGTGGCACTTTAAAATCTTCCTTGCGCAGGTCTCCACCTCTGACCACAGTGAACAATGCCTGGACCTTATATATGGTTGAAGTCTGATGGTGATGGGGCATCTGGAAATGGAGCAGGTACGAATGGACTGGGAGCTCCTAGTCAGAACCCTGCACGGCAGCAGCACAGGGTATTTGGTCGCTAGCAGCTGGGACTGAGAGGCAGCTGTTTTCGGCAGACCCCTGTGCGACTGAGCAGCCCTATTTAGGGACTTCACTGCTCACCCCAACTGGGGAAAGGCCTAGAAAAGGTGGCCTAAAAATTGCCATTTAATCACTCATCTGGATAGGTTACTGCGCCTATCGGGTTATTCCCCTTCTGCGGTTGAAATAAGAAACAATACAACCTAAAACTGGCAACATGGAATGTAAGAACTCTCCTGGACTCATATGGCATCTCTGACAGACCTCACTGGAGAACAGCCTTGATCGCTGCTGAGCTGAAGCGTTACAACTTCGACATTGCTGCCCTGAGTGAGACCAGGCTCCTGGATGAAGGCTCTTTAACAGAGGAAGGGATGGGTTACACCTTCATCTGGAAAGGTTTCCCCCCAGGTGGACAACATCTCCACGGAGTAGGCTTGGCCACCAAAAACACCGTTATACCAAGTCTTACAGAAACACCTGTCAGCATTAGTGAAAGTCTAATGACCATCCATATTCCCCGGCAAAGAAACGTAATGCCACGCTTCTCAGTGCCTATGCACCGACTTTGCCATCTGAGAATGAGGCCAAGGAAGGCTTTTATCAGACATTGGATGAAGCTCTTTGCCGGATCTCTAAGAATCATAAGTCGCCTTTGCTTGGGGACTTCAACGCTAGGGTGCGACAGAACAACAGGATATGAAGTGAAGTGCTAGGTAGGCATGGTATTGGCAAGGTGAATGCAAATGGCATGAGACTACTTACTCTTTGCTCTGAGCATATCCTTACCATAAACAACACCATCTTCCAGCAGAAGGCAAAATATAAGACCTCGTGGATGCATCCTCGCTCTAAACATTGGCACATGATCGAATTCATCATTGTGAGATGTAGTGACATCAAGGATGTTCTTATCACCCGTGCCATGAGAGGTGCAGAATGTTTGACTGGCCACCATATGATTGTGGCCAAGCTCTATATGAAAGTGTGTCCCCCTCTGCAGGTGCAAAAACCCAATAAAAAGCGGCTCGATTGCAATGCCTGAGAAACACAGAAGCAAGAAGTGAGTTTCGACACATCCTAGCTGAGAAACTAAGGGAGTTGGAACCTTGTCTGAGCTCAGAAAATACCATGGAACAACAGTGGACCTATATCATCTCTGCGCTCTATGAGGCAGCAGCCCAATCCATCGGCCATAGGAGCAGGAACCACCAAGACTGGTTTGACGATAACTCAGACACCATCCACAACTTGCTTAAGGGCATGCACAAAGCACACCGGGCAACTTTAGACAACCCGTCATCCACCAGCATCAGACAGCATTGGCAGAGGAAAGTGCAAAAGGAATACGGGCCATACAAAATGAGCAGTGGACTGAAATGGCACGTGAAATCCAGTCCTTTGCCGATAATAATGACATGCACAATTTTTACAATGCTGTCAAAAGCATCTACGGCCCAAAAATTGATGCGTTACTCCCCTGAAAACAGCAGATGGTCTAACACTTCTGAAGAATCAGAATACCATTCTGCTGAGGTGAGCTGAGCATTTTAACACCCTGCTTAATCAGGATTCTGATGCAGACCCCACCAAACTAGACGAACTGCTTGAACTTCCTCCTATCCACTACCTCAGTCTACCACCAACCTTCCAGGAGGTTCTATCAGCTGTCCATTCCCTTAAGAACAACAAGTCCCCTGGCACTGACAATATCCCTGCTGAGTTACTAAAGAATGGAGGATACAAGTGTATGTGCACCCTCTACCAGTACATCACCAAGGCCTGAACTGATGAGAGCATCCCACAGCAATGGAGAAATGCAAACATCATTGCCATTTATAAGAACAAGGGTGACAATGCCATCTGCAGCAATAGTAGGGGCATATCACTCCTTTCCGTTGCTGGAAAGGTCCTGGCTAAAGTGGTGCTTCAGAGACTCATCAGCAAAATCACCGAGTCAATGCTGTCAGAATCGCAGTGTGGATTTAGGAAGAACAAGAGCACGATCAACATGATCTTTACAGCCCGGCAGCTTCAGGAAAAGTGCCGGGAGCAACATCAGGACTTGTTTATGGCCTTTGTCGACCTCTCCAAAGCATTCGACACTGTGCAACGAGAGCTCTTATGGGATGTCCTCCTTAGGTTTGGCCGTCCCAATAAACTTGTTAACATCCTCCGCCAGTTCCACGATGGGATGACTGCTCGGGTGACTATAGGAGGACAAGAGTCTGACCCCTTCCTTGTACACACAGGGGTGAGGCAGGGGTGTGTGCTAGCACCAGTGCTCTTTAACATCTTCCTCTTGTGTGTTCCCAAGCTTCTCCACAATGAAATTGAAGACAGCAGCGGTGTGGCAGTGGATGTCAGATTAGATGGCAACCTCTTTGACATCAGGAGGCTCCATGCAACCACCAAACTCTGTAGAGAGCGGGTCCTGGAGCTGCAGTATGCAGACGACTGTGCTCTTGTGGCCCATACTCCGGAGGATCTTCAGACTGTCCTTGCTGTGGCGGTGAGAGTGTACAGCAGGATGGGGCTGACTGTCAATACCACCAAGACAGAAGTGGTTTTCCAATGGAGTACTAGTGTCCCACCCACTCTACCTGCCTTCACTATTGGTGATGAAAAGCTGTCAGTAGTGCCATCTTTCAAATATTTTGGGAGCATTCTGTCTGAGGATAGCAGCATTGACAACAACGTCCAGAGCCACATTTAACAGGCATCAGCTGCCTTTGGGAGATTTCGGCGTAGAGTCTTTCAGAACAGGAGCCTTCGTCCGCCCACAAAGGTCACCGTATAGCAAGCCGTCTGTGTCACCACCCTCCTTTATAGCTGTGAAGCTTGAGTAACCAAAAGCCATCAGATCAAGTCCTTGGAGCGCTTCCACATAAACTGCCTCCAGTGCTTCCTGGGAATTACCTGGCATGAGTGGGTGCCTCACACGGAAATACTTGTAAAGACCAGCTGTAGAAGTATTGAGGCCATGATCACACAGCGTCAGCTGCAGTGACTGGGCCACGTGATAAGGATGCCCCCATGTCGGCTAACCCGCAGAGTGTTATACGGCCAGCTACATCATGGTCGACGCTCAGCTGGAGGGCCGAAGAAGCGCTATAAGGATCAGATGAAGAATGCTTTAAAGAAATGCATGATCAGATCCGAGGACCTGGAGGAGGTTGCTGCTGATAGTACCACTTGGCAACAGCTGTGCAGGGACGGGGTTCGTATTCTGGAGATGGAAAGAACAACCAGAAGACAGCAGAAGAGAACCAGGAGAAATGCAGCCATAGTTGCCACCACTACCACACATACATGTCCCACCTGCAATAGAGCTTGTGGGTCCAGGATAGGACTGTATAGTCATCAAAGATCTCACCGTTAAAGGAGTCATCAGATTTTGATGGACAACCGAAGAAGATCTTTGATGCTAGCCTCTTAATTGCAGATTTATGTAATTACTATAAATTAATTTCCATCATAGTCCTAAATACTCCAGGAGGTACAGAAGCTACCAGTATTTTTTTAAAATATTAACTAATCTTTAATTTGCCAGAAAAGCTAACATACATCTAAGCAGGTAACAAATGGAACAGTACAGTTTCTGATAGTTTCATTCAAAAAATCTCAAAATGGCACCAAGTTAATACATTAGCGGAGAAGAAGATCCATGAATCAATTGGAAATGGCAGATGACTGACAGATGCAATTCACTGTGAAATAAGTCCCTGCAGAGTGTGGAGAACAAGACTGCACAGTATTGTTGGATGGTATGATAGCTTGGCGGTTGATGTGTTATTATTACAGTGTGAGAATACTGGGGCTCAATTCCACCACTGTCTATGAGGAATTCATATTTCTCCACATAACCATATGGGTTTTGCTAAGGGCTCCGATTTCCTCCTATATTCCACAGATGTACGGATTAGGGTTAGTAAATTGTGGGCATGCTATACTGGCACTGGAAGCATAGCGACATGCAGGCAGCTCCCAGCACGACCTCAGAATGTGCTGGCCAGTGATACAAATGCCTCGTTTAACTGACTGTTTTGATGTTTCAATGTAGTTCAAAAGTTCAAAGTAAATTTTATTATCAAAGAACAAATATACCACCATATACAACCCTGAGATTCATTTTCCTGCAGACATCAAATCTATAGAATAGTAACTATAACAGGATCAATGAAAGAACAACTATAGTGCAGAAGACAACTAACTGTGCAAATGCAAATATAAATAAATAGCAATAAGTTATGAGAACATGAGATACTGAGATAAAGAGTCCTTAAAATGAGACTATTGGTTGTGGACATATCTCAATGGATGGGCAAGAGAGTGTAGTTATACCCTTTATTCAAGAGTCTGATGGTTGAAGGGTAGTAATTGTTCCTGAAATTGGTACTGTAATTCCACCTGATGGCAACATCAGAGCATAGCTGGGTGGTGAGAATCTCCGATGTTAGATGATGCTGCTTTCCTATGTAGCATTTCATGTAGGTGGGCTCAATGGTTGGATGGGATTTACCCATGATGTACTGGGAGAACAGAAAGCTGGCGATGCACACCAAGGATAATAGGATCATTATAATTGGTTGGAGTCAATCTCCAACACTTTCAAAGATCAAAAAGCAGGTTGAACTTGGAGAATGGCCTGAACAATGGGAAGAATCTAAGATATTGTACAAAGACTGGAATCTTTACAACAACTGAGCAGGGATTCCAAAACAAAATGTACCAATAACCTGTGGATTTTGAACTCTTGTGTATATGAGGAAGAGGTATATAGTATTTGACTATAGTACTTAAAATATAAAGGTCCAGAGATACTGTTATTCAGTCCAAATGTCAACTTTGAGAGTGAGGGACATGTTTATTAGATGATGTTCAGATGTAAGGTTATTGGAACAGATTTACCAAAGGGCTTAAATTCTTCAAAACAAAATTGGAACAGATTGTTAGATGTAGCTGCTGAAACAACAGATATGTCAATTTGATAAGCTTGTGGTTTTTTGATAAGCATGTGGTCTTCTTTGAGTTTTCTATATATTTTATATACCCACTCAATCTTAGAGCTGTTCTACGAGGTTAACTGAAATATCAACATAGATTTCCAGCCAAAATGGGAAAGCTTAGCACTAATTAAGTACCATTGTGTACACAGCCTTGCAAATTCCTCCCAGTTAACTCATATCTAGAATGACAATCAGGCTGATATTCCATTAACGCATGCCGTTGTCCTCAGGGACTGATACAAGAGAAAATATAATACAATTTTTAATCACAAGGTGCCTTTCACAGCCTCAGGGCACCCAAAAGCATAGCTCAACAAATAAAGTCATTGCATAATGCAAGGAATTTGAGTTTTGAGTAAATCAGATGTCTGTGCATTTTTAGGTATGGCTTAATATAAATGAATAAGTATTGTGCACATCATAATTGTGTAGACCCTTGGTTCTGTTCTGTCATTCAATAAGATGATGGCTGATCTTCGATACCAGGGGTTCCCACCCTGTGGTCCAAGACCCCGAAGTCAATGGTAAGGCTCCATAGCATAAAAATGGTTGGGGACCCATGTTCTATATTAATGCCATTTGCTCTCCCCATCCTCTAATATAGGGGTTCACAACCTTTTTATGCCATGGACCAATGCCATTAAGGAAAGGGTCCATAAATCCCGGGCTGGGAACCCTTGCTCTTGCATCAATAAATCTGATGACCTCAGCTGTGAAATTAATAAAAGGTACAGCCCTTGGGTGGAGAATCCCACACACTCAGAGCGAAGCAATTCTTCCTCATTTTAGAACTAAATGGATGAAAACCAATTCTGAGACTGAGGCATGATTTCTAGACTCTGCAATGTGGAAGTCACTTATCCCATGTCTAACCTGTTGAGCCCTCGTTGATTTTGTTAAGAAGGTGTGTGGTGTGGTGGCCTTCATCAACTATGGGATTGAGTTCGAGAGCCGTGAGATAATGTTAAAGCTATGTAAGACCTTAGTTAGATCCCACTTGGAGTATTATGTTCAATCTGGGCACCTCATAAGAGGAAGGATGTGGATACTATAGAGAGACTGCAGAGGAAACTAACAAGGATGTTGCCTGGATTGGAGAGCATGCCTTATGAGAATAGGTTGAGTGAACTTGTCCTTTTCTCCTTGGAGCAATGGAGGATGGGGGTGATGTGATAGAGATGTATAAGATGATGAGAGGCATTGATCATATGGATAACTAGAGGCTTTTTCCCAGCGCTGAAATGGCTAACGTAAGAGGACATATTTTTAAGGTGATTGGAAGTAGGTACAAGGGGTAAGTTTTTTTACACAAAGAGTGGTGGGTGTTTGGAATGCGCTGCCAGTGATGATGGCGGCGGATACAATAGTGTCTTTTAAGAGACTCTTAGATAGGTACATTGAGGTTAGGAAAATAGAGGGCTATGCGGTAGGGTAATTCTAGGCAGTTTCTAGAGTAAGCTAAATGGTCGGCACAACATTGTGGGCCGAAGGGCCTGTAATGTACTGTAGATTTCTATGATTCTATGCATAGAGTCTTTGCTGACTCAGTTTATTTTTCTCATATGACAGATGTGTTATACTAGGATCTAGACTGGTGAACCTGTACTGCAACGTCTACTGCACATCCTTCTTTATAGGTAAAGAGACCAAAAATCTTCACAATCTTCTATGCATGGTGTCATTAAGACCCATGTAATGGTAGTTACCTTTACTCTTGTATTCATATCCTATTACAATACAGGCAACTCACCTTTCACCTTCCCAACTGCCAGCTACATCTGAATATTATTTTTGGTGACTTATGTACAACATACACATGTTACATTGAAAGTCAATATTTTCCAATCTTACAGCATATAATCAAAACTGAACATATCTGTTTCCCTTCTGAACTGGCTGACCCCCCATTTTTCATGTTTCTCATTTACTCAGCTTGCCGGCATCCACTTGAAATCACTTTTGATCCACTTTTTAACATGTATCTCTTAAGCATGTATTGTCAGTTTCAGTAAACTTTGAAATATTATATTTGGTTCCCTCAGCTAAAGACAGGCACAATAGATGGATTGGAATGCCACCAACTGCAAGGTCCTATTCTCCTTTTGGTTTGGAAATATGTTGCCAGTCCTTTCTCGTCTCTGGGTCCAAATCCTAGAATTCACTATCCAGCAGCACTGTGGAAGGCTGCAGCAGTTCCAATAGATTGCTCACCATCAGCTCCTCTAGGGCATTGAGGGATGGGCTGCAAGCTATGCCTTGATACTGAAAAATAAGTATGTGAAAAAGTGAAGTGGATTTAATTGTGGCTTTGAAAGAGGATTGAATAGATGTTTGAGAGCTATGCGTTCCAGAGCTATAGAGAAAAGCTTGGGAACTTTGGGACTCCTGAGTCATACAAAGTGCAAGGTAAAATCAGGACTTCCTCTCCGTCTTTTGATGATTGCATTTGAGTAATGGAGCTGTAGACCTGTTGCATAAGCACATGGAATGTCACAATGATTTCTTATCTTAAATGGTGGAGTTATTTTCTAATTTTCTGGGAAGGTTCTTCTAAAGAAATGTGATTTTATTTGTGTATTTTGTGATGTTTTCTGTAATAATGTCAAATTGAAATGATGATGATTGTAACTAAGTGGATGTATTTAACACTTCAATAACAAAACTCCTTGTTTTCTGATAGCAATTAATGAAATTACCCTTTTAGAAGTCATTACAGAGCAACACATTAGAAGTGCTGTTACACCAATTAAAGCTTATTGAAGTAAATGCACACTTCATTCTTATGTTGTTCAAATTTCAAAGTTTCAAAATACATTCATTTTAAAAGACTGTATGAATTATACAACCTTGAGATTTGTTTGCTTTCAGACAGCCATAAAGCAAGGAAACCAAAAGAACCCCCCAAAAAATTAAGACCGACACCTGATGCGTAGAAAAAAGACACAAATCATGCAAACAACGGAAGCAAGCAACAACATTTTGAACCAAAATGAGTCCTTAGATCTGAACCCCGGAGCAGTCTGGAGTAGGACTAAACCCTCAGTATCAGTCCTTTATATTAGCAGGCACACAGCACAGCAGCTGGGTCAGTCTTCATAACGTCAGCGCCATGGAGAAATGAGTGAACATTGCAAGGACAGCAAGCAAAATCGGTTCTCACCTCCAATCCCGACACCCTGTCTTTTCGGTATATCTGGATATCTGGAATAGCATTTAAGCTGTCCAAACAGCGTATTGTACCTCGCACTAGGACCTGGACACCACTGCAGTGATAAGTTCTAGGCCCAGAACATGCCACCCAGTGACTCGCTCCAGGCCCAGATTTTGCCACTCAACCTAAAGCTGCTCTCAATTTCTCCAAGTTGGCTCGGTGCCCAGAGCGATCCAACTTCACACCTGGGCCAACACTACAGACATCAGAATTCCTCTCCCTCAACTTCTCTCTGAAGGACACACTCCATCGGTGTTGTTTCTGCAATGTACCAGCATTGTCATCCCTTGAGTTTGCTTCACCTTCGCTCGCCTCTTCATTGTTTACAGGGATAATTTACTACACTGGAAAAGGTATTATTAGCAATCTTTCTTACTTTTTGTTCGGTGAGATGTCACAAGCATTCAGTAGCGCTGTTTTAAACCAGAAATTGTTAAACTTGAATAAAAATATAAGAGAATAGATTATCAGTACAGTCCAATAAACAATACAGATGATAATCTATAAAACTGAAGATTAAAGATCGTTTAATGTCTTATCCTGTACACAAGTGTAAGAAGAACAAAATAATTGTTACTCTGGATCAGCAAAAGAAACTCAGAAGATGAACACAATAATAATATTAAAAACACACAATAACTATAAATTTATATGAAAGCTTATATACATAAATTGATTGTATGCCCATAAAGTGACTCTAGGCTGTTCATAAGGTAATTGGCATGAAATAATAAAGTAGTGGTGGAGTTAGTGGTCAGAAGTGTTGATCAGTCTTACTGCTTGGGGAAAGTAATGTTTTTGAATCTGGTGGTCCAGGCATGGATGCCACATAGCCTTCTCCTTCCTTTACGTTAATGTGCAATGTAATGCACATAATATTCAAATAATTATTGAATTTTCTGACCATAAGACATCGGACCAGATTAGGCATGGCCAATCAAATCTGCTGTGCCACTCATCATGCCTGTTTCATCATCCCTTTTAATCCCACTCGTCTGCTTTCTCTGTGAAGCTTTTCATACCCCGATTAATCAAGAAACTATTTACGTCCTCAGATATACCCTATAACTTGGCTTGCACAGCCGTCTGTGGTAATGAATTCTGCAGATTCGCCATCCTCTGGCCAAAGAAATTTTTCCTTATCTCTGTTCTAAATGCCGTCTCTCAATTCTGATGCTGTGTCCTCTGGTTCAAGGCTTCCCTCAACATCCTTTCCACATCCACTCTATCCGCACTGTAGCAGTTACTTTAAAACAAATCAAAACTGTTACAAGACTAAGCCAAGAGATTAAAACTGTATCACACACTTCTAAATAACACAGTTCCAAAGTCATTAAAGGTATGTTCAGTCCTTTATTGTGAAACCAGTAAAGGCGAATGATTTTGTAGTGATGAAAAACTAACAAAATTAAATTAGTGATATTATAGTCTAACTAGCTGTCTAATAGCGATATTAAGCATTCCAATTAGCAATCTAACAACGTTAGCATTCCAAGTAGCGTAGTAAGTGGTCAAACTAAATTAGCACTCGATACATATTTAAGTGTACTAATAGCAGTTAACAAAAAGTAGCATACACTGTGGTTCAAACCTTCTCCACTAGACTAAACTAAACAACCAACAAAACAATATGTAAATATACGCATTTGATTTTGTCATGCCACACCCACATGATAGAAAATAGATACATGACTCCTACATTCCAACCCCTTAATTATTAAACTACAATAATTACAACCACACACTACCAAAATTGGAGACATGACATCTTCAAGATCAAACATCTTAATATTTATACAGATGTCCTCTTTCTTCTTTCTTCTTCCAGTCAAGAGATGTAACAGTCATCTAGACCAGAGGTTACCAGCACTTAACCCAGTACAGAGTGATCTTTACTACCACTTTCACTCAAGTCAGAGCCATAAAGTTTCAAGAGCTGTAGCCCTACAAAGTTCTGACTCCTGTAGAAGACAGATCTTTGTTGTAGGCCGATCCAATTAGCTGGTCTTCTTCTGGATGCACACATACCGTGCAAATCCTCTTCTGTCTGGAAAGACTTGAATGATTCTTCCCACAATCTATGAGTTTCAAGGTGCTGTGTCAACTATAAGCACAATATCTTCTGGGAGGAAATTGCAATTTATACCTGACCATTTTTGTCATTCCTGTAACTGTGTAAATACTTCTTGGCCCACTGTGTCAAAAACAAGTTTGAGATGTATTGGACCCGCTTCCATCTACGACAAGCATGAATGTCTTCCTTTTGGTGGTATTCTCCCGACAGTAAGGATGGTGAGGTCTTCAGAAGCCATGGATAGTTGGGTGCTAGCTCTTCCAAATTATTGGGATTGGATGATGCTTTAGTAAATGGATGACCATTGATAACAATGTCTACTACACAAAGGACTGTATGGAATCCCTCTTCGTCAAGATTCTGTACCTTCATGATAGAATTAAGAACCTTTCGCACAGATGTGATCAATCTCTCTCATGTTCTTCCATGATGTAAACTGGCCAGGGGGATCACTAGGTAACGTGGCTTGAAGGGCCAGAAGGACCTATTGTGCACTATATCTCAATAAATAAAATAACTAAAGAAAAAAAATGCCACTTCATTCTTAACAAGTTATATAGCAAGATAGGTAAATATAACCCCACACCTCTTCACTGTTCTTCACTTCAACAGGTCCAAAGTAGTCTACTCCTACATGTGTAAACAGAGATTGATCTGGCATCCTGGAACAGTGTGCACCCGTCAGCAAACAACACACTTCGACAGAAATTCTTAAAGCTTTACTATCACCAGGAATCCAGCATTTTTGGTACAACCTGGATAACATGTGGTTACGACCACCAGGTCCCAAGTCTTGATGTACATGCTTCAGAATGAGATCTGAGATATGAACATCCTTTAATAGTATAACAGGATGTTTAGACTCTTCAGGCATGCCAAAGTTGGCTGTCCACCAACTCTCAAGCCACCATCTTCAAGTATAGTTTTGAGCTTGAAAATACAGCTGTTCCTTTTCATACTTTCTCCCCTTTGCGAACTTGAGAATTTATCTGGAAATCTATCTTTGGAAAAGAAATTATCTCTAATTCAGCCTTTCTGAGCTCCACTGAGAGACAATCTTGGACGATCTGACCTTTGGTCTTCTCAATCTCTTTTTCCAAAGAACACCCTCGTTGTTCTACATTCAAGTCAGAGTGAGCAAGAACAATGTTCAATAGCAGGTTCTTAAATCTAAGCATCCAGGACGTTGTCTTCCTTAATTGGGTTCAAGACAAGAAGTGATGGATTATACATGTTACCATGTCCTCTTCTACTTCAATCTGCATGGTGTTCATTGTAACATTCCTCGTCTTCCAGATCATCTAGCAGAAGTTCTCCAAAACAACTAAATTCAAGGCCATTCCATTTCAGACCGAAGAAAATACTGAAGCCCTGACAGACACCTCTCACCCTTTTGGAAAGCTTTCACCCTCAGCTCTCTAGAGGTGAGATTTACTGGGTTGTTGGAAGTGTTTACATACCTCCATTAAGATGCTTGTGAGACCTTAAGAATTTCTGAACCTATCTCTGCAATGAAGGTTCAGAACCTGGAAGTTTCATTCTCGATATACTTCAGCACAGAAGTACTATCAGTCCAAAACACTGAGTCCTGAAGCTGCATGTGCAACTCTATCCTCCGCAATGTGTCCACACAGCTTGGCATTATAGCAGTTGTGAGCTCTATACAAGGGATGGAAACTGTCTTCAACAGAGGTACCTTAGATTTTCCCAAGTTAAAAGCACTATGCATCTGAGATGACATGTTGAGAAGGCACCACTAGACTCAAGATTATTGAAGTATCATAGATGGATTTAACTGTAAAGAGGATCCCCCTTTTGGTGAGTGATCTATCTTGGATCATGATCTTAAACTTGAAAATATCAGACTGAATGCATCATTGCATACCCAGTACTCTCTCCACCGAAGGAACATCCTGATCTAAATCCAGATCCTTTATGTCTTCCACTTTGTGCTTTTCTGGTATTGCAGCTAGCACACTGTGTCTGCTATTTATCCACTTTGTGAGTCAAAAGCCACCTTTAGCACAAATGAATACAAGGTCATGATAGAGAGACACCGCTTCTTCCTCAGAGATCACTGACACAAGGCAGTCATCAACATAGAACCAATGCAAAACCTTATCCACAGTCTCTCAGCTGAACTGTTCTTCATTGTCTTCTGTACATTTCCTAAGTGTGAAATTGACACGTCTCAGTGATGAAGCTGCTCTAAAGAGATGTACCACCATTCTAAAATGCACCACATTTTGGCAGAGGTCACCATCAGGACACCAGAGAAACCTCAACAGATCTGCACCTTCTGTTGGTATGGTATTTTAACCTGATGAAACATTGATTCACTGGTTCTTTTTTGAATCTGGTTACGACTCCAATCAGTGTGCTAGTAAGATCTGGTCCTGGTAAAAGCTGACCATTAAGTGACATTCCCTGAATAATCACTCCACAATTAAACACAACACGGAGCCTCCATTTTCTGCGGTGATAAACACCATGATGTGGAATATACCAGTCTTTCCCATCACTGCATTCCAGCTGGCACTTCTGCTGGCACTCTTTTGGCATAACCTTTGAAGATGACATCCCTCCAGAAAGTTGTATAGTTAGCATGAAATGACAAATCTTTCTTAAACCTCTTCCTTAGATTTAGAGCACACTGTTAAGCAATCTTCTTATTATTTAACCTCTTTCTTTCTCGAAGGTAAACTAATCTGGTTTAGTAGTGGCCTGTCATGGAATGCTCCCTTTATGTCATGGTCCGGTCCATGAAATCCGCATTCTGGTTCATGGTCCGGTTCATCGATCATTATTCCGGGTTTTCCTGTTTTCCCTTGTTCCACTGGGTGCCTTAATTGAGGCACCTGATTCTCATTTTGGGCTGGCACATAAATACCTCTCCAAACCAAGGATTCCATGCTGGACTGTTCCCTTCCCCTCCCCATCTGAATCCCTGACAGTTTTCTCAGCGGTTTCCTCGGCAGTTACCTCGGCAGTCATCCCGGCCCTGCATCCTAGAAAGCGTCCCGGCCCTGCATCCTAGGAGGGTCCCGGCCCTGCATCCTAGGAGGGTCCCGGCCCTGCATCCTAGGAGGGTCTCAGCTCTGCATCCTAGAAAGGGTCCCAGTCCTGCGTCCTAGAAAGGATCCCGTCCCTGTGTCCAAGAAAGGGTCCTGGCTCTGCATCCTAGAAAGCATCCCGGCCCTGCATCCAAGGAGGGTCCCAGCTCCGTACCCAAGAGCCGAATCAAGCCGAGTTCAAGAACCGAGCCAAACCTAGTCCAAGAGCCACGTCCTGTGCTGGAGTTCCTCCTGCTGTGCTGGAGTAGCTCATCCAGCCCAGGAGTACCTCGCCCTGCCCAGTACTGGAGTTCCCTCGTCCAGTCCAGGAGTCCCTCGACCAAGAACCTCATCTAGTCCAAGCCGCGTCCAAGTACCTCGTCCAGTCCAAGCCACGTCCAAGAACCTCATCCTGTCCAAGTGAAGGCTTTGTGCTCTCATCCTGTCCATGTGCCTCGTCCTGTGCAGGAGTTCCACATCCAGTCCTGCAGCCACGTCTTGTCCTCGCCTAGATCCGGGGTCCGAGCTTGAGTCAAGACCCAGGTTCCAGGTCCCTGTCCAGTCTCTGGCTCGGAGTCCTAGCCCAGGCTACTAGTTCCAAGTTCCTTGTCCTGGTCCCACTTTCCTAGTCTTAGTCCTAGACCAGGCCCGATATCCTGTGTCCATGCCCAGCATCGTTTATTCCAGACTCCCCTTGATTTCTTGATAAACCTTGTCTTACTCCTAGTACTTCAGTGTCTTTGTCTTGCATTTGGGTCTGCTCCCAACGCCCCCTTATGACATTTTGTGGATGGGCATACTTTCCTGTGTATAGATGTTAGATAGTTCACAATAGTTTTCATTGTCTAAGCCAGCCATTTCTAGTCCTGAAACAATTTATGATCTTCTCTTGACCCATGGTGCGTAAGAGAAAGCATGTCCTTTTTCCTTTGAGGTTGAACTTGTTCATGTGGCCTTTTGTGCACGTCAGCAATCCTTGTTGATGTGCCCTGTATGCAAACAGCCAAAACAGACACCATTTTCTTTCAGGAGGGCAATCTTCTCACTGTGAGCCCTAGTCTCCAGCTTAGGACATGAATCCAATGTATGTTCACCCTCACAGAACAGGCAAACTCATTTGACTGATGAGACCATTTTGCTTCTATGGGTTACAAGTTTGGTTTTAGCTTTACTTCTTATGATGGCCTCAGTAGTGACTAAGCTGCTTCATTTAGCCTTAGAACGAAATTGTGGTTTAGTCTTGTTCACACCTTTGCTAATTGCAGTTGATGTAGCATCCTGCATATACCCCAATACCAGGTGTGTAGCAAACTTAACTTGCCTTTCAATAAAATCAACAATGTCACTGAAAATCTGAAAGTTGTGCCTTCCTTGCATTTCATTAACCACCACTCGCTAAGCATATGGTGCAATTTCTTTACAACAATCAACATATTAGCAGGCATGTCCAGCTCACGCATGTACTGCCCTTCTTCCATGGCATTGCAACAGCTTCTAAGAAAAAGACTGTCATCTCAAAGATCTTTCACATCTTCAGATTTGATAGGTGTCTAAGAAAAGGCCTATTGCATGTTGGCAGGTGCAATTTTCTGTTCACTGCCAAAATGTTCCTATAGTAAAACCTTAGCTCTTAGGTATCTTTTCTTCCGGCTAACATGCTGCTAACTTCTGAAAAGTTATCTAGGGCAACCCCTAATGTACTGTTCAAAGAAATAGTGGTGGTCACTATAGCTGTCAGTCTTGCCTTCACACTATTTTCAAAGGCTCTTATAAATGTATAATATTGCAATGGATCTCCATCGAAGATTTCTATCTCTCTTTTAGGCAAAGATGAAATGCGTTGTTATGTACCAATAAGGATGTTTTTTTCTCATTTTGCTTCCCATGATAGCAACAATAATATTCTGACATTTATCGATCATCTGAAACAAGAGTGTTTCCATGCTATAAGAAAATATCCCCTTGAGCTCTTTGAGTTGTTGGATATGACATAGATTCAGAATGCCTGCTTAGTGCAGGCTGAGAGTAAACAGCTTGGCTACCTCTTGGGGGTCGTGTTTCACAGACACTTGAGGAAGAAATGAATCAGCATTGAGTGCTTTGATTTTGGTCTATGCCTTATCATTCTCCTTTTTCTATACTGCTTGCTATTTCTTCAAAGAATTTTTGTCAGGCAAGATTTTTTCTTAAGGAAACCTTGCTGACTATGGCTTATTTTGTCATGTACCTCCAAGTACACCAATACCACATCCTTAGTAGTCAACTTCAACATGTTCCCAATTCAGACTAACTGGCCTATAATTTCCTTTCTTCTGCCTTCCTTACTTCTTGAAGTGTGAAGTGACATTTGCAATTTTCCATTCCTCTGCAACCATGCCAAAAACAATTGATTCTTGAAAGATAATATTATATGCCCTTTCTTTTACTTTTTTGCTGTTTTTGACTCCCCTGCTACCGCATCCTCTGTTTAAAATACATCTTTTTCTTTGGGATATATCTTTCCTGTGCCTTCCATATTTTCCCAGAAATACCAACCATTGCTGTTTGGTTGTCATCTCTACTAGTGTCCCCTTGCAACCAATTTTGGCCAGCCCCTTCCATGCCTCTGTAATCCCCCTTACTCCACTGTAGTACTGATACACCCAATGTTAGCATCTCTTTCCCAAACTGCAGGGTGAATTATATCATATTATAATCACTGGCTCCTGGAGTTTTCTTTATCTTCAGCTCCCTGATCAAATCTGGGTCATTACCAAACACCAAATCCAGAATTGCAAAACTGCTACTGGGTTCAACCACAAGCTGCTCTAAAAAGCCATCATGCAGGTATTTCAAAAATTCCCTCTCTTAGCACCAAGAGAGTTTTCCCAATCTACCTGCATATTGAAACCCCCCATGATTACCAACGTTGCCCTTTTAGCCTACCTTTTCCATCTCCCATTATAACTTGTAGCCCACGTATTGACTACTGTTTGGAGGCCTGCATATAACTCCCATCAGAATCTTTTTACCCTTCCATTTTCTTAATTCTACCCACAAGGATTCTTCATCTTCTGATCCCGTTACCTCACATGAAGGATTTGATTTCATTGTTTAGCAAGAGTCCCACCCACCCCTCTGCCTACCTTCCTATTCTTTCAATACAATGTGCATCCTTCAATGTTAAGCTCCAACTATGATCTTCTTTCAGCCATTACTCAGTGATGCCCACAACATCATACCTGCCAATCCCTGACTGCGCCACATTATCATCTATCTTCTTATGTACACTGTGTGCATTCAAATATAACATCTTCACTCCTGTATTCATCACCCTTTTTGACTTTGACCACCTGTTACACTTCAACTCGTCCCACTGACTACAATTTTGCCCTATCATTTGCTTGTCCTTCCTCGCAGTCTCACTAGACACTGCATCCAGTTGTATACCAGCTGCCCAATCCTCTGTAGTCAGGTTTCCATACCCCTGCCAAATTAGTTTAAACCCTCCCCAACAACTCTAGCAAACCTGCCCGCCATGATAATGGTCTCCCTCGGGTTCAGCTGTAACCCACCTTTTTTTTGTACAAGTCATACCTTCCCCAGAAGAGATCCTAATGATTCAGAAATCTGAAATCCTGCCCCCTCCAGCAATTTCTCAGCCATGGATTCATCTGCCATATCATCCTATCCTTACCCTCACTGGCACATGGCAAAATGACAATCTAGAGATTAATACCCTGGAAGTTCTGCTTTTCTATTTTCTGCCAAACTCCCTAAATTCTTTCTTCAGGACCTGCTCCCTTTTCCTACCTATGTTGTTAGCACCAATATGTACGACTCATTCGACTGATCACCTCCTCCTGTAGAATTCCATCAACGCGATCTGAGACAGCCCTGGTCCTGGCACCTGGGAGGCAACGTACCATCCAGGTATATTTTTCAGTCACAGGATCTGCTTTCTGCTCCTTTAATTATGGAATCCCCTGTACTCCTCTTCTCCTCCCCTTTCCTCTTGCACCACAAAATCAGACTCTGTGCAGGAGACCTGGTCGCCGTGGCTTTCCCCTGTTTGGTCATTCCCCCCACCCCCCACAGTATATAAAGATGTATTCTTATTATTGAGTAGAACAGACACACCGGTAATCTCCACTGGCTGTTCATTCCCTTTCCCTCTATTGACAGTGACCCAGGTACCTGCTACTTGCAACTTAGGCACGACTACATCTCTGTAGTTCCAATCTATCACTTCCTCAGTTTCCCATATGAGGTGCAGGTCGTCCAGCTGCAGCTCCATTTCCTTAACAAGGTCTCTACGGATGTGCAGTTCAATATACTTCATGCAAATATAGTTATCAGGAAATCTGGAGGTCTCCCAAATTTTCCACATGTCACATAGAACATATCCCTACCTGTAGACCTATTCTCAGTGCCTACATACTAACAGAAAATAAAGTTACTAGAAACTTCCTTACTTAGAACGTCTGCCTCTGCCTCTTACACTTAGAATTATACTTATTTATGGAACCTTCTTCTAACCAGTTATAAGTAGCTGTATTTGTTCTTCGTAGTGTGTAAACAACAGGGCAGGAATTAGTGTAGAAATTCTTGACACAGCAGTCAAATAAGTATTGCTGAACAGTGTAGTATTTTGCACCTCCCCATTGGCTCGGCAGTTCACGAGTAATTACTGACCTCATTTTCTGAGTTGGCAGCAGACAATGCAAAGCCTCTGGATACTATTCAGGGCATTGCAAGACAGTCCATGAATTTACTCATTTCACGCCAATCTTTGCTACTGATTGAATGCAAAACTTGAATTGCAGTCAGCTTATAGCATGCTGTGAAAAGATCCTCTTACATTTCTTTAATTCTGTACATTTGGTCACTCTCTAAGGAAGACGGTTTCAACGTTTCTGGACGGGAGTTCCACATGAGGGAATGATAAAGTAGTGGAGGGATAGCAAAGAAATCAGATACACACTCAGTGCTGGAGGAACTCAGCAGGCCAGGCAGCATCTGTGGAAAAAAGTACAGTTGATGTTTCAAGCCGAAACCCTTCAGCACAACTGGAGGAAAAAAGATGTGGAGTAGATTTAAAAGATGGGGGAGAGAGAGAGAAACGCAAGGTGTTAGGTGAAAGTGGGAGGGGGAGGGGCAGAGTAAATAGCTGGGAAGTTGATTGGTGAAAGAGATGCAGTTCTGAAGAAGGGAGAGTCTGATAGGTGAGGATAGAAGGCCATGGAAGAAAGAAAAGGGGGGAGGAGCACCCAACGGAGGCAATGGGCAGGCAACCAGATAAAGTGAGAGAGGGAAAAGGGAATGGGGAAGGGTGAAGTAGAGGGAGGGTGGGGGGCCATTACCGGAAGTTTGAGAAATCAATGTTCATGCCATCAGATTGGAGGCAACCCAGATGGAATATAAGATGTTGTTCCTCCAACCTGAGTGTGGCCTCATCACAACAGTAAAGGAGACCATGTATTGACATATTGGAATGGGAATGGGAAGTGGAATTAAAGTGGGAAGCTGCTGGGAGATCCCGCTTCTTCTGGCAGATGCAGTGTAGGTGCTCGGCGAAACGGTCTCCCAATTTACGATGAATCTCACCTATATACAGGAGGGTACACCAGGAGCACTAGGGACAGTATATGACCCCAAAAAATTCACAGGTGAAGTGTCGCCTCACCTTTAAGGACTGTTTGGGGCCCTGAATGGTAGTGAGGGAGGAGGTGTAACACTTCTTCCGCTTGCAAGGATAAGTGCCAGGAGGGAGTTCAGTGGGGAGGAACGTATGGACAAGGGAGTCATGTAGGTTGCAATCCCTGTGGGAAGGTCCCGGTGTGGCCTTCTGTATATTGGTGATATCCAATGTAGAATGGTAAACTATTTATCCGAGCACCTATGCTCTGTCTGTCAGAAGTGACAGAATCTACCAGTGGCCAAGAATTTTAATTCCACTTCCAACTCCCATTCCAATATGCCAATCCATGGCTTCCTCTGCTGTTGTGATGAAGTCACACTCAAGGTGGAGGAACAACACCTTATATTCCGTCTGGGTAGCCTCCAACTTGATGGCATGAACATCGATTTATCGAACTTCCGGTAATGGTCCCCTCCCCTTCACCAGTCCCCATCCCCTTACCCCTCTCTCACCTTATCTTCTTGCCTGCACATCACCTCCCTCTGGTGCTCCTCCCCTCTTTGCTTTCTTCCATGGCCTTCTAAACTCACCTATCAGACTCCCTCTTCTTCAGGCCTGTATCTCTTTCACCAATCACTTCCCAGCTATTTACATCATCCCTCCTCCTCCCAGTTTCACATATCAGTTTGTGTTTCTCTCTCCCCTTCCCCACCTTCTAAATCTTCTCCTCATCTTTTTTTCTCCAGTCCTGCTGAATGGTCTCGGAGTGAAACGTCAATTGTACTTTTTTCCATTGATGTTGCCTGGCCTGCTGAGTTCCTCCAGCATTTTGTGTGTGTTGCTTGGATTTCTGGCATCAGCAGATTTTATCTTGTTTGTAAAGAAATCTGATAGTTTGTTTTAAAATGCACTCATTCACAGGGAGTAGTCTGTATTAATTGTCCTTGATGGAGTGGCTGTCAGATCATTACAAAGAGCAGTTAATAGCGTTATTGTGACTCTGGAGTCACATATTGTTCAAAATAGATAAGACAGCGGCATAGACATAGAAAACATACAGCACAATACAGGCCCTTTGGCCCACAAAGCTGTGCCAAACTTGTCCCTACCTTAGAACTACCTAGGCTTTACCCATAGCCTGCTATTTTTCTAAGCTCCATGTAGTCATCCAGGAGTCTCTCAAAAGACCGTATCGTTACCGCCTCCACCACTGCCGCCAACAGCCCATTTCAAGCACTCACCACACTCTGCATAAAAAACTTACCCCTGACATCTCCTCTGTACTTACTTCCAAGCACCTTAGAGCTATGCCCCCTCATGCTAGCCATTTCAGCCCTGGGGAAAAGCCTCTGACTATCCACAAGATCAATGCCTCTCATTATCTTGTACAGCTCTATCAAGTCACCTTTCATCCTCCGTCGCTCCAAGGAGAAAAGGCCGAGTTCACTCAACGTATTCTCATAAGGCATGCTCCCCAATCCAGGCAACATCCTTGTAAATCTCCTCTGCACCCTTTCTATGGTTCCCACATCCTTCCCATAGTGAGGCGACCAGAATTGAGCACAGTACTCCAAGTGGGGTCTGACCAGGGTCCAATATAGCTGCAACATTACCTCTCGGCTCTTAAACTCAATCTCACGATTGATGAAGGCCAATGTGCCGTATGCCTTCATAACCATAGAGTCAACTTTCGTAGCAGCTTTGAGTATCCTATGGACTTGGACCCCAAGATCCCTCTGATCCTCCACACTGCCAAGAGTCTTACCATTAATACTATATTCTGCCATCATATTTGACCTACCAAAATGAACCACCTCACACTTATGTGGGTTGAATTCCATCTGCTACTTCTCAGCCCGGTTTTGCTTCCTATCAACGTCCTGTTGTAACCCCTGACAGCCCTCCACACTATCCACAACACTCCCAACCTTTGCGTCATTAGCAAATTTACTAACCCATCCCTCCACTTCTTCATCCAGTTCATTTTTAAAATTCATAACAAGTAGGGGTCCTGGAACAAATCCCTGAGTCACACCACTGATCACTGGCCTCCATGCAGAATATGACCCATCTACAACCACTCTTTCGCTTCTGTGGGCAAGCCAGTTCCCTTATGTCCCCTTAGATCCCATGCCTCCTTACTTTCTCTATAAGCCTTGCATGGGGTACCTTATCAAATGCTTTGACAAAATCCATATGCAGGTTTCCTCCGCCATCCGAAGGTAGAGTGCTCCTATGAAATGGTTCATAAGCCGAAATGTCGTAAAGTGAAGAAGCAATTACCATTTATTTATATGGGAAAATTTTGTGAGCATTCGCAGATCCAAAAATAATCTACCAAATCATGCCAAATAACACATAAAACCTAAAATAACAGTAACATATAGTAAAAGCAGGAATGATATGATAAATACACAGCCTATATAAAGTAGAAATACTTTTCCATAATCATTACTGCACTGTTCTCCATAGTGAAAATCTCACGCAAGCGCTGTTGGCAAAAACACGGCGCAAGCACTCTCCAGTAACCTTTAAGCTGTGAAGCTGCCAAATCATACCAAATAACACGTAAAAATACACAGCCGATATAAAGTAGAAATAATGTATGTACAGTGTAGTATCACTTACCAGAATTGGTTCAGCGCCGAGCACACTGATGATGGTGTGTTAGGCTGAGTCATCGCAGGTTGGAGTGGTGCAGTGGCACCCACCCTCCAGGCCGCCGACCGATACATTGCCGCGAAGCATGTAGGGGTACAGTGATAGCCGGGACGCATCCAGCACATCTTTAAGAAAAAAGCCAAAACAAACAAGCTAATTAATTAGGTGCCGCCCGGCATGTAATTGTCGGCCCAGATCAGTGCCGATTTCTGATTGCGTTGTCTCTGATCAGGGCCGACAATTACGTGTCGGGCAGCACCTAATTAATTAGCATGTTTATTTCGGCTTTTTTCTTAAAGATGTGCTGGGTGCCTTCCGGTTACCGCTGCATTCTCCACGACTCAGTAGCTGTCCGCGGCTTGGGTGTTGGGGTGGTGGGACATGGGAGTGTCATCTCGTCGTCTGTTTCCATTAGAGCAGGCAGCTCATCTTCTCCTATGACTGCCCGCCTTGATGTCGAAGGTCGAGGTTCGTCGTCTGCTGTGGCTGATGTGAAGGGCTTGCTTGACTGCTAAGTCTCGCGCATTTTTCTATCATACAGTTCTTTGTAAGGACTCAAACCATATTGCAAATATCCCCTAAACCTACGTACCCTTTCAAAATTAAAGTCGTACTTTATCATTGCAGCAATAATCTCACGTAGTTGCTTCATGTTCAGTTCGCTACTGCATTCCATTTCGATTGTTATCCTTTCTTCTTGCAATTGCATCAGCTCTTCATCTATCAGTTCTTGGTCATGGGATGCCAAAACCTCTTAAAACATCATGTTCATCAGCTTCCACAAACCAAACTCTCTTTGTCCTTGCTTTGTTCACCATGATCAAAATGCTTAGTTATGTCTAGTTTTATGCTAAGTGTAACACCCTTACGAGCTCTTTTAGGCTTTTCCGATACCATAGAATTCATCTTGCTAACAGCTGCTCACAGACACCTGTTTAAGCAATGCCGGTGAGAATGCCGTTCGGAATCCGGAGGAGAGCAGCTACTCGGGGTGCGCAGCGCGCTGCCTTTTATCGCGCTCTGATTTTTTATCGCGCGCTGCTTTTTTTTCATAACAGTGAAAACACCTTTTGAAAGCGAAAACAGGGAACTAATGTAGGTCTTTTGTAACAGTGAGGTTTCGTAAAGTGAAAGTTCGAAAAGCGGGGGACACCTGTATACTACATCTATGGCTCTACCTTCACCAGTGTGCTTATCCTCAAAAAATTCCATCAAGCTCGTAAGGCACGACCTGCCTTTGACAAAGTCACGTTGATTATTCCTAATCATATTATGCCTCTCTAAATGTTCATAAATCCTGTCTCACAGGATCTTCTCCATCAACTCACCAACCACTGATGTAAGACTCACCGGCCTATAATTTCCTGGGATATTCCTACTCCCTTTCTTGAATAAGGGAACAACATCCATAACCCTCCAATCCTCCAGAACCTCTCCTGTCCTTATTGATGATGCAAAAATCTTTGCCTGAGGCTCAGCAATCTCCTCCCTCGCTTCCCACAGTAGCCTGGGGTGCATCCCGTCTGGTCCCGGTGACTGACAGGTACCTGTCTGTGTCGGCCTGACAGAACCCTACTCCTCCTAAAACCTGCTCCCAACGGCCAAGTATGATCTGGATGGGTCCTGTGCATCTCTTTGATGAGTGATGTATCCAAGATGTAGCTGGATGGTACCCAAGACCTCCTTCAGGTCATCCACTTCCCAGTCGACAGGGAACTGCACACCCCATTCATGGTGATGTGAATCCATCAACCAGTGAACCATATTCGCTGGGTCACCTTCCTCTATCCTTGTCTCCAGAGTGCAGGCTCAGGTTGTTTGAGTGGCCGATGGAAAATGGGTTTGTATTGCAACCATGAACTCTACTGTGGTGTTTACGCACCCCTGAAGGAAGCCTGCACAACAGGTTTGACAATTGTGAGCATGCATGTTCCAGCTAATTACTGTTTCATTATGGCAGTATTTAACTCCCTTCTTTTTGTTATAGTCTTGTCGAGACTTGACTAAAAGCACAGTAACGTTTACGCTCCCTGCTTACCCTCATCTTTGTCTGGGCAAGTGGACTACTATTTTGACTGATGCTGGAAAGGAGCAGTATTCACTTAGGTATTGCTACCAGCTGCAGTGTTGGCATGCAACTTTCATTTTGAGAGTTTTTAGTTAACAACCCTATTGGTGGAGCATTTATTGTTTTCCTTTTCCTTTATTTTCTGCAACAGTTCTCATTAAATTCAGTGAATTCTCTCTCTCTTTAATGTACCTTTAGTCTCTCTGTCTCTCACTCTCCTCACTTAAGCTGTGTCCAAACATTCTGACAGCAAGTCTCAATGCAAAAATGGACCCATCAGTGACAGAACCACTGATCTTGGCCAAATAAGGGTGAAGTCACAGGCAATCGAATCTGCTTTGGGAGAAGTGATTGAAGCAATGCGAGAATAATCTTGATTCGACAATCCAAGTCTCAGCTGAAGGAACAGATGTCATACTTTGCAGCAACAGTTCAAGGAAGACAATCAGAATCAGTTGTCTGCCATTCCACTCAAAGCCGCAGTCCATGAAATCACAGAGGACAGCCAGTGTCAGCTGACAGCCATTAGCATTCTTGAAAATGCAATTCAGCAGCCTTTGATCATGTCAGTCTCATTCCCAGAATCTCGCAGACCCTCCTTTTCTGCTTCCCCAACAACTTCAGCCATTAATGCCCCAACTCCCACATCTGGACCAGATTGACTCCCATGTTTGTACACCAACTAGATATTCCCCCACCGCGTAGACACTCTGGTGACTCTGATGACTGCAGGAATTTCATTACCTAGCGTGAGCTGACTTTCCAAGCCCAGGCTGGTTGGTTTGTTGATGATGCTTGTAAACTAGCATACATGGTAAATCTCCTGGATGGTCCTCTACTCAGCCTATTCAATGTTCCATGGGGGCGAGGATTCTCCACAGCCCAGTCATTTTGACATTTTCTTGCTGACTTAAGTAGAGTTGTTGACCTTCTGTTACTGGGTCAGGAGGCTGCCCAATGACTCTTGGACTTTTGCCAAGGTAGAAAGACGATGAGGGCCTAGGCAGTTAAATTCCACACACTTGTGGTGGAAATGGGATGGAATGAGAGATCCCACATCACTGCCTTCCAGTGCTGACTGAATGCAAGAGTCCAGCACAAGATCACTGTCCATGCTGAGCAGGAAAGTCTGGATGATCTGATTAATCTGGCTATTCAACTTGATGACTGGGTAATTGAGTGGTGCAGGAGAAGAATATCTCAAGCTTTCTGTTCTTTGCATCACCATCTGTCTTACCCTGTCCATCATTATCCAGTACCCAGATAATGGAAAAGCTGGTGCGGAAAGGGTGCATGTGTTTATCTCAGGAGTAATGAGATCAGCGCAGGAGAATAGGATCACCCTGCATCTTATGTGGTGATCCAGGACACTTCCGGGCACCATGTCCCAAGCATTTAATGAAAGAGTACATCCGATAGCAGGGAGGGAAGTCCTAACAGGTCAGTTCTTCCTGCAATTCCCTTCCCCTAGGTGTGCATTACCACCAACTTCCTTCTCATGGGGGGGTCCCAAACCTATGAACGTCAGATGTCCAGAGCAGTTGGGAATCTTCTGGACATCTCTCTGACCCAAAGTTGAGGAGTTCTGACACAGAAATTGAGGGAAAAGATTAACATTACGATCCTGGATGATGGACCTCTGAACTCTGGTCAAATTGAGCTTTCCACTGAATCCCTCCAAGTTATGCTGGAAGGCTTCCATAGGGAACAACTCTCCTTCTACCTGGTTGATTCATCTGAACTGTCACTGGTGCTTGACCTCCACTGGGTATTCTGACATAACCCATGGACTGATTGATCCCTGAAAGCAGTACAAGAGTGGGGCCAGAATTCCTGTCCATCTGTCTGTGTCCAGCCCAAGCTCTGTTCTGTGAATCCCCTCCTGTGTCAACTAATGATATGGACCCGGCTGGGATTCTGGCTGAATATTCTGATCTCCTTGAGGTCTTCAGTAAAATGAAATCCATCTCCCTTCCTCCACATTGGCCAAACAACTGCATCATTGATATCTTACCCAGTATTCATCCCTCCTGGTGCCAGCTATTTTGCCTCTCTCAGCCTGAAACTTTGGCCATGGAAGAGTACATCAAAGAGGCATTGGCCTTGGAGTTTATCTGTCCAATAACCTCATCAGCAGGAGTGGGATTTTTTTTTGCGAGCAAGAAGAATGGCAAATTTCATCCCTGCATTGATTATCGGCCCTTGAATAATATCACTGTGAAAAACTGCTTCTCTTTTCCCCTGCTTGCCTCTGTGTTCAAACATCTCTGGGGGCAATCATACTTTTCAAGATAGAACTGTGCTATGCTTATAATCTGGTTTGCATTGGGGAAGGGGATGAGTGGAAAACAACTTTCAACATGGAAACAACATGGAAGTTGGACCATGAGGCAGTAGGAGTATTTAAAAGAGAGCAGTTTGTGGAAGTCGGTCATTTTCTTCCGCAGTTGAAGGGGGCACGACTGTGCAAGCGCATGGAAGTTGGACCATGAGGCAGTAGGAGTATTTAAAAGAGAGCAGTTTGTGGAAGTCGGTCATTTTCTTCAGCAGTTGAACGGGGCACGACTGTGCAAGCGCGTGTAAGTCAGACCGTGAGGTAGCAGGAGTATTTAAAAGAGAGCAGATTAACGGAGTGAGCGACATTGTAGTGGGCGACGGAGTAGAGGGAGACAGAATAGGAAGGCTTTGGCTCCTGAGGCTTCAGCGAGCAGAAGCGGAGGAAGAACTTCACTCCAAGTGAGGTAAGGTTGGGTAAATTCCTTTAACTAATCTAATTACCTTAGGAATAGGTAATGGAGGCAGCAGTTAGGGCAGTTGAATGCTCTATTTGCAGGATGTGGGAAGTCAGGGTGAGCACAATCATCCCTGATAATTACACCTGCGAAAGGTACATCCAGCTGCAGCTCCTGACAAACTGAGTTAAGGAACTGGAGCTGGAGGTGGATGAACTTCGGATCATTCTGGAGGCAGAGACAGAAATAGAGAGGGGTTACAGGGAGATAGTCACCCCTAGAGGTCAGGAAACAGGTAGCTGGGTGACTGTCAGGAAAGGGAAGGGGAATAGACAGAATGAGCAGAGCACCCCTGTGGCCGTTCCCACCAATAATAAGTACATTGTTTTGGATACTGTTGATGGGGACGACCTACCAAAGAACCGTAGAACCATAGAAACTACAGCACAGAAACAGGCCTTTTGGCCCTTCTTGGCTGTGCCGAACCATTTTCTGCCTAGTCCCACTGACCTGCACACGGACCATATGCCTCCATACACCTCCCATCCATGTATCTGTCCAATTTATTCTTAAATGTTAAAAAAGAACCTGCATTTACCACCTCGTCTGGCAGCTCAGTACCAGGGACAACTTGCAGTGGTTGCGTCTCTGGCACCAAGATGGGGCCCTCAGCTCAGAAGGGAAGAAGGGAAAAGAGGAGAGCAGCAGTGATAGGGGATTTGATAGTTAGGGGGACAGATAAGAGGTTCCATGGAAGAGATCGAGAATCCTGGATGGTCCGTTGCCTCCCTGGTGCCAACGTCCGCGATATCTCGGATCGAGTCCTCGGTATTCTCAAGAGGGAGGGTGAGCAGCCGGATGTCATGGTCCATGTAGGGACCAATGACATGGGTAGGAAGAGTGAGGAGGTCCTGAAAGGAGAGTTTAGGGAGTTAGGCGCCAAGTTAAAGGACAGGACCTCCAGGATGGCAATCTCAGGATTGCTATCAGTGCCACGTGCAGGCAGGTTTTGAAATAGTAAGACAGCGCAGATCAACGCGTGGTTGAAGTCATGGTGCAGGAGGAGGGCTTCAGATTTATAGATAATTGGACATTTTTCCAGGGAAGGTGGGACCTGTTCCGATGGGACGGTCTACATCTAAACTGGAGGGGGACAAATATTCTTGCGGGTAGGTTTGCTAGAGAGGCTCCAGTGGATTTAAACTAGATACGAGGGGTGAGGGGAACCAAAGTGTAGGAACAGATGTAGGGAAGAAGGAAGAAAAGGAAAATAATAAAATTGTTTGCACGGTTAGTGATAAAAAGAGTAAAAGGTGGAAAATTTCTTAAATGCATTTATTTTAATGCTAGGAGCATTGTAAGAAAGGTGGATGAGCTTAGAGCATGGATTGTTACCTGGAAGTATGGTGTGGTAGCTATTAGTGAAACAAGATTGCAGGAGGGGTGTGATTGGCAACTAAATATTCCTGGATTTCATTTCTTCAGGTGTGATAGAGTCTGAGGGGCAAGAGGGGGAGGGGTTGTATTGCTTGTCAGAGAAAATATTACAGCGGTGCTCTGGCAGGATAGATTAGAGGGCTCATCTAGGGAGACTATTAGGGTGGAATTGAGGAATGGGAAAGGTGCAGTAACTCTTATGGGGGTGTATTATAGACCACCAAATGGGGAGCGAGAATTAGAGAAGCAAATTTGTAAGGAGATAGCAGATATTAGTAGTAGGCACAAGGCTGTGATTGTGGGAGATTTTATTTTTCCACACATAGACTGGGAAAGGCCTGGATGGTTTGGAGTTTGTAAAATGTGTGCAAGATAGTTTTTTGCAGCAATACATCGAGGTATCAACGAGAGAAGGGGCAGTGTTGGATCTCCTGTTAGGGAATGAGATAGGTCAGGTGACAGAGGTTTGTGTTGGGGAGCACTTCTGGACCAGTGATCACAATGCTATTAGTTTCAATATAATTATGGAGAATGATAGATCTGGACCCAGGGTTGAGATTTTTGATTGGAGAAAGACTAACTTTGAGGAGATGTGAAAGGGTTTAGAAGGAGTGGATTGGGACAGTTTGTTTTATGGGAAAGATGTAATAGAGAAATGGAGATCATTTAAAGGTGAAATTTTGAGAGTACAGAATCTTTATGTTCCTATTAGGTTGAAAGGAAAGGATAAAAAATTGAGACAGCTGTGGTTTTCAAGGGATATTGGAAACTTGGTTCGAAAAAAGAGAGATATCTACAATAGATATAGGCAGCATGGAGTAAATGAGGTGCTCGAGGAATATAAAGAATGTAAAAACAATCTTAAAAAAGAAATTAGAAAGCTTAAAGAAGATATGAGGTTGCTTTGGCAAGTAAGGTGAAAATCAATCCCAAGGTTTTCTACCGTTATATCAATAGCAAAAGGATAGTGAGGGATAAAATTGGTCCCTTATAGAATCAGAGTGGACGGCTATGTGTGGAGCCAAAAGAGATGGGGGAGATTCTTAACAATTTCTTTTCTTCAGTATTCACTAAGGAGAAGGATATTGAGTTGTGTAAGATAAGGGAATCGGGTAGGGAAGTTATGGAAACTATGACGATTAAAGTAGAAGTGGTACTGGAGCTTTTAAGGAATATGAAAGTGGATAAGTCTCCAGATCCTGACAGGATATTCCCTAGGACATTGAGGGAAATTAGTGTGGAAATAGCAGGGGCTCTAACAGAAATATTTCAAATGCTCATTAGAAACGGGGATGGTGCCGGAGGATTGGCATATTGTTCATGTTTTCCATTGTTTAAAAGGGGTTCTAAGAGTAAACCTAGCAATTATCGGCCTGTGAGTTTGACGTCAGTGGTGGATAAATTGATGGAAAGTATTCTTAAAGATGGTATATATAATTATCTAGATAGACAGGGTCTGATTAGGAACAGTCAACATGGATCTGTGTGTGGAAAGTCATGTTTGGCAAATCTTTTTGAATTTTTTGAAGAGGTTACTAGGAATTTTGATGAGGGTAAAGCGGTGGATGTTGTCTATATGGACTTCAGTAAGGCCTTTGACAAGGTCCCACACGGAAGGTTAGTTAGGAAGGTTCAATCGTTAGGTATTAATATTGAAGTAGTGAAATGGATTCAACGGTGGCTGGATGGGAGATGCCAGAGAGTGGTGGTCGAAAACTGTTTGTCAGACTGCAGGCCGGTGACTATTGGTGTGCCTCAGGGATCTGTACTGGGTCCAATGTTATTTGTCATATATATTAATGATCTGGATGATGGGGTGGTAAATTGGATGAGTAAGTATGCAGATGATACTAAGATTGGTGGAGTTGTGGATAATGAAGTAGGTTTTCAAAGCTTGCAGAGAGATTTAGGCCAGTTAGGAGAGTGGGCTGAAAGATGGCAGATGGAGTTTAATGCTGATAAATGTGAGGTGCTACACTTTTGTAGGACCAATCAAAACAGGACATAACATGGTAAATGGTAGGGCATTGAAGAATGCAGTAGAACAGAGGGATCTAAGAATAATGGTGCATAGTTCCCTGAAAGTGGATAGGGTGGTGAAGAAAGCTTTTGGTATGCTGGCCTTTATAAATCAGAGCATTGAGTATAGGAGTTGGGATGTAATCTTGAAATTGTACAAGGCATTGGTGAGGCCAAATTTGGAGTATTGTGTACAGTTTTGGTCACCAAATTATAGGAAAGATGTCAACAAAATAGAGGGAGTACAGCGAAGGTTTACTAGAATGTTACCTGGGTTTCATCACCTAAGTTACAGAGAAAGGTTGAACAAGTTGGGTCTTTATTCTTTGGAGTGTAGAAGGTTGAGGGGGGTCTTGATAGAAGCATTTAAAATTATGAGAGGGATAGACAGAGTTGACGTAGATCGGCTTTTTCCATTGAAAGTGGGGGAGATACAAACAAGAGGACATAAGTTGAGAGATAAAGGGCAAATATTTAGGGGTAACATGAGGGGGAACTTCTTTACTCAGAGAGTGGTGGCTGTGCGGAACGAGCTTCCAGCAGAAGTGGTTGTGGCAGGTTTGATGTTGTCGTTTAAAGTTAAACTGGACAGCTATATAGACAGGAAAGGAATGGAGGGTTATGGACTGAGTGCAGGTCGGTGGGACTAGGTGAGAGTATGATTTCGGCACAGACTAGAAGGGCCGAGATGGCCTGTTTCCGTGCTGTAATTGTTATATGGTTATATGGTTATCTTTGTTTGTATTTGGTGAAATCCAGGAGCTGTGAATGTTTTGTGAAATTCCTCCTCGTTCAACCCGTTGTCCCAGCATACCCTGCTGTAGTCTCCCGTGATTTCACAGATCCTCAGTCTCTCTCCAGCACTCGTTGTTTGAGCATTGTTTGCCGAGAAAATAAAAATCTTAGCTCTTTTGAAAAGTGGCATGTCGCTTGCCTAAATGGGCCGTAAGGTCAGTAAGAATGAATTGCGCATTCACACAATAAAGCAGAAAGAAGCTGAAATTCGTGGAAGTGTTAGTGCTACCCCTACAATGGCAAAAATGGTCTCTGTGGTTAATGATAAAGTTCTTGCAGAGACTGAGAAAGCATTAAGTGTGTGGCTAGAGGACATGTCACAGAAGCATATTCCTGTTGATGGCACAATTATGCGTGAAGAAGCACTTAGCCTCTATGAGCACTACTGTGACAGTGTAGAGGAGAGCGAGAGGAAGGAGTTTAAAGCTAGTAAGGGATGGCTAGTTAGCTATGTAAAGTGCTGCAGACTCAAAAACTTAAAGATCACGGGAGAATCGGCAGGGCAGATGTACCAAGTATCCTATCATGGAGCTGATCAAAGTACACGCTTGAAGTCTCTCAGAAAAAAAAATTGTGATCACAAACTATCAAAAGCTCACACTGCTGCTCTAAGTGTTGAAAATATAGCTGGTGAAGATGCTCTTGGAAAATTATACGACACCATGAATGCATCGCATCTAAAGGCAACTTGTTCAATTTTTCATTCTGCATATTATTTAACTCAGAATGACAGAACCATACTCTGATCACTTTCGCTTATTGGAACTTCAAAAAGAATGGTATTGACATTGGAACTGGACTGTATTCCTGCACTAGTGCTGCAGAGATAATTAATCACATAGCCATTAATATGAAGAAGAAAATTTGCCAGCATATCAAGCAGATAAATGGGAAATTTTCTGTTCTCATTGATGAATCAACAGGCCTGAGCATTAAGACCACCCTAATAGTTTATTTGAAATGTGAGAGTGATAAGTAAGGTGATCCCCATTTTTTGTTTTTAGATCTAATTGAACTGTCTGGTCAGAAACCTGCAACTACTGCTAAGCATCTATTGAACTGTCTCAATAGCCATGGGTTTGATGACTCTTACTTGAAACAGAACCTTGTAGCATTTGCTAATGATGGGGCCAGCGTATTGCTTGGTGTCAAATCCGATGTTGCTACAATTCTCAAGGAACATTACCTTGATGTGATAATTTGGCACAGTCTTAATCACAGATTAGAACTTGCAGTAGGTCATTTGGTGAGAGAAGTTCACAGAATGAATCATTTTTGGATAAATTGTACTCTGTTTACAGTGGATTAACTCTAAATCCAAAGGAACTGTCTGAATGTGCCTCTCAACTAGAACAACAAATTTGCAAAATAGGCCGTGTTCTGGGTATGAGGTGGGTAGCTAACTCGTTTTGAACAGTTTCAGCAGTGTGGCAAAATTATGAAGCACTGTGTTTTCATTTTAAAAAAGCAATGAAGGATGAAACAAGATCTGGGAGTGACAGAAAAACCTATGAAGGTCTGTTGAAAAGACTTTCTTCAGAACAGTTTCTATTGGACTTAGCTCTAATGTATGACACGTTGCATGAACTTGGTTTACTGTCAGAGTATTTACAGAAAAGCACTACTATGATTGTTTATGCAGACAAACTGATCCAATGGAGCATAAGATCACTGCATGGACTGAAAAAGCAACCTGGTACAAAAACTCTAGAAGCTCAAGAGGCAGTTGAAAAGGGGAAGTTTGGAGAAATAACCTTAACAAGCAACAACAAAATTGTCTCCATTAATTATCTACAGTTTCTTACTAGTCGTATAAACAATTTGCAGCACAATATGTTCACGCCAACATCCTTGAAAGGTTCTTAAACTTCTAAACCTCAAAGTATGTACAAATCCCTGCTAAATGAAATGTGTGTCTTTGATAAAGATAACTGGCTTGCTGAGATACCACCTAATTATGGAGAAGCTGCAATATCATCTCTCTGTAAGAGGTTTAAGCTTTCTTCTTCTTCTATAAGAAATACCTTCGGAGATTATGTGGAGGATCGTGGATGCCGCATCCAAGATTTACACCCATTACTGAGCTGTTCACAACTTATTTCTATTAGTGCTGCTGAGTGTGAGAGAGGATTCAGTCACATGAACTTGATAATAACAACAACATGCTCAAGAATTCTCATAAATCATGTATTACCACTTACGTTTGTTAACCTACACGGACCTCCTCTAGTTCAGTGGAATCCTGATCCTTATGTCACATCACAGCTGTGATACCACAAATTAGCAGATGACACCAGGACAAGAGTTGCTTCAGACCCCTAAACACATATTACGCCTGACCATTTGTGGAAATCATTGTGAAACTTCTCATTGGTGGCATTTGGTAAGAAGGTAATTACTTTGAAATTGGTAAAATACATGATTACTGTCTTTTTCTTTACTTGATTGATAATTATATTTTATGATAATTAGTGAGTGCAACCATGTAATACTTTGTCATATTATTAAATTAAGTATTGTATGTTTTATTGTACCAGTTATATACTGAAATGTAGTGATAGGCTATAATCTTGTTAATGTCTTAACTATCACCATATTTCTGTGGAGCTCAGAATTCATATATTTCTTTCATCTTGGTTCAGTGCTGGACATTATAAGAAGCCCTATTCATATATATATATGTATGTCACACCCAATTTGTGTACTTGCTCATTACATGCCCAGTACATGAAATTAGCAGGTACACCAATTGGGTGAGACATATATACAGAGAGGATATAGGAAATGGCAAGCATTTTGTCAGCTCCAGCACCTAAAAAATTAGCACTGCACCCCTGCCATACCCCCTCTGTTTTTCAGGCCCAAGTCAATGATATGCTCAGGGACATATCGAATCAGTTCATTTTTGAGTATTTAGATGACATTTTGATCTCTTCATGCTCTCACATACAACATGTTCAGCATGTCTGGAGGGTCTTCAGATGGCTCCTTGAAAATAACATTTATGCCAAGCCTGAGAAGTGTGAGTTCCATAAAGACCAGGTGTCATTTTTGGGCGATGTACTTACCCCTTCCAGTGTTCAAATGGATCTAAGGAAAGTCAGGCGGTTATGGAGTGGTCTAAACCATCTACGGTCAACCAGGTGCGGTGCTTCACTGCTCCGACAGCATGTGGTGTAAAGTGAGTCCAAGGACGGAAGATTGGTTTGTGTGATATGCTGCGCCGTGTTCACGATCTTCTGCAGCTTCTTCTGGTCTTGGACAGGACAACTTCCATACCAGGTTATGATGCACCCTAGAAGAATGCCTTCTACAGTGCATCTATAAAAATTAGTGAGGGTTTTAGGGGACAGGCCAAATTTCTTTAGTTTTCTCAGGAAGTAAAGGCACTGGTGGGCCATCTTGACAGTGAACTCTGCTTGGTTGGTGCAAGTCAGGTCATTTGTGATATTGACCCCGAGGAACTTAAAGCTTTTGACCTGTTCCACTTGCGCACCACCAATTTAAATTGGATCATGCGGTCCGCTACTCTTTCTGAAGTCAAAACCAATTTCTTCGTCTTGCTGACGTAGAGGGATAGGTAATTGTCTTCGCACCATGCTGCCAGGTTCTTAATTTCCTCTCTGTACTCAAACTCATCATTACCCGAGATACGGCCTACAATTGTTGTGTCATCAGCAAACTTATATATTGAGTTTGATGGAAACTTGGCTACACAATCATGGGGGCTGAGTACACAGCCTTGTGGGGCATGGGTGCTCAGAGTGGTTGTAGAGGAGAGCTTGTCCTCTATTTTTACATCCTGGGTCCTGTCTGTGAGAAAGTTGAAGATCCAGCTGCAGATCTGAGTGCTAAGGCCCAGGTACCGGAGCTTAGGAATCAGTTTATTTGGAATGATGGTATTAAAGGCAGAGCTGTAGTCAATGAAAAGGAGCCTTACATATGTGCCTTTATTCTCCAGGTGTTCCAAGGAGGAATGTAGGGCCAGAGAGATGGCATCTGTCGTTGACCTGTTGCTCCGGTAGGCAAATTGCAAAGCGTCGAGGTTAACCGGTAGGCTGTAGTTGATGTGTGCCATAACCAATCGCTCGAAGCACTTCATAGCAATTGATGTCAGAGCCACAGGTCGATAGTCATTCAGGCATGCCACCTTGCTCTTCTTCGGCACTGGGATTATCGTTGCCTTCTTAAAACATGAGGGTATCTTAGACTGAAGCAAGGAGCAGTTGAAGATGTCAGCAAACCCTCCAGCTAGCTCGCTTGCACAGGCCCAGAGAACCCATCCCGGGACGCCATCTGGGCCCGTCGCCTTCCTTGGATTTATCTTCAGAAAGGCCCTTCTAACATCCTCTTTGGTGACGATGAATCTCGATGCCACCAGGTCCGGTTCATCTGGAGGGAGCGGGACGCTCCTCTTCTGTTCGAATCTTGCGTAGAATACGTTAGGTTCGTCAGGAAGAGAAGCGCCACAGTTATTGATATTCTCAGCCTTTTCTTTGCGCCCAGTGATCTCATTTAGATCCTGCCATAGTCTACTGGCATCCCTCTGGTTAGCCTGGGCTTCCAACTTGGCTCGATATTGCCTCTTGGTGCCCTTAATGGCTCTCCGGAGTTCACACCTGGATTCCGTGTAGTGACTGATATCCCCGGACCTAAAAGCCACAGCTCTAGCCTTCAAAAGGGACTTGACCTCATAAGTCATCCAAGGTTTCTGGTTCAGGAATACCTGGATTGTCTTGTGAGACACACAGTCCTCCATGCATTTCCAAATCAAGTCGAATAAGGATTCTTGGAATTAAAGTGACATTTTACCACTGCCCCAGTACTGCAAAACCCAGACCCATCCCAGCCATTCCTTGTCGAGGTGGATGCATCAGATGTCAGCTTTGAAGCTGTACTCTCTCAGTGCCCTTCTATGGATAGCTGGCTGCACCCTTCTGCGATTCTTTCCCATTGCTTAACTCTGGCCAAGAGAAATTATGGTGGTGGGAAACAAGAAATTCTGACTGCCAGAAAAGCCATGAAAAAAAGGAGACACTGGCTGGTGGGGGTAGAACATGCCTTTTTGCTTTGGATAGATCACAAGAGCCTCTTCTATATTTGGGATGCTAAGGGACTCAACCCGTGGCAAGCCCATTAGGCTCTCTTCTTCACTCAGTTTAATTTCAACCCTACCTATCATGCCAGCAGCAAGAATACCAAGGCCAAAGCTCTGTCCTGGCAGTTCCACAGGTCTGAGGACAATACCAATCCAGAGTCCATCCTTCTTCCCTTGTGCATTGCTGGTCTGATGATTTATGGTGGTGAGGAATACCCAAGAGTCAGATCCATGCCCAGGTGTGGGTCCTCCCAGCAGGCTGTTTATCCTTGCAATGGTGCAGTCCAGAAGTCGACCAAACTTGGTCAAAAGCACAGCAATGTTTGCACTCCCTGCCTATCCTCGTCCTTGTCCTGGAAAGAGGAATACCGTTTCAACTGAAGCTGTAAATGTGTGGTATTTATTTAGCATTTAGTTAATGCTTCCAGCCCCAGTGTTGGCATTTTACTTTCAGTTTGAGAGTTACAGTTAACAGCTCTGTTGGCCTTGTGTTTATTGTTTTTCGTTCCCTTTAAGTTCAGCAACAGCTCTCATTAAAGCCAGTGAATTATCGATATGCTTCAGTGTCTCTCTCTTTCCACAGTTTGGCCATATCTGAATGTTTTGCCAGCTTTAGGCGGGAAACATAGAAGGTAAGTGTAACTTTGAGGGAAGATGGCCGGCTGCAGATGGTGATTGGCTGGTTGATGCAATCGGAAATCTTAAAGGGACCAATGAACTGGGGCGAGAGCTTGCGGGAGTCAGAGCACAGGGGCAGATCTCAGGTTTATAGCCAGTCATAGTCCCCAGGCCAAAGTAATCTGGCAAGGTACTGATGGCGATTGGCCTGGATTGTGAAAGGACAACACAAACAGCTACATCATGATGCTGTTCATTGGCTGTAGCTCAGCACTGAATACCCTCATTCACACAATCCTGATTGAGAAGTTGCAGAACCTGGGCCTCTGTACCTCCCTCTGCAATTGAATCCTCAACTTCCTAACGGGAAGACCACGATCTGTGCGGATTGGTGATAACATACTCACAACATGCTGGAGGAACTCAGCAGGTTGGGCAGCATCGGTGGAAATGATGAGTCGACATTTCGGGCTAGAACCCTTCATCAGGACTGTAGAGGGAAGGGGCAGAGGCCCTATAAAGAAGGTGGGGGGACGGTGGGAAGGAGAAGGCTGGTATGTTCCAGGTGAAAAACCAGTAAGGGGAAAGACAAAGGAGTGGGGGAGGGGAAGCAGGGAGGTGATAGGCAAGAAAGGTGAAGAAGAAATAGAGTAAAACACAATGGGCAGTAGAAGGAGGCGGAACCATGAGGGAGGTGATAGGCAGCTGGGGGAGGGGGCAGAGTGAAATAGGGATAGAGGAAGGGATGGGGAGGGAATTACCAGAAGTTGGAGAAATCTGCGTCGGGTTTCACCAATGTAGAGGAGGCCGCACTGGGAGCACCGGATGCAATAGATGACCTTCATCGAGCACCTCTGCTCTGTCCGCCACATTCGTTGAGCACCTTCTCTCCATCTGCCACAGCAGAATGGGGGACAGCTTCATCGAGCACCTCCGCTCCGACCGCCACAACAGACAGGATCTCTCGGTAGCCACCCACTTCAACTCTGCTTCCCATTCCCATTCAGATGATGAGGCTAAACTCAGGTTGGAGGAGCAACACCTCATATACCATCTAGGTAGTCTCCAGCCCCTTGGTATGAACATAGAATTCTCCAACTTCCAGTAATTCCCTCCCCTTCCCTTCCTCTATCCCTATTTCACTCTGCCCCCTCCCCCAGCTGCCTATCACCTCCCTCATGGTTCTGCCTCCTTCTACTACCCATTGTGTTTTCCCCTATTCTTTCTTCACCTTTCCTGCCTATCACCTCCCTGCATCCCCTCCCCCACCCCTTTATCTTTTCCCTTACTGGTTTTTCACCTGGAACCTACCAACCTTCTCCTTCCCACCCTCCCCCCACCTTCTTTATAGGACCCCTGCCCCTTCCCTCTACAGTCCTGACGAAGGGTTCCGGCCCGAAATGTCAACTCGTTGTTTCCACCGATGCTGCCCGACCTGCTGAGTTCCTCCAGCGGGTTGTGAATGTTGCTTTGATCCCAGCATCTGCAGATTATTTTGTGCTGGTGATAACATATCCTCCTTGCTGATGATCAACACTGGCGCACCTCAGGGATGTGTGCTTAGCCCACTGCTCTACTCTCTATATGCATATGACTGTGTGGCTAGGCATAGCTCAAATACCATCCATCAATTTGCTGACGATACAACCATTATTGGTAGAATCTCAGGTGGTGAAAAGAGGGCGTACAGGAGTGAGATATGCCAACTAGTGGTGTGGTGCCACAGCACAACCTGGCACTCAACGTCAGTAAGACAGAAGAACTGATTGTGGACTTCAGGAAGGGTAAGACAAAGGAACACATACCAATCCTCATAGAGGGATCAGAGGTGGTGAGAGTGTGAAGCCTCAAGTTCCTGGGTGTCAAGATTTCTGAGGATCTAACCTGGTCCCAACATATTGATGCAGTTATAAAAAAGGCAAAACAGCGGTTATACTTTATCAAGACTTTGAAGAGATTTGGCATGTCAAATAAAAACTCAAAAACTTCTATTGTTGTACTGTGGAGAGTATTCTGACAGGCTGCATCACTCTCTGGTGTGGAGGAGCTACTGCACAGGACCGAAAGAAGTTGCAGAAGGTTATAAATCTAATCAGTGCCATCTTGGGTACTAGCCTATAAAATACCTGGGACAACTTCAGGGAGCGGTGTCACAGAAAGGCAGCGTCCATTATTGAGGACCTCCAGCACCCAGGGCATGCCCTTTTCTCACTGTTATCATCAGGTAGGGGTACAGAAGCCTGAAGGCACACACTCAGTGAATCAAGAACTGCTTCCTCCCCTCTGCCATCAGATTCCTAAATGGACATTGGATATTTGGACACTACCTCACTTTTTTATTAATATACGGTATTTCTGTTTTTTCACGTTTTTAAAAAATCTATTCAATATACGTAATTGATTTACTTGTTTCCTGATTATTATTATTTTTATTTTATTTATTATTATTATTTCTCTGCTAGATTATGTATTGCATTGAACTGCTGCTGCTATGTTAACAAATTTCACGTCACATGCCGGTGATAATAAACCTGATTCTGAAACGTGAATTTGGGACTTTAGAACTTATTAACTGCAATAGCTAACTTAAGATTAAGACAATGCTTGTGACAATATTGAATCAGCTTTGAAATTTCATTTGAAGATCTAATGTCACATAAGCAGTTTTGTACATGCCCTTTATCTAAGTGAATGCATTTAAACCACATTCAGCCTGAGTAATATAGAAGATGGATGCTCGAAGAGATTCGGGGGGGGGTAGGCACCCGGTGCTCGGCCGGGGGCTATGGTCAAGTGGTCGGCGACTTGGGCTGGCTCCCCCACCGGACTTAGTCTGGTGAAGAGGGTGTGAGGATACCCAGCAGGACTAAAAAAAAACAAGACCTGACAAACGGCGGATGAGCTCCTTGTGAGCCAACGGCCATCTTCCATGGAAAAGATTAAAGCCTCACCACATACCTTACGAATCGTATGCTATGCACCTAGTTACAAGAGACATGATGAACTTGGGCGCTGCACCGTGCGCCTGGACCTGCCCAAGGCCTCCGTCTAAGGAAGGGCCGAACTTGAAAAAGCAGCCACGGCTGGAGGCCGACACAGCCTTGGGCTCAAGTTCAGCTGGGCGACAGTGAGCGGTGTCAAGGCAGCCAGCGAGAACAAACTGGAAGAGAGGCTGTACTCAGTGCTGTCGCAAGATCGATGAAGATGGAGGTGCGTAGCCACCAACCCCGGATTCGGGACAGCGCCCACTGACTGACTGACTGACTGAATATAGAAGAAATCAAGTGCACTTCACTCAGTGTCCACTTTACTAGGTCCCTCCTGTACCTAATAATGTGGCCACTGAATGTACGTTTGTGGTGTTCTGCTGCTGCAGCACATCCACTTCAAGGATTGGTGTGTTGTGTATTTGGAGATGGTTTCCTGCACATTAATGATGTAATGCCTGGTTATTTAAGTTGCTGTTGCCTTCTTGTCTGCTTATACCAGTCTAGCCATTCTCCTCTGACCTCTCTCATTAACAAGATATTTTCACCCACAGAACTGCCACTCACTGGATTTTTCCCCTTTTTTTTTTACTATTCTCTGTTGTACGTGAAAATTCCAGAAGATCATCTGTTTCTGAAACACTTAAGCAACCCTGTATGGCAGCAGCAATCATTCCATGGTCAAAGTCAGTTAGATCTAATTTCTTCCACATTCTTATGTTTGGTCTGAACAATAACTGAACCCCTTGACCAACTCTGCATGATTTTATTAATGTTACTGCCACATGGCTGATCGGCTGATTAGATATGTACATTAATGAGCAGGTGTACAGATTCACCAAACAAAGCAGCCACTGAGTGTAAGTCCCAGCCTGTAGAAAATACAACTGGTTGGTTTAGCAGTTTACAAAATCATCTCACTGAATTGGCCCAATGTAGTTGAGACACAGACTGTAAAAGCCCTGGTGAAGGGTTTTGACCCTTAACATCGACTGTTTATTCATTTCCATAGCCTGGCCGGCTGAGTTCTTCCAGCATTTTGTGTGTGTTACTCAGGAGACTGTAGATGCTAAAATCAGAATCAACAAACAGCCTGCTGGAGGAACTCAACAGGTCATGCAGCATCTGCCGGAGAAAATAAACTGTCAATGTTTCGGGTCAATATCCAACCATCATAAAACAAGGACAACAAATATGCACCACAAAACACCCCATGAGACATGCCAAACTAGACATAAACTACATCTATTGGATTCCTTATCATCTATCACAAAATGTGGGAGCTGTTCAGCATTCTTAGAGTAAAAAAAGTTATTCTTACTAAATAATAACTTCACACAAGTAACAAAAGGGAATATTAAAAAAATAAAATGCAGTAATAAGTGGGCTATGAGTAGTTGAGTGGGATGCATTATTTTACATAGATTAATTTGATAGCTAATTGTTGTCTCCTTTGATAAAGTTAATGAAATACACAAAGAACGCTGTCTCATTCAGCTGTGTCTATGAATGGTTTGGATGATAATTAAACTTGATTTGATGAAATGCTCAAATCTGGAGCAAACAATCTGCTGGAGGAACTCAGTGGATTGAATAGCATCTTTTGCAGGAAAGGAGCTGTGAAGTTTGTGGTCAAAATGCTGCATCTGGACTGAGAGTGGGTGGGTAAAATGTCCACTAGGAGGAGAAAAAGGAGAAGGACAGTAGTGAAACAGGAATCGGAAGTAATTGGTGGACATAGGAGGGGTATAGAATAAAAAAAAATTCATCCTAGGTAGAGCTAGGGGATTATAGTCTGAAGACAGTAGAAGAAGAAGGATAGATGGAGCCAAAGAAAGAGAGGGAAAATGAGAGTCAGATGGAGCAAGGGAAGGGGAAGGTTAACATGAAGGTTGAAGACTGTGATTGGAAGGAGATAAGCAGGAACGCTATGATGCAAAGATTCAGATACATTTATTAGCAAAGTATATATGCAGTATACAACCCTGAGATTTGTCTTCCCACAGACAGCCATGAAACAAAGAAAACCATGGAGCCTGTTCAAAGAAAATCAAACACCCATCTCGTCCAACAGGAAAAATCACACAAACAACACGTAGAATAAAAAACACAAAATTGAAAGACTTCAGGCATATTCAGTTCATCTCAGATCAGTTCAATCTAGCGCTGTTGTTTGTTGTCCGCAGGCTGTCCTGATCAAATATGCCCAAAATAGCAAAAAAAAAAAGAGGCAACCGGAAACTATAAACACATCATAAAGTGAATTACAGAGTCCAATCCACAAGCCATGCTGATTAAACATTGCCCAAGAACCAGGACTCCAGTACAATCCTCCAGCAGCATTGAACAAGAGGGAAAGAGACCATTCAAATGCAGGTACCTTTCTCCAGGAGTAGCGAGAGGGAAGCTGGTAGATGGTGCTGAACACCCACTCACCTTCTCCTCTCACCTTGATGATTTGAATCTTCCCTGATGCTTCATTTGATGCCCCATCTCCAAGCTTCATGGCCTTGAGGCTGCACTTTTCACTCAAAACCTCGGAGGCAGCAAAGCACCAGATTGCTGAATTGGCCCAAAAAACATACCACCAAATTATAGATCACAGGTTCCCACAGTAGCAGAACCACATTTGAAAGAAGAATAAGATGTAAAAGAAGTTTTGTCTGGAGGAAGTCACTCTTGGTCACATTGTTTGCTGGTGCCATCTGCTCACAGTATTATCAGTTCCAAAATCTGATAAGGAAAGGAAGTGGTAATAGGAACTAAGAAGAGAGAGGTGAATGAAAGATAAACTCTAGACTCTAGTGGAAGTGCCTAGTACCACAACCTGAAGCCTCATGGCAGACACATTCCTATCTCCTAATTGGAGCTAAGCAAGGTATAACCAATAAATGAGATCAGTCTGCGATGCTACCACATCCAGCCATGAACGGAGGTGGATAATTGAATAACAAGCATGGTAAGCTGTGCTGAACCATAGCTCCAGTGCGTGCATGAGCTCCACAGTTCTTTAAGTATCATGGGGCAATGATGTCCAATACCTATCTCACTGAGACCACTCCAATGACCCACCATTTCAGCAACTTTTCTTTAAGCATCAGAAGCCTGCCCAGGATTGGCCATATCTCAGCATGTAGGTTACATCTCAGGGCAGAAAAACAGAATTGATATCTTGGAATTTTCTTCATGAATTAATGGGATGTGGGCATTGCTAGCAAAGTCAGCATTTAGTTACGGCTCCCTAATATTCTTGAGAAGCTGATGGTGACCATGAATCATTGTGGTCCTTCTGGTGAAGGCACTCTGGGAATATATTCCAATGTCATTATGAAGTACTTGGACCAAACACGTAAAGAGGTAGTGTTTCCATAACTCTGAAGCCCTTAATCTTGTGATAAAGGATGTGGGCTTATTTGGAAGTGATTTCAAGGCATACCCATTGAATTACATTGCCATGAATTTTGCAGATGGTACTCACAACTCCTGTGCGTAACTAGTGGAAATAATAAATGCTTATTCTGATTACTGGGGAGACAATCAAGCAGGCTCTTTTTCTGGCCTGAATGGTGGAGAATTTCTTGCGCCTTCAAGCAGATGGACATTATTCATTCAGACTCCTATTTTATGCATGGAAAATGGCAGAATAGGACTGGAGTGTCAGCAAATAAATCAGTAGATGCTAGATATCCAGCCTGGCATCTCCTTACATAGCCAGCAGTACTTATGATGCTGGCCCAGTTGAGTTTTGGATCAACAGTGACCCCAGGATATTGATGATGGAGGACTCAGATATGCCATAGAATAACAAGGTAGATAATTTGGTGAAAATGTAATAAGAAATATGAAATGTGAATTTGCATCCTAAAGACTTGTTGATCATTCGTCAACATAACTGGGTTAGGAAATTCACTACACCACTCATAATTAATTGAAGCTCGCACTTTATTGTCTCTGCACAAACAACAATGTAGCTATGTTGACACCAGGCCAACAGCTTAAAACATGATTTCTACTGTTACTTCTGTACCAATACTAACTCAGACCACTCTTCCAATTTATAACACTGAAATAGAGGATTTCTGTTGGCCAGATGATCGATCCTTTCTTCATCCAGCCTCTGGCATGGGGTTCTTCCTTGTAATGGTGGGTCTCTTGAGCCAGTTATCACTGATAGCACACTCGAAGTGTTCCCTTTTATACTCGTTCCTTACCAGTTCAAATATTGCATTCCAGTGTCATTGGCTGTAGGTCATCTGATTGACCATTAATACCTTTTTATTGGCTCTGCTCCAGGCCAGCATCCATTTACTGCCCTCTTCCAAGCAAGTGACAATCGGTAATTTATGGCTCTTTGTTCTCTTCAGTAACCAGCTCACATCACTCCAGGTAGGCACAAATCCCAACATTCACAAACCTGCATGTTCTGTTATATCAAAGAACACCTCACAAGTAACTTTGTATTTGGAAATGATCTCCAGTCTAACAGATTGCCTGAAACATCATTGTAACAACTTTAAAATACAGAAAGCAAACCAACTCCATCTCACAAAATGGAGGATGTAAAACAGTTCTGCAAAATGGCAGCCTCCATCTCCAAGCACATGTCAGCAACAAAGACAATCTGTCTGCTTCCAGTGTCCTAGACCCATTCAAGTTCACTGTTATCTTCCATATTTTAAATCCACCATGGCCAACATCCCCCCTCTTTTGATCCACAGAAAACCCTGAAGATCACACTATTGTTTATACGTCTGAGTGAATATAGCACAAAAGGAACACCAGTATTCATGACTACATCAAGTAATAAAGATTAAAATTTTAAAATGTTATCAATACAAAAGCATGAAAAAACATGATAAAAAATGTGCTCTTTCCTGCCACATATCAAGGCATTTAACAGTAACTAATACCACTTAAACACAACATCACAGTAGGAAATCAAACAAAATCACCAAAAAGAAATTTAGAGTGGCTTGTGGCACACAAACGCTAAACACTAGTTATAAATGTTGCCATGAAAAATAAACACTGGGGAAAGTACATTGGATAACCAATGAGTCCTATCAGTGTTGAATGGAGGGATACAAGGACAAGGAATTGAGTGGGGTGCTGGGTCTACCATGATGAAATTGAATGTGTAGGAGGCAGCTCAAGCAGTTTCTCTTTGTCCTTACATTGGAGTTTAAGGATTTTGAGCCACTGGATCATATTCATCGCACGTCCTTGTGTCCTGAGCCGCATGTGTTACCCTCACTGACCCATGCATAACCCACACTGTCCTGGACTTGCCATGTGGACAATGAATGCTGCAGTGGCTGGAAGGTGATGATGTTACCCTGTATCGAAGGTTCCGGGTTCAAAGTAATGTGAAGTCATGATTACGGAGATACCATTAGATTAGGAAGAAAGGAATGCAAAAGTGAGAACAACAAGTTTGTGGAATGGAGGGAAATACAGTGATCAATCACAGACAAGGTGACTGGCTGGGCTTAAGGAAGCTGAAATGAGGCACTAGCACTGACAAGATATAGCAAGTGCTCAGGGCTCAAACATTTCACAAAATATGTGAATGAGTTGGTTGTAGGGACTGGAGATCTGATGTACAAGTGTAGGGGTGCTGTGAAGAAGACAAAAGGAGGCTACAGAAGGATATAGATAGGGTAACCAAGAGGGCAAAAATCTGGCAAATGCAATACAACAAAGAAAACTGTGAAATTATTCATTTTATCAGGAAAAAATCAAAGGAAATTAGCACATTATTTCAGTGGTGAAAGAGTGAAGAACTTATTAACACCGAGTGAGCTGGTTATCCCCACTTAGGATTCACAACTAGTATGCAGACACAGCAAGTAATTATAAAAGAGATACAGAATCTCAAGCCAAAACATTTACCAGCCCTTTGGCTCCACAGATGCTGCCTGAACTGCTGAGTCATTTCATCATTTTTTGTGCCAGAAATTGGGTGAGGGTACGACTTGTTGCAAAAGGAAATGCATAAAGTAGTGAGCTTATCTTCATATACGTGGACCATTAGCCAGACCACAGCTGGAATACTGTGGACAATATTTGTGTTTCTATTGTACCAGCAATTTCCAGTTAGTGTACAGAGACCTCGTTGAGGGATTAAGAGAAAGTGGTCTGTATTCAGATATCCCCTTGAGAGAGAAAGACTGGGATTCATCAGAGAGTTTACAGTTATTACTCTCAGAAAAGGTCTCAGAGACACCAAGGATCAAATAATCCCCTGAGAGTGACAGACTGAAAAGTGTCCTTCACTCTCAGGAAGAGGCAATGAGAGACACCAATCTGTGTGCAGAGTTACCTCTGAGGGAGAGGGATTAAGAGAAACTACTCAGTTCACAGCTACTCTCATGAGAGAGAATTGAAAGACAGCGGTATACAGGCATTTCCATGTGAGAAAGATATCCCTCCTTCTTCAGCTTCTCTCCCTTTGCGCCCTTTGGGGCAACTCATTCCATTCTGTTCCAAGCTTCTCTTAGCTCTGGTCCACTGTTAATGAAATTAGATCCTGAAGCTCCCTATCCAATAACACTGTTGGAAAATAGTGACTCAAGGCAAGCGCTCATCGCCATTATCTGGGGAGTATTAGGAAGGCAAATAAAAACAGGCCACATCTGTACATGAATAAACAAAAATGCTTTTTTCTCCACAAGCATTGTCTAAATTGCCAGGATCTTTATTTGCAGAATCAATACTGGGCAGCCTTCTGATATTTTAAAAAAATGCTGAAACATTGGATACGTAAAGTGAACTCATTGGGATAAACACTAGATAATTTTACAACGATACTAATAAAACTGTATGTGCACCTTCTTTATGGCTCAGTGGTAGCTTTCTATATTATCATGGAACCATGCTCTACTCAAAAGACTCTAAATTAATGTAGAGGATGTGCAGTATTGGAGAAGTATAGTACTGAAGTTATTGCATCCAAATGTGCAGCATTGACAAAAACCATCACCTGATACTTCACTGTGTGTTTCTGTGGTAGCAACAAAAGATGAAATGCTGTTTGGCTATGAATTATATTTCTCATTATGAATAAATTGGAAATCATGCAATCAAATCCACTATGCGTTGAGTTTATAGACAAGAGAACTGCATTTCTCAAACAAGAGAAAATCTGAATTCCAACAGTGTTATTGGGTAGAGAGCTTCAGGATCTAAATTCAGTAACATTGGACCAGAGCTAAGAGAACCTTGGACTGGAAATCCAAGAAACACACACAAAACACTGGCGAAACTCAGCAGGCCAGGCAGCATCCATAGAAAGGAGTACTATCGACATTTTGGGTGAAGACTCTTTGGCAGGACTGAAGCCAAAATATAAGAAGTCAGCATAAGAAGGTGGGGAAAGGGAGGAAGATGTGTAAGATGGTAGTCTCAGCACGAAAAATCAAATTTACTCTTTTCCATAGATGCTGCCTGGCCTGCTGAGTTCCTCCAGCATTTTGTGTGTGTTGCTCAGATTTCCAGCATCTGCAGATTTTCTGTCATTTGTTTTCCAAGCAAAATTTTTTTTTCACTGTATTCAAAACAACTCATAGTTTATACCATAAATCATACATGGTATCTCCTTTATGCCATGTATATCGTAAAAGGAAGAACTAGAAAAAAATATGGAACTTCTCAGAAAATTGCAGACAGATATATATTATGAAAATTATATCTAGAAAACATCATTAGTTCTTTGGAGTATGTGTTTTCAATTCATAACTCTTTTTTATTCTATTGCCATTCTCCATGCATGCAAAGCATCAAAATTCCTATGATACGCTTTCAGTACATAATATAATGAAACTAACCAGCTTAAGGCATCATTGGAAAAAGTGGCAAATCTCAATTGACCAAACTACCTGACTGGGCTCAGGTGATGAGTTAAAATTTAAAAAAAAAACTCAGATTTGCTTTTGATTCCAGCTTCTTGATTCAACCAAGGAAAGGCAAGAGACTAGGTATGCAATGGGGATGGAGTTACAGTGGGGATGAATTTGCAATGTAGCATTTTTGATGGGACTATGCACATTTCAGTTAAACTGATTTGAAGGCTGAAACTCTTAAGCCTTGGGAAACCTTGTACCTGAACTAGTCCATAAAGCTATAAGACATAGGAACAAAATTAGGCAATTTGGCCCATTGCGTCTGAGCCACCAATTGATCATGGCTAATTTATTAACTCTGTCATCTTCATTCTCCTTCTTTCTCCTTGTAGCCTTTTATGCCCTTACTAAATGTAACGCCCTGGTTAGGAATTTTACCACTATACTGTAGGTATTTCTTTTTAGCAGTTCTGTAGGAGCAGTCTGTTCTGCTTTCAGCCTGTTTACGTTTGAGCTAAAGGTAAGAAGCTATGTTGTTCAGCTTAGGAATGTTGTGTCAGCCTATCGGGATAATGGAATTGGGAGAAGGTTCTAGAGAATGCTGGGCGGAGAGACTTTTGTGATGGGCACTGGTATGGGTCGAGGTTTTTTTGGCGGGAGCTGGGAAAAGACAGGAGGGAAGATGGCTGAGGATGCCATCCCTGTTGCACAAGGTGCTTTGTGCAGAGGAGTGGCTTCAAGGAGGAAGGACCAATACTTCTGTGGGACAGCCCATTTGTTTCAAGATGGATTTCTTTTTTTTAATTTTATTTTTATTTGGATAAGGAATTCACAATTATCATGTACTTTTTTCACACATATAACCTTTTCCATTTTTTTATATGTATAAAACTACAATTATTTATACATTCTTAAGTACACATTGAGATGATATAAAAGGAAAATAAGCATTTAAATAGGTAATTATGTACTGTGGTAAATCTAATCTATTAGGCTAAGTAATGAAATTAGTTGTTAAGAAAAATGGTAATAATGGTTTCCATACAACCCTTCTGGACCATTTCCACTGGTCCAAAATGTTGCATACAAGCCTATATACCAACCATTGTAGGTGTTTATATCCCAATTTGTTCGTGCTTTTTCCTGCCCGCAGACATAATTATCCAATCCCTATGTACTTATTTACTTAATTTTTTCATTTTTTTTTATCCCTTTCCCAAATCTTTCCCCTTACTTGTGTTAATTCTCTATTTTCCAAAAAAAACCAAACATTTAGACTAGGGGTGCTTACGTTAGCAATATTACTGTGTTGATGAGAAGAGCAATATAAATCATTAGGAGAGTCATCTAAAGTCTGCTCGCATTGGGGTTATATATTCAATCCATTTATTCCAGATTTGATAAAATGTTTCTTTTTGAGTTCTCAGGGAGTAAGTCAACTTTTCCATTTTAAATATATCCAAGATAATTTCGTACCAATCTTCTAATGTAGGTGGTATTGGATTTAGCCATTTTCTAGTGATTGATTTCTTACTTGCCGCTAAGAGGGCCTGCAGCAACTTTATACCTTCCTTCTGTTCAAGGAACAATACATGCCCCAAATAGAGCGTCTCAAAGTTCAGAGGTATCTGGGACCTAAGTACCTTAACTAATGTTCTATGAATACCTTCCCAAAATAGACTTAATTTAGGGCAATCCCAGAAAATATAAAAATGATTTGCCTCCCTGGAGCCGCACCTTCTCCAACACATCACATTTGTATCTTTATATTTTTCCTGATATGGGGTCTTGAAGTATCTTATAATGTTTTTCCAACAATGTTCTCTCCAAGTCAAAAAATTAGTCGAGGACCATTGAAAGCTGCAGACTTTCCCCCATGCCTCCTCTAAAAGTACCAACCCCGCTTCTTTCTCCCACTTCTCTTTAATATACAGTGTATTTACATTTTTAGCATGGGAGAGTGCATTATATAGGCGAGAAACTGATTTACTAGGTATTGAACTGCAAGCCGAATTCAGAATCTTGAAAAATTCTAATTCTACTGTTGATAGGTCTGTATATCTACGACTCTGGTTAACATAGTTTCGTATTTGAAGGTACCTAAAAAAGTCATTATGTTCTAGGCCATGTTTGTCCTGCAGGATTTGGAAACTTTGTAATACTCTTTTATCTATAAATGAGAGGTAGGTTGTAAGACCTTTCTTTATCCATAGCTCAAATCTTTTATCTCCTCTGTTGGGAAGGAATTCGGTATCGTATGCACACCATCTAAAGAGTTTTAACATGTTATTAATTCCACATGAATTAACCACCTTCTGCCATACTTTTAATGTAAGATTTATCCAAGCATTATTAAATTTTTCCAACTGGGCCATCAATCCTTTGTCAGCTATTGAGGCCTGAAGAGGAAAATTGTCAACTAATCCAAATTCTATTTCCTTCCATCTAGCCTTATATTCCCTATTACACCAATATAACAGAGGGGTTATCTGTGAGGCATAAAAATAATTTCTCAGGCAAGGAAGAACCATACCTCCTCCTTCCTTCCCTAACTGTAAGGTGTTATATTGAATTCTAGGTTTCCTTCCTTGTCAAATGAAGCGGGAAATCCATTTGTCCCATTCCCTGAATTGATTATCATCCACCTCCACTGGTAAAGTACGGAAAAGATATAATAACCGAGGAAGAATATTCATTTTTATAGTATTTATCCTTGAATTTAAACTTAAAAAGGGGATAAGATTCCATTTATGCATATCTGCTTTTATCTCTGAGATTAATGGCCCATAATTTACCTGTGACAGTGTTGAAAGATCCTTCGGCAGGGTTATTCCTAAATATTTTAATGATTTAGCTTCCCACTTAAGATCGTATGTATCCTGCAATTTTTTGGATGGTGTATAATTTAGGGACATAACCTGCGTTTTCTTTACATTTATTTTATAACCTGATATTTTCCCAAAGTCATCCAACAGTGTAAACAATCCTATAAATGATTTTTCTGGTTCACTCAGATAGACCAAAACATCATCTGCGAATAACGCCACTTTCTGTTCAATCCCTGCCACCTTGATACCTTTTACGATTTCGTTCTGTCTTATTAGTTGGGCAAGTGGTTCAATATATAGTGCAAAAAGGAGAGGAGAAATTGGGCATCCCTGTCTAGTGCCTCTCTCTAAAATGAAGGAGTCAGAGAGGTCCCCATTTATCTTAATTCGGGCTGTAGGGCTGTCATATAGAGTCTGAATTACTTTAATAAACCTTTCTTGAAAGCCGAATCTTCCTAACACTCTGTATAGGAATGCCCAACTAACCGAATCAAAAGCTTTCTCAGCGTCCAATCCTACTACCATTGTCTCTGTCTCGTTCTTATTAACCTGTTCTAATATGTGCAGAGTTCTCCTTATGTTGTCCTGTGTTTGTCTTTGTTGAATAAATCCAGTCTGGTCTAAATGGATTAGGCCAGGTAAAAGCTTTTCCAATCTGCGCGCTTATATAGATGTAAATAGTTTGTAATCTAAATTAAGAACACTAATTGGCCGATAATTGCCACATTCTAGTTTATCTTTACCCTCTTTAGGAATAACTGAAATAATCGCTTCTCTCCAGGAAGGTGGAGTTTCTCCTCTCTGCAAGATCCAATTAAAGGTGTTAAGTAGTAATGGGGCTAACTGTGTCTTCAGGGACTTGTACCACTCTGAGGTAAACCCATCAGAACCCAGGGACTTTCCAGCCTTTAACCTAGAGATGGCCACATTCAGTTCTTTGACAGTTACTGGTTCTAATAAACTTTCATTTTGTAAATCTGTAAGTTTAGGTAGATCTAAAAAATTCAATACACTGTCTATATAGGGCTCATTGGGGGCCCGGGGTTGGGAGTACAGCTCTCGATAATATATTTCAAAACTCTCTTGAATTTTCCCTATTGTACTCTCCACAAGCTTTGTCTTTGGATTCTTTATTTTATGAATTGTATTGTCTGCTTGTTGTTTTCGTAATTTATATGCTAATAATCTAGCTGATTTACCTCCTACTTCATAATTCTTTTGTCTCAGGTAAAGAAAATTTCTTTGAGTTTCCAACGTATAAATATCATCAATTTCACTTTGCAATTTCCTAATTTCCTGTTTTCGATTTGAATTACTTTTGTTGCTATCTACAACTTGAAGTTGTTTTAATTTTCCTTGAAGGTCTGCTAATTTTTGTGCATTGATTTTTTTCATGTGAGTAGTAATGGAAATAATTTTCCCTCTCAGTACAGCTTTCAATGTATCCCATAAAATCACTGGTGATGTTTCTCCCGTGTCATTAAGGTCTAGATATTCTTTGATTTCTCCCCTTAATCTCTCCATTACTTTCGGGTTATTGAGTATATGTGAGTTTAGCCTCCATAGTGTTTTCCTCATTTTTCTTTCCAGGATTAGAGACATAGAGACTGGGCTATGATCCGACAGATCAATTGTTGCAATATTACAGTTTTTTATCCTGAGTCTATCTGTATCAAAGATAAAGAAATAGTCTATCCTTGAATAGGCTGAATGAGGGAAAGAGTAATATGTATAATCTTTACTAGTAGGGTGTAATTCCCTCCAGACATCTATAATTCCCAACTCCTCCATCAATGAATTCACTTTCCGAGTCAGAGGTTTATTCTGAGTAACTATTCTTGAAGAATCTAATATAGGATTTAATCTAATATTAAAATCCCCTCCACAAATTACTACCCCTCGAGAACTGACCATTAGGTCAAAAATGTGTCTATAAAATGACCATTCACTACCTGGAGGAGCATAAACATTCAGCAATGTTATTTCTGTACCTTCTATTCTTCCTGTGATTTTTACAAACCGTCCTTCTTTGTCTCTAGTCTCTGAAATATGTTCATAATTAAGAGTACTTGATATTAAAGTAGCTACCCCTCTTTTGTGACTCAATTTATATGATGAATAAAATACATGCTTAAAGCCCATTCTTTTTAATTTTCCATGTTCAGATTGGCTCATATGTGTTTCCTGGAGGAAAGCTATTTGTGCCCTCTCTTTTTTCAATTTAGACATAATCTTATTTCTTTTAATTGGATTCAAAACCCCATTAACATTATAGGAAATTATTTTTACCAATTCAGTTTGCATTTTTCTCTAGTAGAAAAAAAGCACTCTCCTTTTCTAACCAAACAGTAAGCAATCCCTTCTCAACAGTAAACCAAGACATATAACCACACCCTAGACATTTCTGAACGTATAACATTTGAAAATTTTTCCCGACTTCCCACAGTGAGGCCTGAGCACCGACCCGCCTCAGTTCAGAGGGATAACTTCTATCTTCACCCTGTGTTAGAGGGCCCTCAGCAGTTTGAATAATCATAGAGAATTTTCTCCTATTTATGTCTCGACCATATTGCTATCATTCAAGTTATTCCGTCTAGTTTATTTTCAGTTACCAGTTTTCATTTTACTTTTAAGTCCAATTTACTCTTTTCAGTCATTTCTCTTAATTAATCTGTATTCTCTGTACATTCGTGTCTGAATATTTGCAGCTTTTCCTTGTAGTTTGACACTCTGGTTCGAGTGGAGCGTCCTCGCCCCACTAACTGCCATGACTTCTGCCGAATCCTCTCCAGTAGCGACTCCGGTTGGGTGATAACTTTAATAGGTAGTCCCCGGTCCGCCAGGTCCAATGTTGCCTCCTCCACCGTAGCGTAAGTTTTTGTCCCTTCGTCGTAAAAGACTTTCAGCCGAGCTGGATACAGGGTCTGGAATCTGATGTTGTTTTCCTTCAGGACTCTGCGTGTTTCCGTATATTCCTTCCGTCTGGCAAGAATCCCCGGTGCGTAGTCGTGGTCAAACTGATTTTGCAGTTGTTCCACATGAAACCTTTCTTTTGCCATGCTCTTTTAAGCACCTCTTCCTTCGTTCTGTAACTGAGAAATCTGATCAGAATCGATCTGGGCTGGGCGCCTGCCGGAGGCTGTGGTGCCAACGTGCGGTGAGCCCTTTCTATCTGTAGGTCTTTTGCGGCCGGTATATCAAGGTTCTCTCTAAGCAGCTTCTCCACGAAGGGAATCATCAATCCGGGTTTACCTTCGGTTCCTTCAGGAACTCCGTAGATCCTCACATTTTCCCTTCTCGAGCGGCCTTCTTGATCTATTAGTTTCCACTGGAGCTGGTCTTGTAGCTTCAGCATTTCTGCTATCACTTCCTCGGCGTTTTGTAGCTTCTCTTCAATTCCAACAATCCTCGCTTCGGCTTCATCTATCTGCGAGTTAGTTTTTACTCTTTCTCCTTTAATATCTTCCAGCTGTTTGCTGTTATCTTGTCGGAACTCGCGAATCTCTCCGAGAATCAAAGACAGAGTCACCGACTCCCCCTCATTATCTCCGTCCTGGCTTGCCGTGGGGGAGCTAGGCCCGTCGCCTTGCTGCATCTCTTTATGTTTATCAGCCTTCGAAGCAGACTTTTTATTCTTGTTCTTAGACATCATCCTTGCCCCTTTTATTAATATAGTTATGCAATATTAAGTATTTGTCTAAATTCGATTTTGGGGCAGTTTACCTTCTTTTTTGTCGAGAGACCTTTTCCTTACGCCGCCATTCCCTTGATCTCAAGATGGATTTCAAGCAACATTCAGAAGGCGATGTGTGCTTTCATGCAGACCACGACTCCAGTGCATGAGTTAAAGACAACTTCAAGATGAGCTTCAACTTTTGTGCAATTTGGATTGTGTTAACTGTAACGGGCTTTTTAAATTTTTTTTTCTTCTTTTTCCTCCAACTGTTCAACAAAGCTGATATTTGTAAATATACTTTCTTTATAACTGTATGCAGTGTGTGATCTTTTATTTCTCGCTGTGGCTTAGAGGCAGTGTTTACACAGTGTTCACACAGACTGGGATTTGGGGTTAGAGGAGGGTAGTTGAGACATCCCAACTTCCCAATTTTGATGGGACCCACTTAATACCGACCCAGACATATGGAGTTTGCGAGAAGTGTTTTTCTCACCTCTGAGACCAGTGGCTGTTAGCGAGGGGCTAACGGTCTGCATCTCTAGAGACGACTGATAAAAAGGTGTTTCATAAACAAAACCTTTCAATCTCTGCTTTAAATATACCGAATGACGTGGAATCAACAGCTACCTTGGCAATGAATTCTACTGACACACCACTTCCTAGCTAAAGAAATTCCTCATCTCTATTCTAAAGGGACATTCCTGGATTCTGAGGCTGGGCTCTCTAGTTCTTGACTTCCCCATTATAGGAAATGTCCTCTCCATGTTCACTCTATCTGTAACTTTCAATATTTCGTAGGTTTTGAGTACAGGTTCAGAACCATTAAACACTCCTCATATGCTAACAATTTATTTTAGGCATCATTCTTGTGAACCTCCTCTGCACCCTCTCCAACGCCGGGACATAATTTCTTAGATATGGGTCCTAAACTGTTTACAATGCTTCAAGTGTGGTCTGACAACTGCTTCAGTATTACATCCTTACTTTTGTATTCTAGACTTCTTGAAATGAATGCTTACATTGCATTTTCCTTCCTTGCCACTGACACAGCCTACGAGTTAACCTTTAGGGAATCCTGCACAAGGATTCCCAAGTCCTTTTGCACTTCTGATTACTGAATTTGCTCCCCATTTAGAGAATAGCCCATGCTTTTATCCCTTCTATGAACATACACTTGTCCATACTTTTCCCTACATTATATTCCATCTACTATGTTTTTGCCCATTCTTTTAATCTGCCTGTCCTTCTGCACACTCCTTGCTTCCTCAATACTATCTGCCCCTCCAGCACTTTTTAAATATTGTCCACAAAGTTGACCACAATGCCCCCAGTTCCATCATTCAAATCATTGACCTATAACGTAAAACAATGCAGTACCTTGTCAAAGGCTTCTGAAAATCCAAGAGGACAGTATCCACTGACTTTCCTTTGTCAATCTTGCCTGCTATTTCCTCAAAGAATTCTAACAGATTCGTCAGGCAATATTTCTGCACATGGAAGCCATTCTGGCATGACCTATTTTAATCATATGCCTGCAAATACCCTGAAACCCCATCTTTAATAATGGACTCCAACATCTTATCAACTACTGAGGTCAGACTAACTGGTCTATAATTTCATGTCTTTTCCCTTCTCCATTCTTAAAGAGTGGAAGGACTTGTTATTTTCTGTCCTCAGGAACCATTCAAGAATTTAATGATACTTGAAGGATCTGAGAAAGGTGGGGCAGGGATAATACTGGAGGGAAGATAAGTGGCTTGATAGCTCTGTTCATTATTCAGAGGGTGCACCACTCACCACTCTCCCAGTGCCAGACCAATCCTCACACCCATCAACCCATAATGACTCCCTGGCCTCTTCATAATGTGCTCAGAATATCCATGTCCACAATATTGTATAAGTGAGGGAAACTTCTTTTTATAACAGATTGTGTTATATCATTGCTCTAGCATATAAATTCCAGTTGGTCGGTTATCTGGTCATGATACGTATTACATTTATCGTTATTATTTATTGTAGGAGATAACACAGTCATTATTTATAGTAAGCCCCCACAAACAGCAAATTGGAAACGGATGGATGATCTTTTTTAGTGACTTCACTATCACATTCTAGAAATGGCAGTGAAGCGAAGTCAGAGCTACTTGAAGGAGAAATTTGTATTTGCTTGTTTGTTAAAATTGTGTGTATGAACTCAAAGAATCTGGATGTGCAGGAATTATAGGAATGCGCAGATGGAGTGAGCCATCTGGAGAGGAGAAGTCAAGGCAGAGGAGTTCTGATTTCCTTACAACTGACCCGGATGTGAGGTTGGGATCGCTCTGGCGCTGAACCGATTTGGAGAAATCAAGAGCGGATTTAGAGTTAGGTGGTGAAATCTGGGCTCGAAGTGACTCACTGACTGACATGCTCTAGGCTGAGAGTCTTTCGCTGCAGCGATGCCTAGGTTCTAGTTTGAGCTATGATCTGCTCTTTGGACAATTTAAATGATATAATGGAAAGACAGAGCTTCGGGATCACAGGCGAGAACCGACCTTGTTCATTCTTCCACGATGTTCACTCCTCTCTCCATGGTGCTGAGGCAATGAAGACTGTGCCTGGCTGATGTGCTGCATGCCCGCTAATATGACGGACTGATACCGAGACTTGGGCCTACTCCGGGGCTCGGATCCGAGCACTCATTTTAGTTTGGAATATCATTGCTCACTTCTATTGTTTGTATGGTTTGTGTTTATTCCCCCTTTCTCTATGCATCAGGTGTTGGTTTTTATTTTTTTAAATTGGTTTCTTTTGGGGTTCTTGCCTTGTGGCTACCTGTGAGCAAGCAAATCTCAAGTACTTTGAACTTGAACTTTGAAAATTGGTATAAATGACAGGGATTTCATTCAAATGACTAGCAATGAATTTCTCCATAGTATCGAAGTCGACATTTTGCAGCAATGCAGAGATGTGAATTGGCCAATCACATTCTGTAATATGGACCATCAGATACCAGAATTAATGCAATGCAAATATTTATGGATTGCTGTTGATTCTGATCAAAATGAACCAGGGAATATTGCCCGTTCTCTATGCAGAAGGATGACTAAGAATTTTGGATTGTCTTTTAGCCTGTTAATTTTAAACCAACCATTAAAAATAAGCAGTCAAGAATTTCTGAACTAAGTTGATTTTGATAAAACATTGTACAGTTGAGCAAAGAATCATTCAAAGTGCTTATATTTGATTAATATAGCCCAGTGACTTCTCTGAAAAATGAATCAGTAGATCTTCCATTAAGTAGTCAGTTTGCAAATCTCTTAAGGAAATAGATCAATTTGCATGTTTCGTAGAAGGAAATGGTCAGTTTGATGTTCTTAAAAGTGAAAAGTCATTTGAGATTGTCAGGGAAAAGCATAACCTAATAATTGGCTCCTGAAGTGATAAACATTTCCAGAAGTATTTGCAATTTATTTTTCAATTCAGGCAATGTTTCTGATAAGGCCGGCATTTAATGCTGAGTCCTAATTGCCACTGAAAAATAGGGAGTGGTGGGTCGCCTTCTGGAACCACCATAATCTATATGGCAAAAACACATTGGTAAAAAGTAATGGGGTTTGACCCTGTGATGGTGAATGAAGGATAATATATTTCTGATTTATGATTGTGTGAGATTTCTTTGAGCATATTCATTACTGCTACTGCCCATGTCCTTTCACAATAAAGCTGTGCATTTGGGAGATACTTTTGATCGCAAGCTATATCTTAAGTGGATAGTAGCTTGACTTGTGAATCAGAAATTTGGGGGATCTTTTGAAACAAGGAGCTTGAACTCAAAACCAAGAAAACATGATGATACTGAGGGAGTGCCGCTTTGATGGAATTTCATTGCTTTTTGTAAGATCTGGGTGGTGGAGTGGAGATACATCTCTACCAAAGGAGGTGTAAGGTGCTCCTTCCCACTGCTAGCCTGCAGATTCCCCTTGGGCAAGGTGTGGCATTTGCTTAAACCCCAGCCCTGATGAAGATCACATGAACACATGGGAGCAGGTGGTAGGTGTTCATATGCGACCACTGATGCCAGGCAGACAACATCTGATATCTAAAGACTATTGATAGGGTTGACCATCTTCTAAGACACTGCCCAGAAGAAGGCTATGGCATACTACTTCTGTAGAAAAATTTTGACAAGAACAACCATCTTCGTGGAAAGACCGTGATCACTCATGTCATACAACATGACACATAATAATGATGATGTTGGAAGATTATTGGCTCTAAGTGTTTTGATATATAGAGCTAATACTGAAATGCTGATCATCTTCAAAATTTTCTTTCTTAACCTCAGACATCCAGCATTCATTTGTATCTGGTATATTGGTGTGACCTACCTTGGAGGTAAAACAATCAATGAGGGTCCTATTTGTCTTTTTCCAGTTGTTCATACAAGGCCTACATAGCTATTTTTTCGCTCTACCAATGTACCTAGTGAGATACTTCAGTTGCCCATGTAACCTGAAACACTGTCCTCCTTTACAGGGACAGATGAAGGACAGACTGTGACTGAATTTGTAGGTAGGTCCATCTCCTGTACATTTTTTACTACCTCTATTCAAATTGACTGCTTGCCTAACTCAGCTCTCATCATTACTCTTATATTTAAGAATCAGAATATGACATTTCACAGTAATTTCGGAATGTGTCAGTTCTGTTCCAGCATGCCATCTCAAGAGCTCTCCTCTGAACCGTGTCATCTGAGGATCACACTCCAGTAAGTACACCCGTCAACATTGATGGTAGTACAATGCAGACAATTCTACTTGGGTAGTGCTCGATTTGAAAGGTCCGACACTGTTAAAAGACACTTTGCACAGTCATCCAAGTCAGCATAACTTTTGGCAAAGTACAGAATGAGCTCTGGAACAAGAGCATCTGAGCCACGTTTAAAGGCACAAGACTGTTATCTTGCTGTCCTTTCCAAAACAATATGAAACATAGCGTATTTATGTCAAACTGAGAAAATGAGCCATGATCACTTTCCCAAAGATCAGTTGACCAAAAACAAAATCTCTGACTCCAAAGTTATTTCAGTAAAGGCTGACCAGTCAGAAATAACTTGAATTCAATTGGAACGTTACAGTCAGCTCATCTACTGTTAACTGGGCTAAGCAGTAAGCTCAAATTTAACTTCCACCTACCAAAGCTCCGCCAATGGGGAACATCTGTAGCCCTGCACAATGATCAGTTGTTGCATGAATCAGGTTTAATATCATTAGCATATATTGTGAAATTACTTGCTTTGTGGCAGCAGTACATTGCAATAAGTAATAATAACTATAAATTACAATATGAAATATAGATAACAGTAAGTGCAGAAAGAGAGCAAATTTTTTTTTATACTGAGGTAGTGTCCATAGGTTCATACTTCTTTCTTAAATTTTTTTTTTAAATTTTATTTTTATTTGGATAAGGAGTTCACAATTATCATGTACTTTTTCACACATATAACCTTTTCCATTTTTTTATATGTATAAAACTACAATTATTTATACATTCTTAAGTACACATTGAGATGATATAAAAGCAAAATAAACATTTAAATAGATAATTATGTACTGTGGTAAATCTAACCTATTAGGCTAAGTAATGAAATTAGTTGTTAAGAAAAATGGTAATAATAGTTTCCATACAACCCTTCCGGACCATTTCCACTGGTCCAAAATGTTGCATACAAGCCTATATACCAACCATTGTAGGTGTTTATATCCCAATTTGTTCGTGCTTGTTCCTGCCCGCAGACATAATTATCCAATCCCTATGCACTTATTTACTTAATTTTTTCATTTTTTTTTTATCCCTTTCCCAAATCTTTCCCTTCACTTGTGATAACTCTCTATTTTCCAAAAAAAAACAACAAACATTTAGACTAGGGGTGTTTACGTTAGCAATATTACTGTGTTGATGAGAAGAGCAATATAAATCATTAGGAGAGTCATCTAAAGTCTGCTCGCATTGGGGTTATATATTCAATCCATTTATTCCAGATTTGATAAAATGTTTCTTTTTGAGTTCTCAGGGAGTAGGTCAACTTTTCCATTTTAAATATTTCCAAGATAATTTCGTACCAATCTTCTAATGTAGGTGGTATTGGATTTAGCCATTTTCTAGTGATTGATTTCTTACTTGCCGCTAAGAGGGCCTGCAGCAACTTTATATCTAATGGTGGAGCAGAAGAAGCTCCATTCTGACGGCCCAAAATCAGCAGGAGCAGGCAACAGCGAGAAGGTTTCATGAAGATCGGAAATGTTTGTTTAAAAGGAGAGCTTCACGGGCGTTCAAGCTTCATTCCGACGGCCCACTCAGTGACAGGAGGAGGCTATACTGATGAGGTTTCTCACAGGTCAACGACACTTGTTTGAAAGTACAGGGAGGACAAGCGGGGTGGCCGTTATTGGGAGTAGGCCAGTGGTAAGAGTAGGAGTGGCAGGTTTTAGATCAAAGGAAGCATTGGCTTAAAAGAGGGATTGGCTCTGGGTAAGTTTTTGTCGAGGTTGCCTTTTTTTTCCCTCTTCCTGTACCTAGTGTAGTAGACGGCTGCTGTGTGTCCTTCATGCCGGATGTTGGAGTCCTATGAGACTCAGAGTCTCCAAGGGAACTACATCTGCATGAAGTGCATCTGGCTGCTGCTCCTTGAACACCACTTTAGGGATCTGGAGCAGCAGCTGGATGACCTTCGGCTTGTATGGGATATTGAGGAGATACCTGATCAGAGCTATAGGAAAGTAGTCACCCCGAAGTTGCAGGAGATGAGTAGCCAGGTGACTGTCAGGAGAAATGGAAATGTGAATAGGCAGTTAGCACAGAGCACACCTATGGTCATTCCACTCAAAAATAAGTATACTGCTTTAGATAATGCTGTGGTGGATGACCTTCCAGGGGAATATTGTGGAGACTGGGTTACTGTCACTGAGCATAGGTCTATGGTGCAGAAAGAAAGAGGGAAAAGAGGGGAGCAATAGCGATGGGGACTCTGTGGACGTGAATGAGACACCCTGATGGTATGTGCCTCTCAGTGTTAGGGTCAAGGATGTTTCAGATCGCATCCACAACATTTTGGAGAAGGAAAGAGAGAAGTCAGATGTCTTGGTATGTATTGATACCAATGATATAAGAAGGAAAAGTAAAGAGGTCCTGGAAAGAGAAATTAAAGAGTGAGGTAGGAAGCGGAGAAACAGGACCTCCTGGATAGTAATTTCTGGACTGCTGGTTGTGCCACACACCAATGAGGGTAGAAGTAGGATGACTTGACAAATTAATGCATGGCTGAGGTGTTGGTGCAGGAGGCAGGGCTTCAGGATCTTAGATCGTTGGGATCTCTTCTGGGGGAAATATGATCTGTTCAAAAGTGATGGGTTGCATCTGAAGCCAAGGGGAACCATATAGTCTTGCAGGCAGGTTTGTTAGAGCTGCTGGGGAGGATTTAAACTAATTTGGCAGGGGGGTGAGAACCAGGATGAAGGGACTTGGGATAGGACGAATGGTAAAAAACCAAAGATACCGTACAGTCAGACTGTCAGGAAGGGCAGGCAGGTGATAGGACATAACTGCAGCCAGCAGGGTGAGTATCAGGGTATTAGGGATCCAGAATCAAAAAGTGGAGCAAATACAGTATTCAAAGTGTTATATCTCAATGAACAGAGTATAAGAAATAAGGTGGATGATATTGTTACATTATTGCAGATTGTCAGGTATGGTGTTGTGGCCATCACTGAACCATGGCTGAAGGATGGTTGTAGTTGGGAGCTGAATGTCCAAGGTTATGCGTTGTATTGGAGGGAAAGGAAGGTAAGCAGAAGGGGTGGTGTGGCTCTGCTGGTAAAGAATGGCATGAAACAGTAGAAAGATATGACATAGGATTGGAAGATGTTGAACCATTGTGGGCTGAGTTAAGAAACTGCAAGGGTAAAAATACCCTGGTGGCAGTTATTTACAGGCCTCCCAACAGTATCTGGGATGTGAACCACAGATTACAACAGGAAATAGAAAAGGTGTCTCAAAAGGGCAATGTTATGATAGTCATGGGAGATTTCAACATGTAGGTCAATTGGGAAAATCAAGTTGGAAATTAATCTCAAGAGAGTGAGTTTGTGGAATACCTATGAAATGGCTTTTTAGAGCAGTTTGTTGTTGAGCCTACTAGGGGATCAGCTATACTGGATTGTATACTATGCAATGAACTAGAGGATATCTGGGAGCTTAAGGTAAAGGAACCCTTAGGAGAAAATGATCACAATATGATTGACTTCAACTAGAAATTTTGAGAGGGAGGAGGTATGAAGTCTGATATAGCAGTATTTCAGTGGAGTAAAGGAAATTGCAGTGGCATGAGAGAGAATTTGGCCAAAATAAATTGGAAGGAGATGCTGGCAGGGATAACAGTAGTGCAGCAATGGCATGAGTTTCTGGGAAAAATGAAGAAGGTGCAGGATGGATTTATTCCAAAAACAAAGAAATACTCAAATAGCAATCGGCAGACAAGGGAAGTCAAAGCTAATGTCAAAGCAAAAGAGAGGGTATACAACAAAGCAAAAATTAGTGGGAAGACAGAGGATTGGGAAGCTTTTAAAAGCCTACAGAGAGCAACTAAAAGAATAATCAGGAGGGAACAGATTAAATATATTAAGCATGCTGGCTAATCATATCAAAGTGGATAGTTAAACCTTTTTCAAGTAGATATAAAAAAGAGAGATGAGAGTGGATATAGGACTGTTAGAAAATGAGACCGGAGTAATAATACTGGGGGACAAAGAGAGGGCAGATGAACTAAATGCATCAGTCTTCACTGTGGAAGACATCAGCAGAGTGCCAGATGTTGAAAGCTGTGAGGGAAGAGAAATGAGTGCAGTTACTGTTACAAGGGAGAGGGTGCTCAAAAAGCCAAAAGACCTAAGGATACATAGGTTACCCAGACCAGATGAACTGCACTCCACTGTTCAGAAAGAGGTAGTGGTAGAGAATGTGGAGATATTATTAATGATCTTTCGAAAATCTTTGGACTCTGGCATGGTGCCAGAGAACTGGAAAAGTGCAAATGTTATTCCACTCTTTAAGAAAGGAAGAAGGCAGCAGAAAGGAAATTATAGATTAGTTAGCCTGACATCAGTGGTTGGGAAGATGTTGGAGTCAATTGTTAAGGATGAAGTTATGGAGTATTTGGAGAGACAGAACAAGATAGGACAAAGTTAGCAAGCATTCCTTAAGGGAAAATCTTGCCTGACGAACCTGTTGGAATTCTTTGACAAGATTACACCTAGGATAGATAAAAGGGATGCAGTGGATGTTGTATATTTGGACTTTCAGAAGGCCTTTGACAAGGTGCCACACCTGCTTACCAAGTTATAGCCCACGGTATTACAGGAAAGTTACTGGCATGGTTAGAGCATTGGCTGATTAGTAGAAGGCAATGCATGGGAAAAAAAAAATCCTTTTCTGTTGGCTGCCAGTGAGTAGTGGTGTTCTGTAAGGGCTGGTGTTGGAACAGCTTCTTTTTATGTTGTATATCAATGATTTAGATGATGGAATAGATGGTTTTGCTGTAAGTTTGCAGATGATACAAAGACTGGTGGAGGGGCAGGTAGTGTTGGGGAAACAGGTAGGCTGCACAAGGATTTAGACGGATTAGGAGAATGGGCAAGAAAGTGGCAAATGAAATACAATGTTGGAAAATGCATGGTCATGCACTTTGGTAGTAGAAATAAATGTGAAGACTATTTTCTAAGTGGGGAGAACAGCCAAAAATCTACGATCCAAAGGCACTTGGGAGTTCTTGTGTGGAACAACCTAAAGGTTAACTTGCAAGCAGAGCTGGTGGTGAGGAAGGCAAATGCAATGCGAGCATTCATTTCAAGAGCTCTAGAATACAAGCAGTGATGTGATGCTAAGGCTTTATAAGGCACTGGTGAGGCCTTACCTTGGGTATTGTGAACAAATTTGGGCTCTACGTCTAAAAAAAATATGCTGGCATTAGAGAGGTTTCAGAGGAAATTCACAAGGATGATTCCAGGAATAAAAGGGTTCTCATATGAGGAATGTTTGTTAGCTCTGGGTCTGTACTTGCTAGAATTTAGAATGACGAGGGGGGATCTCATTGAAACCTTTGGAATGTTGAAAGGCCTAGACAGAGTAGATGTGGAAAGGATATCACCCATGGTCAGGGAACTTAGGACAAGAGGGCGCAGCCTTGGGATAGAGCAACGTCTGTTTAAAACAGAGATGAGGAGAAACCTCTTTCGCCAGAGGGTGGTGAATTTGTGGAATTTATTACCTCAGGCAGCTGTGGAGGCCAGGTTGTCAGGTGGTTTTAAGGGAGGGATTGCTAGGTTCTTCATTGGACATTGACATGGATTACAGGGGATTACGGGGAGTGGGGCTGAGCAGGGGAAAAAAAGTATCAGCCATGATTGGATGGTGGAGCAGACTCAATGGGCCAAATAGCCTAATTCTGTTCCTATATCCTAAGGTCTTTGGTCTAAGCTGTTCCTTAAATATTGAGAGTGTGTCTCTCCATAGAAAACCATAGAAACTACAGCACAGAAACAGGCCTTTTGGCCCTTCTTGGCTGTGCCGAACCATTTTCTGCCTAGTCCCACTGACCTGCACACGGACTATATCCCTCCATACACCTCCCATCCATGTATCTGTCCAATTTATTTTTAAATGTTACAAAGGAACCCACATTTACCACCTCGTCTGGCAGCTCGTTCCATACTCCCACCACTCTCTGTGTGAAGAAGCCCCCTCTAATGTTCCCTTTAAACTTTCCCCCCCTCACCCTTAACCCATGTCCTCTGGTTTTTTTCTCCCCTTGCCTCAGTGGAAAAAGCCTGCTTGCATTCACTCTATCTATACCCATCATAATTTTATATACCTCTATCAAATCACCCCTCATTCTTCTACGCTCCAGGGAATAAAGTCCTAACCTATTCAACCTTTCTCTGTAACTGAGTTTCTCAAGTCCCGGCAACATCCTTGTAAATCTTCTCTGCACTCTTTCAACCTTATTTATATCCTTCCTGTAATTTGGTGACCAAAACTGAACACAATACTCCAGATTCGGCCTCACCAATGCCTTGTACAACCTCATCATAACATTCCAGCTCTTATACTCAATACTTTGATTACTAAAGGCCAATGTACCAAAAGCTCTCTTTACGACCCTATCTACCTGTGACGACACTTTTAGGGAATTTTGTATCTGTATTCCCAGATCCCTCTGTTCCACTGCACTCCTCAGTGCCTTACCATTAACCCTGTATGTTCTACGTTGGTTTGTCCTTCCAACGTGCAATACCTCACACTTGTCAGTATTAAACTCCATCTGCCATTTTTCAGCCCATTTTTCCAGCTGGTACAAGTCCCTCTGCAGGCTCTGAAAACCTTCCTCACTGTCTACTACACCTCCAATTTTTGTATCATCAGCAAACTTGCTGATCCAATTTACCACATTATCATCCAGATCATTGATATAGATGACAAATAACAATGGACCCAGCACTGATCCCTGTGGCACACCACTAGTCACAGGCCTCCACTCAGAAAAGCAATTCTCTACCACCACTCTCTGGCTTCTTCCATCGAGCCAATGTCTAATCCAATTTACCACCTCTCCGTGTATACCTAGCAACTGAATTTTCCTAACTAACCTCCCATGCGGGACCTTGTCAAAGGCCTTACTGAAGTCCATGTAGACAATATCCACTGCCTTCCCTTCATCCACTTTCCTGGTAACCTCCTCGAAAAACTCCAACAGATTGGTCAAACATGACCTACCATGCACAAAGCCATGTTGACTCTCCCTAATAAGCCCCTTCTATCCAAATGCTTGTAGATTCTGTCTCTTAGTACTCCCTCCAATAACTTACCTACTACTGACGTTAAACGCACCAGCCTATAATTTCCCGGATTATTTTTCGATCCTTTTTTAAACAACGGAACAACATGAGCCGCTCTCCAGTCCTCCAGCACTTCACCCGTAGACAGCGACATTTTAAATATTTCTGCTAGGGTCCCCGCAATTTCAACATAGTCTCCTTCAAGGTCCGAGGGAACACTCTGTCAGGTCCCAGGGATTTATCCACTTTAATTTTCCTCAAGACAGCAAGCACCTCCTCCTTTTCAATCTGTACAGTTTCCATGGTCTCACTACTTGATTCCCTCAATTCCATAGATTTCATGCCAGCTTCCTTAGTAAATACAGACGCAAAAAACCTATTTAAGATCTCCCCCATTTCCTTTGGTTCCACACAAAGCCGACCACTCTGATCTTCAAGAGGACCAACTTTATCCCTTACAATCCTTTTGCTCTTAATATACTTGTAAAAGCTCTTTGGATTATCCTTCACTTTGACTGCCAAGGCAACCTCATGTCTTCTTTTAGCCCTCCTGATTTCTTTCTTAAGTATTTTCTTGCACTTCTTATACTCCTCAAGCACCTGATTTACCCCCTGTTTCCTATACATTTCATACAACTCCCTCTTCTTCTTTATCAGAGTTGCAATATCCCTTGAGAACCAAGGTTCCTTATTCCTGTTCAATTTGCCTTTAATCCTGACAGGAACATACAAACTCTGCACTCTCAAAATTTCCCCTTTGAAGGCTTCCTACCTACCAATCACATCTTTGCCAGAGAACAACCTGTCCCAATCCACGCTTTTTAGATCCTTTCTCATTTCTTCAAATTTGGCCTTCTTCCAGTTCAGAACCTCAACCCTAGGACCAGATCTATCCTTGTCCATGATCAAATTGAAACTAATGGTGTTATGATCACTGGAACCAAAGTGCTCCCCTACACAGACTTCTGTCACTTGCCCTAATTCGTTTCCTAACAGGAGATCCAATATTACATCCCCTCTAGTTGGTCCCTCTATATATTGATTTAGAAAACTTCCCTGAACACATTTTACAAACTCTAAACCATCTAGACCCCTAACAGTATGGGAGTCCCAATCAATGTATGAAAAATTAAAATCCCCTACCACCACAACTTTATGTTTCCTGCAGTTGCCTGCTATCTCTCTGCAGATTTGCTCTTCCAAGTCTCGTTGACTATTGGGTGGTCTGTAATACAATCCCACTAATGTGGCCATACCTTTCCTGTTTCTCAGCTCCACCCATAAGGACTCAGTAGACAAGCCCTCTAATCTGTCCTGCCTGAGCTCTGCTGTAATATTTTCCCTTGATGGTAGCCATGAGAAGAGGGCGTGCCCTGGGTGATGGGGCTCCTTAATAATGGAGGCTACTTTTTTGAGGCATTGCCTTTTGAAGATTCCTTGCATGTTGAGGAGGCTCGTGCCCATCATGCAGCTGGCCAAGTTTACAACTTTCTGCACCTTTTTCTGATCCTGTGCAGTTGCCCCCCCACCCCATAGCAGATGGTGAAGCAACCAGTTAGAATGCTCTCCACATTACATCTGTAGAAATTTGTGAGCTGACATACCAATTCCTCTCAATATAGCCACTGACGTACCTTCTCTGTAATTGCATCAATATGTTGGGCCCAGGCTAGTTCCTCAGAGACATTGACACCCAGGAACTTGAAATTGCTCACTCTTTCCACTCTTGATCCCTTGATGAGGACTGGAGTTTGTTCCCTCAGCTTTCCCTTCCTGAAGCCCATAATCAACTCTTTGGTCTTACTGACGTTGAGTGGAAAGTTGTTTATGCGACACCACTCACTGAGCTGTGTACATACATCTATTGATGCTTCTGGACACATCTTCAGTGATGTTCCTGGAATCATCGGGTGTTTCGGGTCTTTCAGCATCATACAACCTCCTCCAGGTGACCTAGCCAGGGCTGATCAGACCCCAGCTTGTGTCCAGATGGCTAGCTACTTATGACTCCATGGCTCCCCTCTTTTGAGCCACAGCCATCTTGAGGCCCTCTCTGCCGCATCGGTGGTACTGCGGATGGCTCTCCTCTTCCTCTCTCCCTCAATGCCTAAAATGCTGAAGGCTCTAACTATCTCACTGCTGTACGCTTCCTCATCACCATCTGGAATTTTGCCGACAATATATGTGACATTTGCAAATTTATGGATGGCGTCTTAAATGTGTCTAGCTCAGTAGTCATGGGTGTAGAAAGAGTAGAGCAATGGGCTAAGCAAACATCCTAGAGGTGGTCTTTGTTTATTGTCAGCAAGGAGGAGATGTTATTTCTAATGTACACAGACTGTGGTCTCCCAGTGATGGAGTCAAGGATCCAGTTGCAGAGGGATGTACAAAGACCCAAGTCTTGCAGCTTGTTGTTTAGAACTGAGAGTATGATTGCGATGAACACAAAGCTATAGTCAATAAACAACAGCCTGAAATGGGTATAACTATTGCCCAGAGAATCCAAGGCTGATTGGAGAGCCAGTGAGATTGAATCCCCTGTAGCACTGTGGTGGCACTAGACAAATTGCAGTGGTCCAGGTCCTTGCAGGAGTTGATTCTAGCCATAACCAACCTCTCAACGCATTTTATCACAGTCACTAGGGCAATAATCATTCAGGCAGCTCACCGTGGTCTTCTTAAGCACAGCTATGAATGTTGCCCTTTTGAAGCAGGTTGGAACTTCTGAATACAGCAGTGAAGGAATAAAAATGTTCCTAAACACTCCTGCCAGTTGGTTGGCACAGCTTTTCAGAAATACATCATTAGGGCCAGACACCTTGTGAGGGTTCTTAAAAGATATTTTGCTGTCGGCCTCTAATACAGATCACAGAGTCACCATATGCTGCAGGGATTCGCACTGGTGTAGCTTTATTCCCCATTCAAAACGTGCATAAAAGGCATTGAGCTCGTCTGGGAATGAAGCATCACTGCCATTCATGATGTTAGGTTCCACCTTGTAGGAAGAAGTGGCCAACAAACCCTACCAGAGCAGATGTGCATCAGAATCAGTCTTCAACCTCAATTGGAATTGTCTTCTCACTCTTAAGATAGTCCTCCACAGGTTGTACCAGGACTGCTTGTTTTGTTCTGGATCACTGGATTTCAATACCACAGACCCAGCCTCAGAAGACTACAAATCTCCTGGTTCATCTAGGGCTTTTGGTTTGGGTTGTTCAGTGTGTTTTTGAAGGCACACACTCATCTACACAGGTAGGTAATGGAGGTAGCAGTTGGGGCAGTTGAGTGCTCTGTTTGCAGTATGTGGGCAGTCAGGGTGAGCACAATTGCCCCTGATGATTACACCTGCAAAAGGTGCATCCAGCTGCAGCTCCTGATAAACCGAGTTAGGGAACTGGAGCTGGAGCTGGATGAACTTCGGATCATTCGGGAGGCAGAGGCAGAAATAAACAGGAGTTACAGAGAGATAGTCACCCCTAAGAATCAGGAGACAGGTAGCTGGGTGACTGTCAGGAGAGGGAAGGGGAATAGATAGAATGAGCAGAGCACCCCTGTGGCCATTCCCACCAATAATAAGTATATCATTTTGGGTATTGTTGATGGGGACAACCTACCAGGGACATGGTGCAGTGGTTGCGTCTCTGGCACCGAGACTGGACCCTCAGCTCAGAAAGGAAGGAGGGAAAAGAGGAGAGCAGTAGTGATAGGGGATTCGATAGTTAGGGGGACAGATGAGAGGTTCTGTGGAAGAGATCGAGAATCCCAGATGGCCTGTAGCCTCCCTGGTGCAAAGGTTTGCGATATCTCGGATCGAGTTCTCAGTATTCTCAAGAGGGAGGGTGAGCAGCCAGATGTTATGATCCATGCAGGGACCAATGATATGGGTAGGAAGAGTGAGGAGGTCCTGACAGGTAAGTTCAGGGAGTTAGGCACCAAGTTAAAGGACAGGACCTCCAGGATAGTAATCTCAGGATTGCTACCAGTGCCACGTTCAGGCGGGTTTAGAAATAATAAGATAGTGCAGATCAACACGTGGCTGAAGACATGGTGCAGGAGGGAGGGCTTCAGATTAATAGACAATTGGGCAGTTTTCCAGGGAAGGTGGGACCTGTTCTGGCAGGACGGTTTACATCTCAACTGGAGGGGGACAAATTTCCTTGCAAGTAGCTTTGCTAGAGAGGCTTTAGTGGATTTAACCTAGATACAAGGGGGGAGGGGAACCTGAGTGTAGGAACAGATGGAAGAAAAAGCAGATAGTTAAGTTGTTTGCACTGTTAGTGATAAACAGAGTGTAAGAGGTGGAAAATTACTTAACTGCATTTATTTTAATGCTAGGAGCATTGTAAGAAAGGTGGATGAGCTTAGAGCATGGACTGATACCTGGAAGTATAATGTTGTAGCTATTAGTGAAATATGGTTGCAGGAGGGGTGTGATTGGCAACTAAATATTCCTAGATTTTGTTGCTTCAGGTGTGATCGAATCGGCGGGACAAGAGGGGGAGATGACTTTTGAAATCCATTATTTTGTGTTTTATATTTGTAATTAACATCACTTTGTAGAGATAAAACATGAAACTTAAAAACAATAAAGCATGAAAACTTCCGGGAGGGGGTGAGCGGGTGAATACTTTTTTAAGAAAAAAAAAGGGGGAGATGTTGCATTGCTTGTCAGAGAAAATATTAAAGCGGTGCTCTGACAGGATAGATTAGAGGGCTCGTTTAGGGAGGCTATTTGGGAGGAATTGGGGAATGGGAAAGGTATAGTAACACTTATAGGGGTGTACTATAGACCACCTAACGGGGGGCGAGAATTGGAGGAGCAAATTTGTAAGGAAATAGCAGATATTTGTAGTAAGCACAAGGTTGTCATTGTGGGAGATTTTAATTTTCCACACATAGACTGGGAAGCCCACACTGTAAAAGGGCTGGATGGTTTGAAGTTTGTAAAATGTGTGCAGGATAGTTTTTTGCAGCAATACAAAAAGGTACCAACCAGAGAAGGGGCAGTGTTTGATCTCCTGTTAGGGAATGAGATAGATCAGGTGAAGGAGGTATGTGTTGGGGAGCACTTCGGGTCCAGTGATCACAATGCCATTAGTTTCAACATAATTATGGAGAAGGATAGGTCTGGACCCAGGGTTGAGATTTTTGACTGGAGAAAGGCTAGCTTTAAGGAGATGAGAAAGGACTTAGACGGAGTGGATTGGGACAAATCGTTTTATGGGAAGGATGTAATAGAAAAATGGAAGTCATTTAAAGGTGAAATTTTGAGGGTACAGAATCCTTATGTTCCTGTTAGGTTGAAAGGAAGGGTTAAAAGTTTGAGAAAGCCATGGTTTTCAAGGGATATTGGAAACTTGGTTCGGAAAAAGAGAGATAGCTACAATAAATATAGGCAGCATGGAGTAAATGAGGTGCTCGAGGAATACAAAGAATGTAAAAAGAATTTTAAGAAAGAAATTAGAAAAGCTAAAAGAAGATATGAGGTTGCTTTGGCAAGTGAGGTGAAAATAAATCCAAAGGGTTTCTACAGTTATATTAATAGCAAAAGGATAGTGAGGGATAAAATTGGTGCCTTAGAGAATCAGAGTGGACAGCTATGTATGGAACCGAAAGAGATGGGGGAGATTTTGAAGAATTTATTTTCTTCGGAATTCACTAAGGAAAAATATATTGAATTGTGTAAGATAAGGGAAACAAGTAGGGAAGTTATGGAAACTATGATGATTAAAGAAGAGGAAGTATTGACGCTTTTAAGGAATATGAAAGCGGATAAGCCTCCGGGTCCTGATAGGATATTCTCTAGGACCTTGAGGGAAGTTAGTGTAGAGATAGCAGGGGCTCTGACAGAAATATTTCAAATGTCATTAGAAACAGGGATGGTGCCGGAGGATTGGTGTATTGCTTAGGTTGTTCCATTGTTTAAAAGGGGTTCTAAGATTAAACCTAGCAATTATCGGCCTGTAAGTTTGACGTCAATGGTGGGTAAATTAATGGAAAGTATTTTTAGAGATGGTATATATAATTATCTGGATCAGAGTCTGATTAGGAACAGTCAACATGGATTTGTGCGCGGAAGGTCATGTTTGACAAATCTTATTGAATTTTTTGAAGAAGTTACTAAGAAAGTTGATGAAGGTGAAGTGGTGGATGTTGTCTATATGGACTTCAGAAAGGCCTTTGTGAAGGTATTACGTGGAAGGGTAGTTAGGAAGGTTCAATCGTTAGGTATTAATATTGAAGTGGTAAAATGGATTCAACAGTGGCTGGATGGAGACGCCAGAGAGTAGTGGTGGATGATTGTTTGTCAGGTTGGAGGCCGGTGACTAGTGGTGTACCTCAGGGATCCGTACTGGGTCCAATGTTGTTTGTCATATACATTAATGATCTGGATGATGGGGTGGTAAATTGGATTAGTAAGTATGCAGATGATACTAAGATAGGTGGCATTGTGGATAATGAAGTAGGCTTTCAAAGCTTGCAAAGAGATTTAGGCCAGTTAGAAGAGTGGGCTGAAAGATGGCAAATGGAGTTTAATGCTGTTAAGTGTGAGGTGCTACAGTTTGGTACGACTAATTAAAATAGGACATACATGGTAAATCTTAGGGCATTGAAGAATGCAGTAGAACAGAGGGATCTAAGAATAATGATGCACAGTTCCCTGAAGGTGTAATCTCATGTGGATAGGGTGGTGAAGAAAACTCTTGGTATGCTAGTCTTTATAAAACAGAGCATTGAGTATAGGAGTTGAAATGTCATGTTAAAATTGTACAAAGCATTGGTAAGGCCAACTTTGGACTATTGTGTACAGTTCTGGTCACCAAATTATAGGAAAGATGTCAACAAAGTACAGAGAGAGTACAGAGAAGATTTACTGGAATGTTACCTGGGTTTCAATACCTAAGTTACAGAGAAAGGTTGAACAAGTTGGCTATTTATTTTTTAGAGCATAGAAGGTTGAGTGGGGACGTGATAGAAGTATTTAAAATTTTGAGGTGGATAGATAGAGTTGACGTGGAAAGGCTTTTTACATTGAACGTAGGGGAGATTCAAACAAGACTTTAACTTCCCTAATATTGATTGGCACCTGATTAGTTCCAAGGGTTTAGATGGGGCAGAGTTTGTTAAGTGTGTCCAGGATGGATTCCTGTCACAATATGTGGACAGGCCGACTAGGGGGAATGTCATACTAGATCTAGTACTAGGTAATGAACCGGGTCAGGTCACAGATCTCTCAGTGGGTGTGCATCTGGGGGACAGTGACCACCGCTCCCTGGCCTTTAGCATTATCATGGAAAAGGATAGAATCAGAGAGGACAGGAAAATTTTTAATTGGGGAAGGGCAAATTATGAGGCTATAAGGCTAGAACTTGCGGGTGTGAATTGGGATGATGTTTTTGAAGGGAAATGTACTATGGACATGTGGTCGATGTTTAGAGATCTCTTGCAGGATGTTAGGGATAAATTTGTCCCGGTGTGGAAGATAAAGAATGGTAGGGTGAAGGAAGCATGGGTGACAAGTGAGGTGGAAAATCTAGTCAGGTGGAAGAAGGCAGCATACATGAGGTTTAGGAAGCAAGGATCAGATGGGTCTATTGAGGAATATAGGGAAGCAAGAAAGGAGCTTAAGAAGGGGCTGAGAAGAGCAAGCAGGGGACATGAGAAGGCCTTGGCAAGTAGGGTAAAGGAAAACCCCAAGACATACTTCAATTATTGGAAGAACAAAATGATGACAGGAGTGAAGGTAGGACCGATTAGAGATAAAGGTGGGAAGATGTGCCTGGAGGCTGTGGAAGTGAGTGAGGTCCTCAATGAATACTTCTCTTCAGTATTCACCAATGAGAGGGAACTTGATGATGGTGAGGACAATATGAGTGACGTTGATATTCTGGAACATGTTGATATTAAGGGAGAGGAGGTGTTGGAGTTGTTAAAATACATTAGGATGGATAAGTCCCCGAGGCCTGACGGAATATTCCCCAGGCTGCTCCATGAGGCGAGGGAAGAGATTGCTGAGCCTCTGGCTAGGATCTTTATGTCCTCGTTGTCCACGGGAATGGTACCGGAGGATTGGAGGGAGGCGAATGTTGTCCCCTTGTTCAAAAAAGGCAGTGGGGATAGTCCGGGTAATTATAGACCAGTGAGCCTTATGTCTGTGGTGGGAAAGCTGTTGGAAAAGATTCTTAGAGATAGGATCTGTGGGCATTTAGAGAATCATGGTCTGATCAGGGACAGTCAGCATGGCTTTGTGAAGGACAGATCGTGTCTAACAAGCCTGATAGAGTTCTTTGAGGAGGTGACCGGGCATATAGATGAGGGTAGTGCAGTGGATGTGATCTATATGGATTTTAGTAAGGCATTTGACAAGGTTCCACACGGTAGGCTTATTCAGAAAGTCAGAAGGCATGGGATCCAGGGAAGTTTGGCTAGGTGGATTCAGAATTGGCTTGCCTGCAGAAGGGAGGAGGGAGTACATTCAGATTGGAGGATTGTGACTAGTGGTGTCCCACAAGGGTCTGTTCTAGGACCTCTACTTTTCATGATTTTTATTAACGACCTGGATGTGGGGGTAGAAGTGCGGGTTGGCAAGTTTGCAGACGACACAAAGGTTGGTGGTGTTGTAGATAGTGTAGAGGATTGTCAAAGATTGCAGAGAGGCATTGATAGGATGCAGAAGTGGGCTGAGAAGTGGCAGATGGAGTTCAACCCAGAGAAGTGTGAGGTGGTACACTTTGGAAGGACAAACTCCAAGGCAGAGTACAAAGTAAATGGCAGGATACATGGTAGTGTGGAGGAGCAGAGGGATCTGGGGGTACATGTCCACAGATCCCTGAAAGTTGCCCCACAGGTGGATAGGGTAGTTAAGAAAGCTTATGGGGTGTTAGCTTTCATAAATCGAGGGACAGAGTTTAAGAGTCGCGATGTAATGATGCAGCTCTCTAAAACCCTGGTTAGGCCACACTTGGAGTACTGTGTCCAGTTCTGGTCGCCTCACTATAGGAAGAATGTGGAAGCATTGGAAAGGGTACAGAGGAAATTTACCAGGATGCTGCCTGGTTTAGAGAGTATGGATTATGATCAGAGATTAAGGGAGCTTGGGCTTTACTCTTTGCAGAGAGGGAGAATGAGAGAAGACATGATAGAGGTGTACAAGATAAAAAGAGGAATAGATAGAGTGGATAGCCAGCACCTCTTCCCCAGGGCACCACTGCTAAATACAAGAGGACATGGCTTTAAGGTAAGGGGTGGGAAGTTCAAGGGGGATATTAGAGGAAGGTTTTTTACTCAGAGAGTGGTTGGTGTGTGGAATGCACTGCCTGAGTCAGTGGTGGAGGCAGATACACTAGTGAAGTTTAAGAGACTACTAGACAGGTATATGAAGGAATTTAAGGTGGGGGTTATATGGGAGGCAGGGTTTGAGGGTCAGCACAACATTGTGGGCCGAAGGGCCTGTACTGTGCTGTACTATTTTATGTTCTAAGAGGACATGAGTTGAGAGTTAAGGGGCAAAAGTTGAGGGGTAACACGAGGGGGAACTTCTTTACTCAGAGAGTGGTAGCTGTGTGGAATGAGCTTCCAGTAGAAGTGGTAGAGGCAGGCTCAATATTGTCATTTAAAGTAAAATTGGATAGCTATATGGACAGGAAAGGAATGGAGGGTTATGGACTGAGTGCTGTTCGATGGAACTAGGTGGTAGTAAGCATTCGGCATGGACTAGAAGGGCCAAGATGGCCTGTTTCCGTGTTGTAATTGTTATATGGTTGTATGGTTATAAGCAGTCTTGTAAGTGCTTCTCTGCCTCCATTGACCATTCCTTCCTGTTCCTCACTGCTCTGCCTATATGCTAGGAGTAGAAGTACAACCAGGTGATCGGTCTTTACAAAGTGTGGGCACGGGATGGCACGTAGAGCGTACCTGATGGTAGTATATTCACATATTCTAACTGGAAGGAGGAGAAGGAAAATTTCCACCCACTGCAATTGTTTGAGGTTTAGTTGATTTTCAAGCCTGACATTCAAAGATGTATTCAAATTAACCAAAGATCTCAAAATTAAATTTAATTTAAAAAACTCAAAACACTTTAAACAATTAAAGCCATCTAAATACACACAACTATTTCCACAAGAAAGCAGGATCCATCATTAAGTATCTTCACTATCCAGGGCATCCTTTCATCTTGTTTTTCTATTGGGAAGGAGGTACAGGAGCCTCAGGTCCCATACCGCCAGGTTCAGGAACAGTTATTACCCTTCAACCATCAGGCACCTGGACCAATATGAATAATCTCAACTCTTTACTCATTCCACAAGTAATGGATTGGATTTCAAGGACTCTATAACTCATGTACTATGTGTTATTTATTTACTTATTCAATTACTACTATGTTTTGTATTTGCGCATTGACTGTTTGTCAGACTTTGTGTGTAGTTTTCAGTGATTATACTGTATTTCTTTGTTCTACTTTGAGTGCTTGCATGAAAATGAATCTTGAGGTAGTATTATGGTGACATATTTGTACTTTGAAAATAACTTCGAACTTTGAACTTACAGATACGGATGTTTCATACAGCCTTGAATCCTTGAACTCACTGAATGGGCTAATTGCCTCAGCACTGACCCTGGTTTAAATGGTACATTGCTGAGCAGAATTACAGCTAGTTTGCAGAGTGTCATTGCAGTTCATGGAAAGTAAACTTCGATAGGCAGATTGAGAACTGTCAGCGAGAAACAGCCAAGGAACATGCTCACCTGAGGTTCTGGCATGGGAATCCCAGTCTTGGTAGCACTAATACTGTGGTAGAATTGCCATTAAGTTCTAGCCCATTAACTCTGTTTCTTGCACCACAGCTGCTGCTCAGTATTTTCAGTAATTGCTTTTTAATTTTATCTCCGCTCGCCAGTCCTGTAGAATAAATGGCTGATGGATAAATTCCAATAGGTATTTACAGATGGAATGTTATTTATTTATAGACACGCAATGTGATATTAGCACTGAAAACTGCAAAATAACTGGAGTTCACTCAAGTTAAGGAAGCCTATCAAGCAATCATCCTTCAAGGCACTTCCTCTTGTAATGAACTCACTGAATGGGAACACCACTGAGGAAGGCAATTTGTAAGACAACAAAATCTTCAACTCTAAATGAAAACAAAAATAATTGAAAATTAGGGGAATTTTAAGTAAAATCAGAAGTATTCAAAACACTCAGTACGTCAGGTAAAAGATTGAGGGGTGACTTCATTGAAACCTATTGAATGGTGAAAGGCCTTGATAGAGTGGATGTGGAAAGGATGTTTCCTATGGTGGGAGCGCTTAAGACCAGAGGACACAGCCTTAGAATAGGGGAGCGTCCTTTTAGAAAGGTGATGAGCAGGAATTTCTTCAGCTAGAGAGTGGTGAATTTGTGGAATTCATTGCCACAGGCAGCTGTAGAGGCCAAGTCTTTATGTATGTATAATGCAGAGGTTGATAGGTTCTTGATTGGTCAGGGCATGAAGGGAGACGGGGAAAAGGCGGGAGATTGGGGCTGAGATGAAAATTGGATCAGCCATGATGAAATGGCCTAATCCTGCTCCTATATCTTATGGTCTAATAATTAGGAAGAAAAAAAAAATACAGAGATAGCATTTCACTTCAAAGATGATTAAAACTCGGAAAATGAGAAAACAAGTTAGTTTTAACTTGCGGGGAAGATGGGGAAGAAGGAATAGAAAGGACAATGGAATATGTCTTTTCACAGATGTTACATAGTCTGCTGAGAGCTTCCGTTTTTATTTTGTAATCCTGAAGCCACTGTGTTTTTCACTCTGCTAACTGTTCTATTTAGCAGATAGGAACTAAGCCAATTATCCCTCCATTGCCAGCTAAGTGGGCAGCAACAATCAACTCTAAAGCAGGGAATCGTTAAAAAAGACAATGTACAATTTAATGAAGAGCAATTTTCATCTGGTTCATTGAAGCTGCTTCCTGTAAAATTTCCAATGCTCTGGAGTAAATGAAAAGGAAGAGTGCAGCAAGGGAAAATGCAAGATCCTTGAAACAAATGGCTGGAACACAAAGAGAGGCAGATAATTTAAATCAGCATTTTTCATCAGTCTTGACAGCAGGGGATGCTACAAATCTCCCAAATATAACAGATGGTACCGAAGAGTTTCTATTAACCTCTTTCGTGAATGACAAGATATTGAGAAGTAAAGGGACTAAAAGTTGACAAGACACCAGAACCAGATGGCCAGCATCCAACGGTTTTAAAGGAAGTGGCTGTAGAGTTAAAATAGCCATTGGCTAAAGTTTTTCAAAACTCACTGAGTTCTGGGGAGGTTGGAGATTGCAGAACCTCCTATTTAGGAAGGAAGAGAGGCAAAGCAATGAAATTATAGGAATGTTAGCTTAACATTTGTTGTTGGCAAGATGCTGGAATCTATTATCAAGGAAAATAAAAATAGTCATTAGAGAAGTTTTATGCTATCAAACCAGGACAACATTTCATTAAAGAAGAATTATATTTGACAAGTTTGCTATAGGTCTCTGTAGGTCGTACAAGCAGAGTCAATAGAGAGAAGTCTATAGATGTAATTTATCCAGAAATCTCACATAAATGGTTGGTACACAATGCAAGAGGTAATAGAACTAGGAAACTCTGTTAGCATGGCTGGAAGTATGGTTGTGACATTAAAGAAAGAATTGGGGTAAATTAGTCTTTTTTAGACTAAAAAGATGCAACTAGTAAACAGCTCCAGGGATCAGTTGTCCCTCTATTTATTGACATCTATATTAATGATCTGGAGGAGGAGAGCAAATGCAAGGAATGCAAGTTTGTTGATGGTATGACAACAGGTAGGAGAGTATGCTGCAACGGTGATATTTAGATGCTGTAATAGGATATAGGTAGATTACTGAATGACTTGGCAAATGGACTTCAATATTGAAATGTGTGAGGTCATACAGTATTGCAAGGGAAATCAAAAGGCAGGCAGTTTTATAAGTGAAGGGGTACTATATGAGCGATATAAGAGGCATCAAAGAACTTTTATGCATGAATTTCAAGAGATTAACAGACATGTGCAATAAGTTGGACACACAAAAGACTGCACATACTGTATCCTGAAGCAAAATAAAAAGCAAACTGCTCGAAGAACGCAGCAGGGAATGCTATGTCTATGAAGACAAAGGGATAGTCAAGGTTTCGGGTTGAGACCCTGGATTAGGACAGATAATGTAGGGGAGGAAGCAAATAGTTTGGAGAGAAATTGCAGAAAATTGAAGGCTAGAAATAGTATTGTTGCAATTGTACAGGATGTTACTGAGATCACTCATGGAGCACCTGCACAGTTTTGGCCTCTTAATTTAAGCAGAGTTTCATTAATTTCTGATAAGATGGTTGTTTTCATGGCTAAAGATGCTGGATCTGTATTCTTTGGTGTTTCGAATCAAAATGGCTGGTCTTCTTGTCATGGTGTATGACAAGGTAAATGTTGAGAGTTTTCTAGAAGTTGGAAAATCTTGATTGAGGGATATAATTACAAGATAAGGATCAGTCTTTTAAAATTGAGGTGTTTAAGAATTTCTTCAAATGGAGAGTGGGTAACTGACAGGAATTCTGAAATCTAGAGAAAGATGGGAGACAGTTAAGGAAGAGAGAGATATATTTTTAAAAGATCAGATAATTGAGGGCTTTGTGCAATTTCACCTATTCATTTGGTTGCATTCAAAGCAAAGGACAGAAACAAAAATAAAACAGCTTAGTAGTTTTATGATAAAATACTATCACTTTATTTCAACATGCAGAAAACATAATGGTTCCAAAATGTTAAAAGCCCAAACACAACTGAGATTCATTGTTTTTCTGATGCTTACAACTTCAACATTCATTTCACCGGTACTGACACCACTAGAGGTGATGCATGTTTCACTGAGAAGAAACTTCCTTTGAACTCAGTTTGATTATAAAAATAATCAGTTGTTTAATAGCTTCAATTATTGTCACATCAGCAGGAAAAGTAAGATGGGTTCTTTCTGTTTCGGTGTAAGTTTATAATTCTCCCTCATTTTTAGCAAATATCAAATGCACACAATCCATGGATGTTTTCTTCAAAGAACAATAGTCACGTGCCAGACAAAACCACTGATGTATGGAGCTCATTGACAAATCATCAAGTTGAGGTACACAGTTCTATTGATTTTAGAATCATTTAATTTCATAGGACTACTTGCAAATTGGTGAGATGGGTACATAATAGATCAAACTTGTTACTTTTTATAATTACTGGATAATTATAAAAATCAGTTAAATATACTAGATTATATTTAACTGGATGTATTTGGAATTATATATATGCTCTAAACCTCCATATCTTTTGCATCTTTCAACTAATACTGCACACAGGACAAAAAACTTCACCATCAGGCCTTCCTCTTTAATCAAACTTTTGACCATTCACCACAATAATGTTAAGAATGTTATGTAGTTTGGAATCATTGATGTTGATTTTTGTTTAATCATTGTTTAAAGCAACTCTGCAGTGCTGCACTGCAAGGTTGTATTGTGTACATTAGAGAATTGTCACATGAACCAACTTTGAAAATGGCCCAACCTGTGTGAAGATATGCATCACGTATTAGTGTTAATGTTCCATGTGATAATATTATTTTTGTAAAGGGTACTATTATTTCAGTTTGATTACAGGGGCAGTTTACTTAATAAGATTAAGTATAAATTTAAATGACAAATTAACCAAGGACTGCTGAATGAGAAGATGCCATTGTCAGCTCTAAGAGTATGCTACCTGCTATCCACTTTGTTGAGGACTTTGCTTCTTTCAAGGTCACCCCTGTTTTGACAAGTTTCTTAGTTTTCTACTTTAGTTTATCTTTCTGCAATTTATCTCTTGCCAGTAGCATTTCACCTTGTCCTCTCTGCACCTAGTAGCATAGCCAACTATATCTCATTTAATTCCACCATTCATATTTTTACCAAAAATTAGTCTGTATTACTAGACCCATTAAAGCCTTAGAATGTCTTATGCCATTGTTATTTAATCTTTCCTGTTCTTTTATTGTAGAGCATTTTCATCTTTCTGCTTGCTGTGCATCTTAAATCTCAAAATTTAATGGGCTTTCCTCAGAATCGGAAAGAATTATGTTTCAACTCAGAATAAAAGCTATTAGCTTGAAACAGTATTTTTTTCTCTCCACAGATCCTGCCTGACCTGCTGAGTAATGCTATCATTTCTCTTTGTTCCTTATCACAGTCTCAGTCTGGGTTTGGCTTTATAACTTCTCAGCACAACTATAAAAAGCATAATCTATATTACCCCAACTGCTCTTCAATAATGAATCAAATTTAGTTTTATTAATAATAAACTTGTTTTCTATTGTTTTGTCTCGATAACTTTAACCTAGAGCTTCATTTTTAATTCCACTTTAGGGCCATATAACTGGTCCCACTTTGTCACACTTTCACCAAAAATTCAGCCAAGTTTCCTCTCAGCTGTCAAACCAGTCTCACTGAATTGGAACCAGAAACTCTTATCACCAGTAGGAATTCAAGTAAAAATTGCTGTATGATTTTGCTATCTTGCATCACTTTGCACCCACAGGTCCATGTCATTTTTTAGACTTTAATTATATTTGAAGGAAAGCTAGGTGACTATTTCAATCTTTTTCCAAATACCTTATCAAGCAGACTAAATCAAGAGGCATCAAGTAAATTCTCCTTTGAAAATTCAGTAGCTTGCAGTACGTTTTTAAAAAAGTATATATAAATTTTCTTCTCTGTGTGATACCCCAAGAAAATCCAGATACCTTATTAGTTCATGACTAATGACATGGATTAGTAGTTCTAGACAAATTAGTGGATTTCAAAACCCTTGACTAGGTTTGGCACTTTGGGAAGGTCAAAATAATGATGGGTATTCTTAAGCAAATTCCTAGCCCTTGCACCCATAAAAGGTAAAACATTTAGTCAGAATTCAGAATGACAACGATCATGGTACCTCACTGAAACAGCAACTGCCTTTCTGATTTTATTGCAAGGCATGTTTAATTGAATGAGAAGTAAACCCAGTACCAAAAAGTAATAAAGGAGCTTGAAATTTGGGGGATCTTTAACATGGCCAAATGTCCTTCAAGTTTTCTTAGCAGTGCTATCAAATTGAAGTTTCGTCATTAGTTTCATAAGGATATGTTACGTCGACTGTACCTCTTCCAATAGATGCTGCCTGGCCTGCTGCGTTCACCAGCAACTTTTATGTGTGTTGTTATGTTATGAAGTGTGCCTAAAAACTCAGTCAGATGAATCAGGTTACTAAGGTATTCGTAAAGCAGCGATTGTGATGAAGAACAAGACGGGTGTAAGGAGGGAACTCTGGAAGGGACCTGTGCTGCTCATGGCATGGCTGTCAGTGGCTGTGAGAGGTTGCGGGGGGGGGGGCGGGGGAGGTGGGGTTGTGATGAATGGATACATGGAAGTAGTTAAAATTTTTGGACCAGTTATAATGTCAAGGAGCAGGCCAGAAATGGACTTTGAATATTAGAAAAATGTGTGTAAATATGAGGCATTCCTAGTCAATGTTAACCTGGGAGCACAGGGATAATAGTATTCCTTATCATCCTCCAGCTATCACATCTTGGCTCACACTAAGTCTTGTTTATTGACTTGCTCTTCTCCTCTCCAAATGTTTCAGTTTGATCAACAACTCCCCTGTGATTCCCATTCAAACTCTGAATATCTGACTGCGGCCTTTTCCTTTCACATTTCATTTGGACAGAGCATTCCAACAGCCTTTTTCAACCACATCAGGACACTTGCTTTCTTACTTACTGTCTACTGCTTTACACGGTTCCTTCAAATCCATCTCCTTAACATGTTTTCGAGGTCTTCAAATATTTCTATTGGAATTAAGCAACCATTTCCCATATTTTAAGTTCCATGAATTATGGAAATATTTTGTTGAACATCTTAAATTATAAATGTCACCACTGTTAGAACAAATATAATCAGTTAGTTAGTCTGTTATCATAAGAAATATAAAATATCAAATAGAGAATGGTGCTTTACTCTCACTGATATCATATTTATAGAACATGGTTTACAAGTTTACAGTATATAGGCCCCCCATGGCTATGTCATGGCAATGCCCTTCCTTTGAGTCATTAGATTGTTGGTTTTAAATCCCACTCCAAGGTCTTATACACAAATAATCTTGGCTGACACTTCAGTGATCTGTTTATTACTATCTCATTGCCTTTTGTGGGAACATCCTGTCGATAGACTGGCAGTGGTATTCTACTCATTGCAGAGTGCACCTGAAAAATACACTAGAGGTTGTAAATAGCACCATAGTAATGTGATTTTTATTCAATTGTTCATGTAGAAGAAACCCTGTCACTGTGTGGTCCCCTGAAAAAGATATAAACAAGTTTGGTCTGGCTTCAGCATGGTATGATATCTTCATTACACTCCAACTCTTTTGTAATAATCTCATCTAGCTCATATTTTGAAGATAGTGAGAGTATAAACATTGTAACAATTGAATGGATGTAGGAATAATGTAATCTAAATTGAATCAAGTCATAGGGGTTGACTGTGCTTTGGAACATCCCACTGGAGAGTTGGGCTCCTAACATGACACGTACTGAATCTTGATATGTGGATTAATTTCATAGCAATATGAAATATGATTTCATCACACAACCATTAACAGGCATCCTAAATCTTAGACAACTTTGTAAAATAAGAGCACATCTAATGTGCTTTATCCATATTTTGTCAGCAACTTGCAATATTTTCAGTGAAGATAATCTATTTTACTGTAACAGCTCAAACATGGCCAAAGATCAACCTGCAAAATAAATCCACATGTATTTTTTGGTACGACTGGAATAATCCCTTGACAAATTAATAAATAAATTAACCAAAAAATAATGTGGGCCTCTGATCATCAATGGGAGTTTCATTTTCCATCTGAAGTACTCTTACTTCATTATTATGATATTTTAATAATTACTTAATTATTATGATATTTTAACTCCTCTCAGGAGCACAACATTCATACAACCTACAATGGGACATGGATCAAAAAACTTATGTTGATTCCTTCTGGAAGGTGACTCAGATAGAAAAAGTACAGGAGTAACAGGAACTACAAATGGCAAGTAAATGTAGATTTTACAAACCTATCTTGATAAGATTTGTTTATAATGGAATGGTGAGATGGATCTAGATTGTGCTCGGAGTTATTCCCTGTTGGGCGTTTGGGCTGATTGAGCATAACATAATGACTAAAATGGGTGATGGTTCATGAAATTAAATACAGGCAAGGAAGTCTTCCAATTTTGTGATGACTTCCTATGAGTTCTAGTGTCTTACAGCCAGTGAACACTGTTTTGAAACCTGTTCACTAGTGAGAGGATCAATGTGGCTTGAAAGCTTCCTACAGTTTACTGTAGCTGGATATTTTTGAACCCTGACCCATAATCTGGAAGTGCCTTCAGATGTTATAAAATTCTAAGATAGCCTGTCAATATCTTAAAACTGTTGGAATGTTGGAATGTTACTGACACATTAAATACATAATATATTGATCTCAATCTCTGCAATGTATTTGTTTTGTTCTCAGATAAAACTTTGAGACCATAAGACCATAAGGCATAGAGTCATAGAACAGGTCCTTTGACCTAGCTGGACTGTGCCAGACTGTTATTCTCCCTAGCCCATCAAACTGCACCTAGACTATAGCCCTTCATACCCCTCCAATCCATGTATTTATCCATGTATTTCTCTTAAGTTTTGAAATCAAACTTGTATCCACAACTTCTGCTGGCAGCCCATTACAAAGTTTCACCACCCTCTGAGTGAAGAAGTTCTCCCTCAGGTTTCCCTTAATATTTCACCTTTCACCCTTAATCTATGAACTCTACTTCTAGTCTCACCCAATCACAGTGGAAAAAACCTGCCTACATTTACCCTAGCTATACCCCTCATAACCTCTATCAAATTTCACTCTATTTTTCCTCATTCTCCTAATCTATTTAACCTTTCTCTAAAACTCGGGTCCGCAAGTTCTGGCAACATCCTTGCCGTTTTTTTCTGCACTCTTTTCATCTTATTCATTTATTTCCTGCAGGTTAGCGACCAGAACTGCACACAATATTCCAAATTTTGCCTCACCATATTCTACATAACATCCAACTCCTGTACTTAACACTGTCATTTATGAAGGCCAATATGCCAAAGTCTCCCTTTATGACACAATCTAACTGTGACACTGCTTTTAAGGAATTATGGATTTGTATTCCCAGATCCCTTTGCTGTACTGCATTCCAGAGTGCCCTACCATTCACCATGTAAGTTCTACGCCGGTTTGTCCTCCCAAAGTGCAATACCTCACACTTGATTGCATTAAATTTCGTCCGTCATTTTCCAGTCCATTTTACCTGCTGGTCCAGATCCTGCTGCAAGCTTTGATAGCCTCGCTTGTAGTCCATTCTGCACCAAACATTCTGCTCCAGCCTCCCATGCGAGACTTTGTTAAAGGCCTTGCTAAAGTCCACCTAGATAACACCCATTGCCTTTCCTTCAAAAAAATTCCTGATAAACTCTTGAAAAAATCTAAAAGATTGGTTAGACATGACCTACCACGCACAAAGCCATGTTGAATATCCCCAATAAGACCCTGTCTATCTGAACACTTATATGTATACAGTCTCTTAGAATATCTTGCAATAATTTACCCACTAAGGGCATCAGGCTTACTGGCTTATAATTTCCCAGCTTATTCTTTGAGTCTTTTATGAAAACCAGAACAACATTAGCTATCCTCCAGTCTTCTGACATTCCACCCATAGCTAAGTCCATTTTAAATATCTCTGCCAGGGTCTCTGGAATTTCTGCACTAGCCTTTTTCAAGGTCTGAGGAGTCAGTTTATCAGGTTCTAGGGACTTATCAAGGCTAATTTACCTCAAGAGAGTAAGCACCAATTCTTCTGTAACCCAGATACAGTCTATAACTTTGCTACTCTTTTGCCACAGTTCTATAAATTCTGAATTTGCATCCAATGTAAATACAGATGTAAAAAATCTTTTTAAGATCTCTCCCATCTCTTTTGGCTCCATTCATAGATAACTATGCTGATCTTAAAATGGATCAATTTTCTCCCCTACTATCCTTTTGTTTTTAATGTATCTGTAAAACCTCATTGTATTCTCCATCACCTTATCTGCCAGAATGACCTCACGCCTTCCTTTAGCCTAATTTCCCTGTTCTCTTGCAGTTCCTATACTCATTAAGCACCTTTTTTTGTTATTTGTTGCCTATATTTAGTAAGCACCTCCTACTTCTTCCTAACCTGAATATCCCTGAAAATCCAAGGTTCCAGAAATATGTTATCCTTGCCTTTTATTCTAACAGGAATACAGACTCCATACTCACAATATTTCACTTTTGAAGGCCTCCATCTGCCAGAAAACAACTTATTCCAATCCACACCTGTCAGATCCTTTCTGATGCCATCAAAATTGGCATTTCTTCAGTTTAGTCTCTCAACCTGAGGACCAAACCTATCCTTCTCCATAATTAACTTGAAGCTAAAGGATTTATCATCATTAGATCCAAAGAGTTCCCCCGCATATACTTCTGTCTCCTGCTCTGTCTTGCCCTCTAATACGAGATCCAGTATCTCCTATTATTTGGGACATTTATATATTGTTTGAGGAAACTTTCCGAAACACACTTGACAAGCTCCATCCTATCCAGTAGGGATACAGTATCCGAGTCCCAGTTAATATGTGGGAAGTTAAAATCACCTACTAACACAGCCTTATTTTTCTTGCAACTGTCTGCAATCTCTCCAAAATTTGCTCCTCTAAATCCTACTGACTATTAGTATATCTACAATATAATCCCATTAATGTGGTCATCCCTTATTTATTCCTCAGTTCCACCCATGTAGTCTCAGCAGATGAGCCCTCCAATATGTCCCATCTGAGCACGGTTGTGATATTTTCTCTGATGAGTAATGTCACCCTTCACTTTCAATACCCCCCTCCCCTCCACCACATCTAAAACAACGTAATGCTGGAATATTAAGCTGCCAATCCCACAACTAAGTCTGACTAATGGTTACAATATCACAATACTGATCCATGCTCTATGCTCATTTGCCTTTCCTACAATATTTCTTGGATTGAAATAGGCCCAACTCAGATTATTAGTCCCACCACACTCAACCTTTTGGTTCCCATCTCTGTAAGTAGGATTAACATCTTCTTTCCCTATTCACACTTCACTCGCTGCCCCAGGACTCTGGTTCTCATCCAAAGCAGTGCTAGCAAAACTTCCAGCAAGGATATTAGTCCCCATCCAGTTCAGGTGCAAAATGGTTCTGTCTGTATAGGTACCACCATTGCTGGAAGAGAGCCCAGTGATCCAAAATCTGAAGTCCTCCCTCCCACACTGTCTCCTTAACCACAAATTAAACTGTTTTCCATTTCTAGGCTCACTACTATGTAACACAGATAGCAATCCCAAGACCACCATGCTGGAGGTCATGTCCTTTAACTTGCCAACTAACTCCCTGAACTCACTTTTGAGGACATCAACATCCTTCCTGCCTATGTCATTGGTACTGATGAGGAGCATGACCTAACTGCTCACTCTTACTCTTGAGAATATTATGGACTTCATCTGATGTGTTCTTGACCCTGGCACCTGGGAAGCAACGTACCATCTGGATTTTTTTTTTTCATCCTTTGAACCTCCTTTCTGTTCCCCTAACCAATCAATTTCCTATCACCACAATTCGCCTCTTCTCTCCCTTCCTTTCTGAGTCACCGACTAGATTCAGCACCAGAGACCTGACTGCAGTGACTTCCCCCTGTTAGGCTCCTCCCCAGCACCTCCAAATAGTATCCAAAGCAAGATATTTGTTATTGAGGAGAACAGCCACAGAGATACCCTAAAGGGGTTGCCTATCCCCTTTTCTTCTTTGGACGGTCATCTGTCACCTGTGTTCTGCACCTTATGTGTAACTACCTCTCAGTGTCTCCTCTCAGTGAACCACCCTTCCCCACCCCCTGTCTCCCAAATGATCCAAAGTTCATCCAGCTCGACCTCGAGTGCCCTAATGCATTCTGTAAGAGGTTGCAGCTGGAAGTACCTCTTGCAGGTGAAGTCATCATCGATAGTGATTGTTTTTTTCCCAGTGGTAAAGACAAATGATGTCATCAGTTTCCCCGCTCTTGGAGGTGCTGAGGATCACTCACAACTTCTTAGAAAGCAGTCACAACAAAACCAAGAGCATATTGATCAAGGATTAGCAATGAGATAGTAATCAAAGGAATATGGAAGTCTAAATCCCAGCATCTCCTGGCCTTTTCAACCTTTTCATCCTTTTCAATGGGCAGCTTTAGACAATTGTCCTCTTTTGTGAAAACAATTCTGGGTAACAGGCTGTGATCGTTATCCTCTTAAACAACTGAGATATTGGGCAATCTTACAGCACTGGAGGCAAAGAACCATTTCATTGTGTGGTCATGCTGTGATGTGCATGTCAGCACCAGTGACTCCAATCCTTAGCATTTTCCTGAACTTCTGTGGTCTCCTATCTAATTGTAGTTTTGTGGCCATTGCAGGGACTAATTTCTAAACACTGCAGTGGTTTTCTGCTGATCAGTGCAGAGATCCTGACGGGAACAGAAAAAAGAAATGTACAGAAGGATGCTTGCTAAACCACAGTGCATTATCTTTAATATAATTTTTCCAATATCACTAATATTTCTGGATGTTTTGAGTGGATGTCTATGTTGCATGCTGCAGAGCTTTAATGAATGAAAAGAAGGCAGATGTGAAAAAAGAGGGCAGTGGAAATATCTCAGTGCCCAAGCTAATACTTACCTTGCAGTGTGCAAATTAGCTGGTCCATTACATACCTTATTAACAGTAGTTGCACTTTAAACGACCTCTTCAGCTGCAAAAAAAAACTTCGTGACATTTTGAAAGAAATGAAAGCTTTTCATTCTTAAAAAAAAAGGATGTCTAAGTTATGCAGAAATGGATTCATGCCTGTGATAATTAGTGTGTAGACTGAATAGGGACGATTCAGTTGTCATTTGGTATCCTTTTTGAAACACCTCAAATTTATATCTGATATGAATGTCAATGGATTACAAGGAGGTTATTTCCATTTGCAATAAAGCAATTAGGATTTTAAAATTATAAAAATAATAGCAAAAGGAAACAACTTTCCTTGCTTGAGGATTCAAGGAAAAGAAAAATTGTTACAACTGGAGCTGGTTCCTTCAAAAGTGAAATCAGGCAGTACTTTTTTTTTCCATAATATGTTGAACAGTTGAGGGACTACTTCCTCCCAAATTGCTGGGTCAATTAGAATTGGAAGGATATTTTTTTCTGTCAGGGTCATGACATGAAATGGATCACAGGAAGATAAATGAAAACCCAGCAACAGAGCTAAATGGAGAGTCTGATAGTTTGTTTTGAATTCTGAATAACACGCTTATTAATGGATGTTGAAAAAAATTGAATGCTGCCTACTTTATCAAGGAGTAAATTTATTTATTTCCTGTGTTTTCCAATGGAAAATAAATGCAACATGGGGTTTGCCTGCAACCTGGATGAAATAGACTTTCTCAATCTGGTTTGCAGTTAGGTAAATAATTTTCCAATCTCTTTCAATTTAAACCTGTTTTATGTATTGTCAGGAGCTAGCTTTTAGGAAATTCACAATCATATACCACATTTGCTATACCAAGAGAGTTGAATGCATAATACTCTTCTATTCAGCGCACAATTTGGCTGATGGATCATCTGGGAGAATATAAACCACCCTGTTTCCTTAAGCTTGTTGACATTTGGCTTCAATGCGTATGAAATCTGGAAAATATGCACGTGCCTGCTTTCAATGTTAAGACAACTTATAGGCATTATTTCTGAAGTTTAAATGCTTCCCATATTTCTTTCCTGTTCTCCGAAGATACTGATTCATACTCAGATATATTCCAAAGGTTGCCAGCAGGACATAATGAAAACTTCCCAATTGGCCATTCTTCACATGTAAGCATGAGTAGTGGCAGATCATTGTCAATAGGGAAAGGGGATAGGAGGTGGAGAGGAGTCAAGCTTAACTTGATGCTACCCAATGATACAAAATAAACTGAAAACCTATTCCTTCAGAGATGGGGTTTGAGGTTGAAACTCGCAGAGTTATGAATTCATCAAGATTCATACACTGATAATATGTAGTTGCCTTCCTAGTTGGACTCTTCCAGCATATAATCAGTCTCTACATCTAACAGCTGGTACTCAAAATTATGAAGAAAACAAATTGACATATATATGAATAATACCTGCTTTTTTAAAAACAAATGTTTTCAATCATTTCAATTTTGCATTTGACTTGATAATGAAATTAACCTCTCACATTGAAATATTGTCATTGTAAGTTAGCCTTATGAATTAAAAAGTATACAAAGCATACATTTTGGGGCATAACAAAAGCAGAAAGTGCTGGAAACATTCAGAATCTGTGAATGAAGCAACAGAGTTAATGCCTCCGGTTGTTTAAATTTGTGACAACCAAAGGGATTATAACCCATTGGCCTATAGTTTAACTTTGTTCTTCTCTCCAAGGATTATGCCTGATCTGATGAATACTTCTAGCACTTTCTGATTTTATTTGAGATTTACAGCATCTGCAGTTTTTTTTTGCTTTTCAAATACAATTTGGGCTAATGTTTCCACACTGCTTTTTAAGCCCCAAACCAATGCTGGCAAGTCTTGTATACCAATGAACACTTCATTCATATTGCTTAAAAAAATGACTTCCTCTTAAAAGGAGGTCCCCAGTCACACCATTTATAATTTTCCATTCCTAACCTCCATCCCCTCAGTACTATAGTACCATGATCCTCACTGACATGGGGTTCACTAATATCATTTTATTTTCACATGGGAAACCTGTAGGTGACTTTGTGAGGGCCTATTCCTTCCAAATCTTTCTGACTGTTAAGGTTTTGTATAAAATGTCTAATGCTTTCTCCTTCACTTGACCAAGAGGTTCAAGGGTGTGATTGGTCCTTAGAGAGATGCAATCATTAGTGCAGGAACCCAACTGTTCAATGGAAATTCCTCCATTTAAATTCAAGGCATGGGCACCATGAATGCAACTCTGAATCCCAATGGCCACTACATCCCACATCTTTTTGTACCATTAGCTGTTTTTGACTCCCTGGGACACCAGAGAACTTCAGCTATGTCTGGATTTAGCCCCATAACACGCCACTAATAGATTATCTTTCATTTTGAAAAACAGAACGATACAGCCTTTTGCTGTTGGCATTAAATCATCTTCATGTTGAACCTCCGTGCACCTCCTTGCTCATTGTCAACTGTGGCTCCATTGGTCTTGCGAGGAATGTACTCTATATCAATGTTGCTCTTGTGCTTGCCCTTGCCCCGACTCCATACGAAGAGGAGCAGGAAGCAGAACAAGACCACACCTAGAAAGGTGAAGCAGCCCATGGCCGTGGACACTAATATTGTCTTAAGGTCCAGAGACACCGTCATGGGAACATGAGTCCCATTGGAGTGGGTGTTGTTCAATTCCGTCAGGTACTGAGAGGTCCTGTTTCCACGCAAGTGCTCGGAAAGTCCCTTAACTTGCAACGTAGCTGAGGTGGTGTCGTTCCCGGCAGCGTTGCTTGCAATGCAAAGGTAGACTCCGCTGTCCAGAAACTGGGTGGAGCGGAACTTCAGGGTGCCATCTCCCTGGACAGTCACCCTACCATTTGACTTGAAGGTGATCAGTCTCCTGCGTGGGGATTGCCAGGAAATAACCGGTAGTGGGTCACCGTCGGCTTGGCACATGAACTGAGCTGTCTGACCCTCCTCTACCATCAAATTCTGTGGCTCCTTGTCTCGTATTTGGGGTCTTTGACAGGTGAAATAGCTGGGGAGGTATAGATTGTTGAAATCTGAGAACTGCTTCCCCCTCAGGCTCTCTGGCGATGCACATGTTGGAGGCTCTCCTGAGAACCTCAGCATCTTCCTCCTTTGCAGAATCCAGAGCAGCCGGCAGTCACACGCCAGCGGGTTGTGGTCTATGCACAACACCTGTAGGTTCCTGGTGCTCTGAAAGGTGCTCTCCTCCAGAGTGTCCAGCAGATTGTGCGACAAATTCAATACCCGCAGGACTTGCAGCCCCTTGAAGGCACGGGCTTCGATAGTCATCAGCTGAGCATGGACCATATGCATTTCCTGAAGGCGTGTTAGGTCCTGGAGCATGCCTGCTTCGACCACACTGATGGGGTTGAAGGACAGATTAAGATGTACGAGGTGAACCAAGTGCCTGAAGGCAACATAGGGCACAGCAGAGAGGTTGGTGTTGGTGATAGACAGGGAAGTGAGATTAAGACCATGCAAGCTGTTGGCAGGCAGTGTGTCCAGCAGTGGCCAGTGACTGATCTCCAGGTGCTTCAGCCTGAACAGCTTCTTGAAGGCATAGGCGTGGATGGCATTGATGTGTAAGTGGCAGAGCCGGAGGCGGACCAGGTTGTGGAGGTGAGACAGGGCTTCAGTGGGCACTGCAGTGAGGTTACACTTCTCCAGTGTCAGCTGCTGTAATGCTAGCAAGCCACTGAAAGCTCGGTGGGAGATGTACACCAGGTCATTGTCCCCTATCTCCAGAGACTTTAAGTTATGCAGATCCTGGAATGTGTAGTCCAGCAAAATAACAATTTTATTGTCACTGATGTCCAGCTGTGTCAAGTTAGACAAGCCAGAAAAAACACCGAGGGGTATCAACTTTAGTCGGTTGCTCTTCAGGCGTAGCGAGCGCAAGTTAAAAAGATTACTAAAGGAACCAGGTTCTAAGGATGAAATGATATTCTCACTAATGTCGATTACTTCCAACAGGGTGTAGGATGCAAACTCATCTGGATTGATTGTCTTTAGCTTGTTCTTGCTCAGGTCCAGTATTTTGGTCTCAATAGGAATGCCCTCCGGGATCACAGTCAAGCGCCTCCGATGACAGGTGACAGACTTGTTCTGGGCAGAGCATTCACAGCGAGCCGGACATCCCACTGTCGATCCTGTGAGAACGATGATCAGAACCAGACCCAGGAACGGCTGCCAACATGATATGGCCACATGAAGCATGACTTTGCTGAAGCAGTCCACCATTCTGTCAAGGGCCTGCAACAGAGGGAGACAAAAGAAAACATGCAGCTTTAGGCACATAGCATAAATCACAGCTTTGTTGAATCATCATTATGCAGTTAGGGTACAGTGCCAATTTGTGTCTCTATTAGTTGTACTAATGATTCATTAGGATTAACCTCTTCCATCAGCTGTGTGAGTATTTAACAACCCCAAGGATTTATAAGGTTAAGCTGCCTCTTTCTATGAACTGTGACTCCCTCTCCCCAAGCACAAAGGTAGCTGCCAGGATTATGACAATGAAACTCCCTTTTTAATTGGGAATGGGTCCTTTTATCACCTGAATGTACACTTCTTCTGTCTTAACACTAGGAAGAACTAAACTTAATAGCTTCAGAAGGTACAGAAATACAAGTCAGCCCAAATCCACTTGTTGCCATGGTAAAGCTTTGACTTTTGCCGTAAAACTATTAAATTAATAGCTCTGACCCACTTTGGTTTACTAGTGTAGCTTAAAAAGTATAAAACTTTCAATGTTTTTTTCATGGTGGAAGCAGCTCTCTCTATGGTTTCCTGACATACTACCTAACTGTTGATGGAATGTTTTGTTTAGAAAGTTATTTTCTCTGAACCAAATAAGTTGTGTGTATTCTATTTTTCTTTCCTTCCAGAGATTGCAATAGACACAGAGAAAGAAGAAAAGAAGTGGATTACCTGTTGTGCAGTTTGAAAGGAAAATCAGATGCAGTTAGCATAACAGTCTCTTTTTGTCTGACATCTTACTTTACACTTACCGCAACACAAGGAAAGACTTTTCAATCCATCAGGTCCCAAAGGAGCAATCCCATTACCCTCATAACTTATTTTCCTGTACCTGTGTAGTGTACTCTCTCTCATATGCTCATCATCTTTTTGATTCTTTTTGCCTCTAGCCTATAGTAAGTGGGACTTTATATATCAGCTAACTAATCTATAGGCTATATCTGGGATGTGAGGGGCAGGTAGTGTAAATGGGAACTTTGTGGAAACCCATTTGTCAGTTCACATGGTAACACTGGGAATATGCAACGTCCACACAGAAAGTATCCAAGATCAGGATTGAACCCAAGTTACTTTAGCTGTGAGGCAGTAGCACCATTTGTGGCAACTCTCTGGTACCCTCCCTCAAGAGTGTAATAGAATCAGGGATTTTTACAACACAGAAGAGAGCCAGTTAACACCAAGGATCTAACCTGGACCCAACATATTGAAGCAGCTAAACAACAGGAATTCTGCAGATGCTGGAAATTCAAGCAACATACATCAAAGTTGCTGGTGAACGCAGCAGGCCAAGCAGCATCTATAGGAAGAGGCGCAGTCGACGTTTCAGGCCGAGACCCTTCGTCAGGACTAATGTCAGGACCCTTCGTTAGTCCTGACGAAGGGTCTCGGCCTGAAACGTCGACTGCGCCTCTTCCTATAGATGCTGCTTGGCCTGCTGCGTTCACCAGCAACTTTGATGTATATTGAAGCAGCTACAAGGAAGGCATGATAGTGATTATATTTAATCAGGCGTTTGAGAAGATTTTGCATGTCAGCAAGAACACTCAAAAATTTCCACAGATGTACTGTGGAGAGCATCTTGACTGGCTGGATCAGTGTCTAGTCTGGGGGGACAGTGACTGCAAAGGATCACTGTAAGCTGCAGGGAACTGTAAACTCAGTCAGCTCCATCATGGGTACTAGTCTCCCCGGTATCCGGAACGTCGTTATGGAACGGTGCCTCAAGAAGGCAGCTTCCATCATTAAGGACCCCTATCTCTCAGGACAATGCTTTGTTCTCCTTGCTACCCAGAGAGGGGGTACAGAAGCCTGAAGACGTACACTCAGTGATTCAGAAACAGCTACTTTCCCCCTACCATCCAATTTTGAACGGACATTAAACCTATGAGCACTGCCTCACTACTTTTTTATTTCTATTTTTGCACTACATATTCAACTTAACTATTTAATATAGGTATATACTTACCATAATTCACAGTTTTTTTCCTATTATTATGCATTGCATTGTCCTGCTGACACAAAGACAACAAATTTCATGACATATGCTGCTGATGTTAAATCTGATTCTGAAGTGAATCTGCTCCCATAGAGCTATGAGACAACACCATTAACTGCCACATCACATCCAACCTTGGACTAGAAATAAAAGTAGAGTAGTAGTGAGTTGTCCTTGCCCAGACAGGGCTCTCTGCATTTCAATTCATTGATTTGCCCCAATGATCTAACATACTGTCTTGAGAAATGAACTAGCTTAAAAAATAGCTTAATAATTCATGATAAGTGGTGTCTATTTAAGTCTAATACAAGGAGGGATTTTTTTCTCATAAAGTTGTGAATCTTTGGGATTCTTTTTACACACCAGACAGTTATGAGTGCTGAGTCATTAAGTATATTAAAGAGGAAACTAGATAGACATTGAGTCGGGATAAAAAATCTTAACAATTTAGAACATTTTCTCATCTAATGTTAATCGAATACATAGAAACTGGTGAAACGTGGATACAAAAGGCAGAATACAAAATGAATACTACTGGGCCCGGGCTAGCTCATTAAGTGCAAGAGATTCTGCAGACACTGGAAATCTTGAGCGTCACACATAAAATGCTAGAGGAATTTAGCAAGTCAGGCAGCATTAAAACATTCATTTATAGATTACGGACCTGGGCAGCACCTCAGTTCATCCCTAATCGCCCCTGAACTGAGGAGGTTGTTAAGAGTCATCCATATCAGTTGGTCCAGACTACAGTATATCAAGGCAGACCAGTAAAGGATAGTAAATAGAACGTGGAAATTTACAGCACATTACAGGCCTTTCGGCCCACAATGTTATGCCGACCATGTAACCTACTCTAGAAACTGCCTAGAATTACCCTACCGCATTGCCCTTTATTTTTCTAAGTGCCACGTAACTATCCAAGAGTCTCTTAAAAGACCCCATTGTATCCGCCTCCACCATTATCACTGGCAGTGCGTTCCATACATCCACCACTCTCTGTGTGAAAAACATACCCCTGATATCCCCTCGGTACCTAATTCCAAGCACCTTAAAACTATGCCCCCTTGTGTTAGCCATTAGAGCCCCAAGGGAAAGCTTCTGCCTATCCACATGATCAATGCCTCTCATTATCTTATATACCTCTATCAGGTCACCTCTCATCCTCCATCGCCACTCAAGTTCACTCAGCCTATTTTCATAAGGCACGCTTTCCAATCCTGACAACATACCTGTAAATCTCCTCTTAACTCTCTCATTAATACCCACATCTTTCCTGTAGTGAGGTGACCAGAACTGAACACAATACTCCAATTGGGGTCTGAACAAGGTCTTATATAGCTGTAACATTACCTCACAACTTTTGAATGGTTGATGAATGCCAACACACTATATGCCTTATTAACAACACGGTCTACGTGCGCAGCAGCTTTGAGTGTCCTATGGACATGAACCCCAATATACCTCTGATTCATCACACCGCCAAGGGTCTTACCATTAATACCACATTCTGTCTTCAAATTTGACCTACCACAATGAACAACTTTACACTTATCTGGGTTGAACTGCATCTACCACTTCCCAGCCCTGTTCTGCATCCTATCAATGTCGCACTGTAAGCTCTGACAACCCTCCAGACTATCCACAACACCCACAACATTTGAGTCATCAGTGAACTTACTAACCCACCCTTCTACTTCTTCATCCTGGTCATTTATAAGAATCACAAAGAGGACAGGTCACAGAACAGATCCCTGAAGCACACCACTGGTGACCATCCTCTTAACAGAGACTTGGATGGCTCAGGGACAGGAATGGTTACTTCGAGTGCCAGGCTTTAGATATTTCAGAAAGGACAGGGAGGGAGGCAAAAGAGGTGGGGGCGTGGCACTGTTGATCGGAGATATTGTCATGGCTGCTGAAAAGGAGGAAGACATGGAGAGATTGTCTACGGAGTCTCTGTGGGTGGAAATTAGGAACAGGAAGTGGTCAATAACTCTACTGGGTGTTTTTCAAAGACCACCCAAAGGTAACAGGGACATCAAGGAGCAGATAGGGAGACAGATTCTGTAAAGGTGTAATAATAACAGGGTTGTTGTGGTGGGAGATTTTAATTTCCCAAATATCGATTGGCATGTCCCTAGAACAAGGGGTTTAGCTGGGGTGGAATTTGTTAGGTGTGTTCAAAAAGGTTTCTTGACACAAGATGTAGATAAGTCTACAAGAGGAGAGGCTGTACTTGATCTGGCATTGGGAAATGAACCTGGTCAGATCTCTCAGTGGGAGAGCATTTTGGAGATAGTGATCACAATTCTATCTCCTTTACCAGAGCATTGGACAGGGATAGGAACAGACAAGTTAGGAAATAATTAATTGGAGTAAGGGGAAATATGTGGCTATCAGGCTGGAGCTTGGGAGCATAAATTGGGAACAGATGTTCTAAGGGAAATGTATGGAAGAAATGTGGCAAATGTTCATGGGATATTTGAGTGGAGTTCTGCACAGGTACGTTCCATTGAGAAAGTGAAAGGATGGTGCACAAAGGCTGTTGTAAATCTAGTCAAGAAGAAAAGAAGAGCTTATGAAAGGGACTGGATGAGATGTACCCCAGGCTATTGTGGGAGGCGAGGGAGGAGATTGCTGTGCCTCTGATGATGATCTTTGCATCATCAATGGAGACGGGAGAGGTTCCGGAGGATTGTAGGGTTGCGGATATTCTTCTATTATTCAAGAATGGGAGTAGAAATAGTCGAGGAAACTATAGACCAGTGAGTCTTACTTCAGTGGTTGGTAAGTTATTGGAGTAGATCCTGAGAGGCAGGAGGTATAATATGATTAGGAATAGTCAGCATGGCTTTGTCAAAGGCAGGTTGTGCCTTACGAGCCTGATTGAATTTTTTGAGGATGTGACTAAACACATTGATGAAGGTAGAACAGTAGATGTAGTGTATATGGATATCAGCAAGGCATTTGACAAGGTACCCCATGCAAGGCTTACTGAGAAAGTAAGGAGGCATGGGATCCAAGGGGACATTGCTTTGTGGATCCAGAACTGGCTTGCCGACAGAAGGCAAAGAGTGGTTGTAGACAGGTCATATTCTGCATGGAGGTTAGTCACCAGTGCTATGCCTCAGTGATCTGTTCTGGGGCCCCTACTCTTTGTAATTTTCATAAATGTTCTGGATGAAGAAGTGGAGGGATGGGTTAGTAAATTTGCTGATGACACAAACGTTGGAGGTGTTGTGGATAGTGTGCAGGGCTGTCAGAGGTTACAGCGGGAGATTGATAGGATGCAAAACTAGACTGAGAAGTGGCAGATGGAGTTCAACCCAGATAAGTATGAGGTGGTTCATTTTGGTAGGAGAAATAGTATTAATATAGTATTAATGGTCAGACTATTGGCAGTGTGGAGGATCAGAGGGATCTTGGGATCCAAATCCATAGGACACTCAAAGCTGCTGTGCAGGTTGACTCTGTAGTTAAGAAAGCATACGGTGCATTGGCCTTCATCAATTGTGGGATTGACTTGAAGAGCTGGGAGGTAATGTTACAGCTATATAGGACCCTGGTCAGACCCCACTTGGAGTATTGTACTCAGTTCTGGTCGCCTCACTATCGGAAGGATGTGGAAACTATAGAAAGGGTGCAGAGGAGATTTACAAGGATGTTGCCTGGATTGGGGAGCATGCCTTATGAGAATAGGTTGGGTGAACTTGGCCTTTTTTCCTTGGAGCGATGAAGGATGAGAGGTGACCTGACAGAGGTGTACAAGATGATGAGAAGCATTGATCATGTGGATAGTCCGAGGCTTTTTTCCAGGACTGAAATGGCTAGCACAAGAGGGCACAGTTTTAAGGTTCTTGGAAGTAGGTACAGAGGAGATGTCAGGGGTAAGTTTTTTACACAGAGAATGGTGAGTGCGTGGAATGGGCTGCCAGTGATGGTAGTGGAGGTGGATACGATAGGTTCTTTTAAGTGACTCTTGGACAGGTATATGGAGCTCAGAAAAATAGTGGGCTATAGGTAACCCTAGGTAATTTCTCAGGTAAGGATATGTTCGGCACAGCTTTGTGGGCCGAAGGGCCTGTATTGGGCTGTAGGTTTTCTATGTTTCTATATTTCTAACTTCTGGAGTTGTATAAAATCATGAAAAGCAGAGACATAGTGAACACACATAGTCTTTTTCTCAAGGAAGATAAACAAAATATTAGAGGGCATGGGTTTATGTAAGATGTAATGTTAAAATTGTACAAGGCATTGGTGAGGCCAAATTTGGAGTATTGTGTACAGTTTTGGTCACTAAATTATAGGAGAGATGTCAACAAAATAGACGGAGCACAGAGAAGGTTTACTAGAATGTTACCTGGGTTTCATCACCTAAGTTACAGAGAAGGGTTGAACATCAGTCACTGAAAGCAAGCAGGTAAGTACAGCAGGCTGTGAAGAAAGCTAATGGCATGCTGGCCTTCATATCAAGGGGAATTGAGTACAAGAGCAAAGAGATCCTTCTGCAGCTGTACAAGGCCCTGGTGAGACCACACCTGGAGTACTGTGTGCAGTTTTGGTCTCCAAATTTGAGGAAGGACATTCTTGCTATTGAGGGAGTGCAGCGTAGGTTCACAAGGTTAATTCCCGGGATGGCGGGACTGTCATATGTCGAAAGATTGGAGCAACTGGGCTTGTATACTCTGGAATTTAGAAGGCTAAGAGGGGATCTTATTGAAACATATAAGATTATTAAGGGATTGGACACGCTGGAGGCAGGAAGCATGTTCCCGTTGATGGGTGAGTCCAGAAACAGAGGCCACAGTTTAAGAATAAGGGGTAGGCCATTTAGAACGGAGTTGAGGAAAAACTTTTTCACCCAGAGAGTGGTGGGTATATGGAATGCTCTGCCCCAGAATGCTGTGGAGGCCAAGTCTCTGGATGCTTTCAAGAAAGAAATGGATAGAGCTCTTAAAGATAGTGGAATCAAAGGTTATGGGTATAAGGCAGGAACTGGATACTGATTGTGGATGATCAGCCATGATCACAGTGAATGGCAGTGCTGGCTCGAAGGGCCGAATGGTCTACTCCTGTACCTATTGTCTATTGTCTAAGTTGGGTCTTTATTCTTTGGAGTGTAGAAGATTGAGGGAGGACTTGATAGAGGTATTTAAAATTATGAGAAGGATAGATAGAGTTGACGTGGATAGACTTTTTCCATTGAGAGTGGGGGAGATTCAAACAAGAGGACATGAGTTGAGAGTTAAAGAGCAAAAGTTAAGGGGTAACATGAGGGGGAACTTCCTTACTCAGAGCGTGGTGGTTGTGTGGAACGAGCTTCCAGCAGAAGTGGTTGAGGCAGTTTTGATGTTGTTTAAAGTTAAACTGGACAGCTATATGGACAGGAAAGGAATGGAGGGTTATGGGCTGAGTGCAGGTCGGTGGGACTAGGTGAAAGTAAGAGTTCGGCGTGGACTAGAAGGGCCGAGATGGCCTGTTTCCGTGCTGTAATTGTTACATGGTTATATGGTTATAAGATTTAACCTGGGTCTCAGGAGCAACTTTAGCATACAGGCAGCCATGCGTATATGGATGGAGCTGCCTGAGAGATTGACTGAAACAGGTACAATAACAATATTGAAAAGATATTCGGATAAATATGTGCATGGGAATGTTTCGAAAATATGCACAAAATGTGCTCAGATGGCACCATAATCAGCATGGGCAAATTGGGCCAATATGAATCTATTGATATAAGAAAGATGATCAACCTGTTTCTCTGTCCGCAAATGCTGCCTGACCTGCTCAGTATTTTTTCTAATTTTATGTCAAGTGTTTTGATGCTATTTCTTGAATTTAAATTCAAGCTTCCATTGTAACATGGTCCTGAAACTTAGCTGCTATTCCTGTAATTAAGCATTGATCAGGAGTCAATGTCAAAATATTTAATAAGAAGCAGGAGCTTGTTTCTGTTTGCTCTATGATTCCATATAATTTTAGCTGCTGTAAGCAGTGGTGGGAACCACACTTGGTGCTTGTTGCCCATTACTGTTGTTTTTCTGAACATTCAAAATCTATCTCAGTCTTGAATGCTCTTGATGACTCAACATCCTTGATTCACTACTCTCCGAGAAAAGACATTCTCCCGATTCCTAGTCTTAAATAGAAACTAATTTATCATGCAGCCGTGCCCCCTACTTCAAACTCTGTCAGTTGCTTCAAAAATAACAAGCCTGGACTGATTGTCAACTGAATAATATCGCTGAGCATGAGGTATAAATTTAGGGCTATAATGAGCTAAGTGCCTTAGTGTTTTGAATAATGTTAGTTTGATAAAAGTGTGAATAAACACAAAAAAATCAAAGCTATTTTTGATTTGGACATTGTACTTTTATGTGGAATCGGTTTGGGATATTATTCACACGATTTGTAACAAAGTTGAGCTTCCATTGAAGTCCTTTTGTTGCTCCTGATTTGAAATTTATAATCTTTAAAGGTTATCTTGCCCAGGATCAACTTCATCTCTTGACTTGATCACACAACAACACAGCTCCACCAGAACTGAATAAAACACAATACACTGAGAGACACATTTCAGGATAAAAGCGAAGTTAAGTGTATTACAGAAAATTAATTAATGTAAAAGCAAAATAAATTGAACAGAAGATGCATGAAAAATAGTTTGCTAAATTAAACTACAGGTTCAGCATCTCTTATCTGAAATTCCAAAATCTGAAAGCCTTCAAAATCAGAATTTTTTAAAGCACTGACATAATATTACAAATGGCACTGGGAAGGTTCCCAAGTAATGAACATGTGTCTGTGCTCCCCAGACAGTTCTGAGAAGTGACCTTACATATGTAATGAACATAAGTTAATGAAAAATAGAAAAGCACTGCATAAAGCGAAAATGAAGATATCGATTGTGTATTGAAAGAGTAGATTCATCAGCATCAGAGTGACCATATGCCACTTAATGGTATGCTGATCATGAAACAAGCAAAGGTCTATCATGACAAGCTGAAAATTGAAAATAATTGTGAATATTCAGCAGACTGGCTGCAGAAAGTTAAGGAAAGGCATGGCATTAATGTTTATTAAAGATCTGTGGTGATGAAGCAGCAGAAAAGTTCATTGATGAGTTTGCCAAGATTGTTCCCAGCAAAAGTCTAACACACTGAACAGCTGCATCAGTTTGTATGTAACAAAAAGACTGCTGACATAAATTCAGAGCCAGGAATGATGGTAATGCCAATCAGCCACTGTCTTTCCACTTATGCAGCTGAGGTAGTGAAAACTGAGCTTTTTGATTATTCAATGTAAACATTATTGTTCATGTTCAAAATTATTAAGAAATATGATATAAAACTATCTTAAGGTGTATGTATAAGCTGTATGTGTAATGTAAATAGATTTCATGTTTAGACTTGGGTCCCATCCCCAATGTATCTCAATGTATAGATGCAAATATTCCAAAATCAGAAAAAAATCCAAAATCCAAAAATTTCCAGCCCCAAGCTTTTCAGTTAAGGGGTGTTCAACCTGTAATGTTAACAGACTGACAACAAAGTAATGTCTTTTAGTTTTTTTTGTTAGTTGTTCCAGTACTGCTCCATTCATAGTGACCTTGCTCAAATGCCAGACACGATAGCCAGGGGGACATAGAAACATTGCAATTGTTCTGCAGTGCTCAGTAATAAATCATTTAAAAAAAAATTTGTGCCTGACAAAGCAACATTTATAGTTCATCCTTACTTTCCCTTAGGGCAGTAAGGATTAAGCACAGAGCAGTGCATAAGATTCAAAGTAGAGTAGAGCGTGAAAAGGTTGGAAAGTTCTTTTCCCTGAAGCATATCAGTGAGTCAAATGGGTTCAGTGCATTTGTAATCTTTATTTTTATTGGTACAAGCTAAAGTTAGCAAATTTATTGAACTTGCATTCCACTTTTATTCCCTATCATAGTGTTGCTAGAAATTTAGACAACTGAATTATCATTGGTTATCATTGATAACCCTTTATCATTGGTTGAATTTAATTACAGACTTTCATCGTTAAAAATATATAGTTAATTTATCTTACAATCAGAAATTTTGAGGCTTAGTCAGCTCTTGCATTTATCATCTCTTTTGAGCTTTGCTGCCTTTATTAACAGTGTTTCGTATAGGCACAAGTGCAAAATAATGAGATTAAATTTAGAGTAAACGACCCACAACAGATCCTGGAAATGCTAAGTATATACCTTTATGCTAGTCTTTTGACTAGAGTTAGAGAATATCATGATGTACATCAAAGACCAACCAACATTGAACCAGGGGACAAAAACTTAACAATTGACCACTTGTAGAATAAAGAAGAAAATAGTGACTGACGTGAAGATTTCAATCCGAGTATATTGTCAGTGTGAACACCTCTGAATAACATCCTCCTCAGATTTTTTTTTTGATTTGGTAACAGATCTTCTAGTGAAAAAAATATTCATGTGACTGAATTCATCGAGAGCAGTGAGAGAGCGAAACCAATGAATGAAAGATTTGTCCATTCATTGATTCAATTTAAAATTGTCCATCGTTATCATTTGACAAAGGAGAGACTTTCTAAAATCTTTTCTAATGTTGATAGTCATTGTGATAGATGTAAAACTGAGATAACTACAGTGACACATATGTTTTGGTCTTGTTCTATATTGGAACAGCTCTGGAAGTCAGTTTTTTCAACAATTTCTAAAGCACTTAAAATTAATTTACAACCTAATAAATTAACTGCGCTTTTTGGAATAATTCCTCAAATTATTCATGGTGTTTCTGTATCTGACCAACATGTTATTGCATTTGTTACATTGATAGCTCGAAGGGCCATTTTGTTGAAGTGGAAGGATACATCAGCTCCCACTTTGTCACAATCGTTCTCTCAAGTGATGCTATGTCTTAGCTTGGAGAAAATTAGAAGTCAAACCTTTGAACCTTTATTTGATTTTGAGAAAAGATGGGGCTCATTTACTCGTTATTATCATTTGAGTTCATTGATATAATTTTTCCACGATCTAATTGTAAATTTTTTAGTATATTTTCTTTTTTTGCTGGTGGTTTGATGTTTATTTTTAGAAGCTTTTTGTATGACACATGACTCCAGGGTTGTACACCTAATGTTTTTTTTTCTCTCACTTTTCTGCTTAGTAGGTTTTTTTGTTATCACACATTTTTTTTTCAATCTTTAAGATAATTTTTTTTTGAGGCATTGTAAGTGTTGTTACTTCAATGTACTCATGTTATTTTTCCTGTATAATATAACAATAAAAAAGATTTGAAAAGAAAGAAAAGAAGGAAAGATTTGTTTTCTTATTGTGCATTGTCTGGAATTAGAGAAGGTAATCATTCAGAACAGAATGACTGAACACTGTAAACATTTTCAGCTGACTGCAGACAACCAGCCTTGAGTTATGCTAGTTAGAAGATGTTCAGTGGTTCTTTTTCCAAATCTGAGATGACTGGAGTATATTATTGTCATGCTGTGTTATATCTTTTATTTATTTATTTATTTATTGAGATACAACATGGAATAAGTCCTTCCGGCCCTTTGAGCCGCACCGCCCAGCCATCTCCAGATTTAATCCTTGCCTAATCATAGGAAAATTTACAATGCCTAATTAACCTACCAACCCGAATGACTCAGGATTGTGGGAGGAAGCCAGGGCATCTAAAGGAAACCCATGCAATCATGGGGAGAATGTACAAACTCCTTACCAGCAGTGGTGAGAATCGAGCCCGGGTGGCTGGTACTGTAAAATCTTGTGCTAACCACTACGCCTCTGTGCTGCACCATATATATATATATATACCTTTGTATATTCTTATACATGGACATGGTCTGTTCTTTGTATCTGTATATGCCCATATACTGTGATCCTGTTGTACAGCAGAATTAAGTGGCGCACCTACTTTGTGACAATAACATCGACTAAAATGCAACCTGAAGCAGGAACCTGAAAACTGAACATGTACAACCCTTCTGGGGACGCAGTAATGTATGGTGATCTATTAATGAAGACATTGCACATGATGTTATTGTATACATGGCAAATACATTTACAGGTATATGAAGTAGATTCTCAGTGAATATGGAACAGGCTCAAGGAGAAAGCTGGCTTGCTCCATACTTTATGCTGCCATGTTCGCGGAGCTACAAAATAGTAGCTGAGCATACAGGTTGTGATTTATTACTTACATTCAAGAAGGTCACTTCCATAATATCTCCTGCAAATATTTATGTATGTTTTATGGCTGGTAGATAATTGCTTCTTTATCAATTATTCAGCAGATGTTGAAATGAGACTATAATAAAGAGGTGGCTAGCATTCTAAGGTCATGAAAGAAGGTCACCATGGTAGATTTATTACACTAACTTACACAATCTTATTATTTTAGTATCTCATTTGTTAGCAAGTGAAACTAGCTATTGAAGCTAGTGAAGACAACCTTAAGATTAGAGGAAACTAAGTTTAAGCACCTTGTAAGCACATCTGCAACAATTTAATGAACAGTTTTATTTTGCTTTGGACCTTAATACAATGTAAAGATGAACCATCTTGCACGCAGCACACAAAACTGGATTGAGTGATAAATGCAATCAAGAAATCAACAATGCAAAGGAAATTTCTAAATAGCCATTTCATTTGTAACAAAGAAGGAAAATTGAAGAGAAATTTTGGCAAACAATTTTCACTGTATATATAAAAAAATTATATCCTCAGGTTTGTATAATGCAGACATAGCCTTGAAAGAAAGACCTGTCTTTAGAAAGAGTCATTCACATTTTTTTGTCGATGTCCTGAAAGGAATAAGGATCAATGAAGCGTTAATACTGTTGCATTGTTAGAAACAATAAGTCAGTCTTTGCGTGGCAACAATGCAAATTCAGTTATTTTCATTACTTTTTTATGGAAAAATAGGACTTTAGTAATAACTAAACTGTTTGTCATCTTGGAATGTCCACCTAGTTTTTCACAAATTGCCAGATTTGGACTGTGAGCCACAGCGTACTGGAGTCTTTTGAGGAAAAATATCTAGGTGATTGGATTTTCCAAGGAACCTTTGAGTATATCATGAAACATGTTTTCTCTATCTACTTAGCAAATTCTTCTGCAGGGTCAACTGCCAGGCCACATTGTCTGGGGCCTGAGAGAAGACTCTTGAAACAAATGCTCTATTCCAAGATTTGTCACAGTTAAAGATTAACAAATAAGTCACATGAAACTCAGCTCCCAGAAGTCAGCATATGTTGCATTCAAGAATGCCATACAGAAATTAAAGAATCAAGGAATCATTGAATGATCACTGTACAGAAAGAGACCATTCAACGCATCATGTTTATACCATTTCCCTGCTGGAACATCTCACAGTTCCACCCTCTGGCTACTTCTTTCTTAAAGGCAAGAATACCTTCACTGTACCTACAGGCTGTGCATTGCAGATTCCTATATAAACATGTTTTTCTTGTGCAACACAAAAAAACTCTGAAGGAGCTCAGCAGCTCAGGCAGCATCTATGGAAAAGAGTAGAGAGTTGACCTTTCAGGCCAAGACCTGAAGAAGGATCTTAGTCCAAAATGTCGATTGTTTATTCTTTTCCATAGATGCTGCCTGATCTGCTGAGTTCCTCCAGCATTTTGTGTTTGTGTCTTGCTTTACATTACCAGCATCTGCAGACATTCTCATATTTATCTTTTTCTTAAGTCACTATTAATTATCTTTCTCTTTATTTTACACCTGTGGCCTTTACTCTTTGACTTTTCCACCAACAGGTTTAGCTTTCCCTTATCCATTCAGTATGGACACCTCATTATTTTATATATTCTTTCAGATCTCTCATTAGCCTTCCTTTCTCTACAGGAAGCAATCCCAGTCTCACAGATGTGTTATACCTCATTCTACTAACAACTGTCATTGATCGTTTCTGGGTCCTCTCTAATAAATTCCCATCCTTCCTCTAATGAGGAAATCAGAACTGAACACAGTGCTCCAGTTGAAACAGTAATCATTCTTTAGGAGAGTTAAGTATGAATTCCCTGCTTTTGTACTCTTTACCTCCAATGATACAGTGCAGACTGTGTTTGCATTTTAACTGCTTTCTCAACCTATTCTGCCACTACTATTGAACTGTGCACCTACATCTCGCGGCCATCTGCTCTTGCAAACGTTTTAGAATGGTGTCCTTTGTCCCATAATGACTGTCTTCATTCTTCCTAACCAATGCATCACTTCACTTTTCTCCAAATTAAGTTCCACCTACCATGCTTGTCCATTCCACTAGTCTGCTACAACTTATCACTATCTTTGTTGGAGTTCACAGTACTGGTAAGTTCTGTGCTCTCCACAGATTTAGAAATGCTGCTTGCATTTCCAAGTCTTAGTCATTGATACGGATTAAACAAAAAAGACCCTATTAACTGAGAACACTACTACTAATCTTCCTATAATCTGAATACCAAGAAAATATCATCATGCTTAAATGCTGTCTGTTATTTAGCCAACTTTGGGATACAATCATGTCTCATGAGGTGCAACAGATTGAAGAAACTGGGAGTGTTCCCTTTGCAAAGAGGAATCCAGGTTCAGTCCTTCTTTCACATGCTTACATTTTTGCTATTGCCTCACTTTCCTTAATATGTCAAATAGTCTGTAACATATTAATTTCTATAGCAACTTCCCAGCAGGTGTTGAATTCTCTGCTGCTTCAAGAGTAGGCTGTAAAAAAAAGCCTAAATCACATCACACCAGTTCTGTGTATAAGCATCACCTTATGCATGAGTCTACATAGCATGAAACATTGAATAGTCAGTATTAATAATTTATCAAACAGCATTACAGCTTCATGGAAAAAAAAAAGCTAATACTGCTGATATTTAAAGTTGGAAATAAAAACGGACAATGTTGACCAGTCAACTGTCGAAAATTCCTTGGTTTGAAATCTTGGTGACCTTCAAAGCCCCATTCTGACAAATCATGCTGTTGCTTGCCTTTGTATCAAGTATACAAGATCCCTCCTTCACATCCCCATATTCCTTTTGTATAGCCCTCAGGAGAAATGTGGACAGGCAGATCTGTACTTCCAGTACAGGGATCATTGATTTATTTATTCAGTTAACTTTACATCTGAGGTGTGGTGAACATGGAGTTCCTTTCACAATTATAAAGCACAATGCCTTGACAGCTTGGAATCATGGAAATGTACCAAAGGGTATATTATTTTGAATAGTAGAATGTTGTCACTCATCATTTATCATAAACTATTAGAGCTGTTGAGATGTACATCTACCTGCGTAAATATTGTTTGTTCATTATGTGCCATGTTGTCTGCTGTAGGTGATCATTCCCTTTCCATGACCATGATTGTTGTTGGAAAATTTTTCTACAGAAGTGTTTGCCATTATGTTCTTTTGGGCAGTGTCATTACAAGACACCCAGCCATTATCAATACTTTTCAGAGATTGTCTGCCTGGCATCAGTGGTCGCATAACCAGGACTTGTGATATGTACCAGCTGCTCAGAGGACCATCCACCATCTGCTCCCATGACTTCACGTGACTCTGATCAGGGGGTGGGGAGGGTGCTAAGCAGGGGCTACACCTTACCCAAGGGTGACCTGCAGGCTAACAGAGGGAAGGAGCACCTTACACCTTATTTGGTAGAGACGTATCTCCACCCTGCTACCCTGTTGTAATTGACGTAAATGTCAAATTTTGTGACAATCTACTAAATAAGAATATGATCTTTGTATGCAATGTAAATACAAAGAGCCTATCTCTTCCAAAGAAAACAATCAAAGTTGAAGTGGTGTAGAAACAAAGGTTGGTTTTGATATGAGTTCTAGGCATGGTGCAGCAGCTGAGGTATTGGACTCATTCCATGCAGGTGAATCAGCACTCGTATTGCTCACATTTTCTTACGGCACCATCCATTTGGCCCATCAAGTCTCTGCCAGCTCTCAGAAAACTTCTATCAATCCCATTCTTTGATACGCTGTATCTCCCTACAGTTCAATCACAGAAGAATATCAACTCAACAAATCTCCTGCCCTGTTCAGGGGCAATTTATCTTAGAAAAACAAACATACAGATTTGCGATGTGGAAAACATATTAAGGCCCCAGGGAAAGGTCATGTGGTCACAAGCCGTATGTGTAGGCTCCACAGATTGAACCAGAGTCACGAGAGCTGTACGACTGCAGTTCTAATGTATTTTTCATTGTACTATCAATTCAACATCAGGGTTACTGAGGGAAACAAAACACTTGCTGAAACATAAGATGCAGAGCATCATGGAGTGCATGCACATTTCATCCCCACCTGAAATATCTCTTAATAATTAGAGATTACTGCTGCCTTTGATGAGTGATAGAGCTAAGGACAAGTCACTATAACCTTAACATGAGCGTTAGGCTGTTGCAAGAACTAATTGTTCTTGGAGGAAATTGCGGGAATTTGTCATTGTATATCAGTGAGTGTTTTTATTTTGTCTTGTTAGTCTCCCCTCTCGCTGTGTGACAACTTTCTGCCTTTATTAGGGAGAGAGAGAGCCTACAGTATATTGAATTGTCATGTGAATGAGTAGTTTTTGTTGTACTGCAGATCATGGTCTTTATAGGGGGCTTTGTTATTACTTGCTTGGTGGGTGGAGGGTGCTGTGCTTTTTTGCTGAAGGAAGTGGAGGAGGGGGAGGATTGATGCTTTGCTGCTGCTTGCGTGTGGGGGAGAGTGGGGGGGGTTTGGGGGTCATAACGTTTTTACTGTCACTCATTCTTCGGGGCAATCTTCTGTTTTGCTGATGTCTGCAAAGATCAAAAACTTTGTATACATAGAAACATAGAAAATAGGTGCAGGAGTAGGCCATTCGGCCCTTCGAGCCTGCACTGCCATTTATTATGATCATGGCTGATCAACCAACTCAGAACCCTGCCCCAGCCTTCCCTCCATACCCACTGATCCCCGTAGCCACAAGGGCCATATCTAACTTCCTCTTAAATATAGCCAATGAACTGGCCTCAACTGTTTCCTTTGACAGGGAATTCCACAAATTCACCACTCTGTGTGAAGAAGTTTTTCCTAATCTCGGTCCTAAAAGGCTTCTCCTTTATCCTCAAACTGTGACCCCTCATTCTGGGCTTCCCCAACATCGGGAACAATCTTCCTGTATCTAGCCTGTCCAATCCCTTTAGGATTTTATACGTTTCAATCAGATCCCCCCTCAATCTTCTAAATTCCAATGAGTACAAGCCCAGTTCATCCAGTCTTTCTTCATATGAAAGTCCTGCCATCCCAGGAATCAATCTGGTGAACCTTCTTTGTACTCCCTCTATGGCAAGGATGTCTTTCCTCAGATTAGGGGACCAAAACTGCACACAATACTCCAGGTGTGGTCTCACCAAGGCCTTGTACAACTGCAGTAGTACCTCCCTGCTCCTGTACTCGAATCCTCTCGCTATAATTGCCAGCACACCTTTCGCCTTTTTCACCGCCTGCTGTACCTGCATGCCCACTTTCAATGACTGGTGTATAATGACACCCAGGTCTCGTTGCACCTCCCCTTTTCCTAATCGGCCACCATTCAGATAATAGTCTGTTTTCCTATTTTTGCCACCAAAGTGGATAACTTCACATTTATCCACATTAAATTGCATCTGCCATGAATTTGCCCACTCACCCAACCTATCCAAGTCAATCTGCATCCTCTTAGCATCCTCCTTACAGCTAACACTGCCACCCAGCTTCGTGTCATCCGCAAATTTGGAGATGCTGCATTTAATTCCCTCATCCAAGTCATTAATATATATTGTAAACAACTGGGGTCCCAGCACTGAGCCTTGCGGTGCCCCACTAGTCACCGTCTGCCATTCTGAAAAGGTCCCGTTTATTCCTACTCTTTGCTTCCTGTCTGCTAACCAATTCTCCAACCACATCAATACCTTACCCCCAATACCGTGTGCTTTAAGTTTGCACACTAATCTCCTGTGTGGGACCTTGTCAAAAGCCTTTTGAAAATCCAAATATACCACATCCACTGGTTCTCCCCTATCCACTCTACTAGTTACATCCTCAAAAAATTCTATGAGATTCGTCAGACATGATTTTCCTTTCACAAATCCATGCTGACTTTATCCGATGATTTCACTGCTTTCCAAATGTGCTGTTATCACATCTTTGATAACTGACTCCAGCAGTTTCCCCACCACCGATGTTAGGCTAACCGGTCTATAATTCCCCGGTTTCTCTCTCCCTCCTTTTTTAAAAAGTGGGGTTACATAGCCACCCTCCAATCCTCAGGAACTAGTCCAGAATCTAACGAGTTTTGAAAAATTATCACTAATGCATCCACTATTTCTTGGGCTACTTCCTTAAGCACTCTGGGATGCAGACCATCTGGCCCTGGGGATTTATCTGCCTTCAATCCCTTCAATTTACCTAACACCACTTCCCTACTAACATGTATTTCGCTCAGTTCCTCCATCTCACTGGACCCTCTGTCCCCTACTATTTCTGGAAGATTATTTATGTCCTCCTTAGTGAAGACAGAACCAAAGTAATTATTCAATTGGTCTGCCACGTCCTTGCTCCCCATAATCAATTCACCTGTTTCTGTCTGTAGGGGACCTACATTTGTCTTTACCAGTCTTTTCCTTTTTACATATCTATAAAAGCTTTTACAGTCAGTTTTTATGTTCCCTGCCAGTTTTCTCTCATAATCTTTTTTCCCCTTCCTAATTAAGCCCTTTGTCCTCCTCTGCTGAACTCTGAATTTCTCCCAGTCCTCAGGTGAGCCACTTTTTCCAGCTAATTTGTATGCTTCCTCTTTGGAATTGATACTATCCCTAATTTCTCTTGTCAGCCACGGGTGCACTACCTTCCTTGATTTATTCTTTTGCCAAACTGGGATGAACAATTGTTGTAGTTCATCCATGCAACCTTTAAATGCTTGCCATTGCATATCCACTGTCAATCCTTTAAGTGTCATTTGCCAGTCTATCTTAGCTAATTCATGTCTCATACCTTCAAAGTTACCCCTCTTTAAGTTCAGAACCTTTGTTTCTGAATTAACTATGTCACTCTCCATCTTAATGAAGAATTCCACCATATTATGGTCACTCTTACCCAAGGGGCCTCTCACGACAAGATTGCTAATTAACCCTTCCTCATTGCTCAAAACCCAGTCCAGAATAGCCTGCTCTCTAGTTGGTTCCTCGACATGTTGGTTCAAAAAACCATCTCGCATACATTCCAAGAATTCCTCTTCCTCAGCACCTTTACCAATTTGGTTCACCCAATCTACATGTAGATTGAAGTCACCCATTATAACTGCTGTTCCTTTATTGCACACATTTCTAATTTCCTGTTTAATACCATCTCCGACCTCACTACTACTGTTACATTCTCTGATATTAAATGGAACTATTGAACTATTGAATTAGAGTCATCTTCTGCTCATAACTGAAATTGAAATTTGATTTACTTTGTTTGGCAGATATGTCAACGACTCTATAATCGTGGTGCACAAATGCAGTCAAACTATTGTCCAGCTGCTAAATGAACAGCAGAAAAATTCTGAGATAATTAGATAACCAATACATTGTTGTAGTATCTGGTGGTAAGTTGTAAGCAACCTTAGGGATACTGGGTAGAGAATAAATAGAGGAGAAAAGTAGAGCTGGTCTGCAAAATGATATTTCTCATATTTTTAGCCAATACAATGCTCAAATCTGCAATTCTCGATGAAATGCTATTTTCACACCAAAGTGTAACATGTTACTTTTTCATCATAAAGTGAGCTATTAAAGGAAAGAAAATAAGAAAAGAAGGCCATGTATTTAAATTGTGGTTTTCACAACCTCAAGTCAATTCTAAGTGTTTTGCAGTCAATTGTCACTTTGAAACTATTGCTACAGTTGCAAAAGCAATGTGGTGACAAATTATCTGTTTTATGAGATTCATTCAAGGATAACTATCAGCAAGGACTCTACATTCCTTCTACAAGATGTCAAGGGATATTTCATGTTCAACCTAGAAAACTAATGAAGCCTCGGTTTCACATCTCACCCTAGAAAATAGATTGACTGAACTGCTTTTATATTGCAATTTGTATAAAAGGATGCCACTGAGTGCCACGGTTAATAGAGCTGCTGACTCAGAGTCTAGTCACCCAGGTTTGATCCTTGTCTTTGGTGCTGCCTCTGGGAAGCTTGCATGCTCTCCCTACGATTGTGTGGGTTTCCCCTAAGTGCCCTCATATCCTCCCACACATTGAAGATGTACTGGTAGTTAAAATGGGTATAGTAAGTTATCCCCCAGGGAGAGAGTTGGCAGCAGAAGCTGTGGGAAATTAATGGAAATAAAAGACAGTGGAGGTTGTCATGAAATAACTGGAGCAAGGGGCCTGATGGGAGTGCTCCAAGAGCCAATTATAGATTCTGTGGGCCACATAGAAACATAACCATGTGATTTTTTTTTGGAGTGGAACTCAATTAACATTGTTTCCCAGTTAGTTTATGGAGCTCCAGAAAATATCGGCACTTCTTATGGCAAATCCCATTTGCTTGGATCGGCTGTTTTGTATATGGTCATGTATGTAATGATGTTCATGCTTGTAAAATTCTCAGTTAGTGCATTGCAGGAGAAATTTCATCATGTGGCACCAAAGCGCACACGTCATTGGGAATTTTCATCATAACCAGGTTTTTATAGTGTAATTAACAATCTGCTGGAGGATATAAGTAGATCAAGCAACAGCGATGGTGGGGTTGTAGTGGGTGGGGGGGGGAGAAATTGTAAGTATTGAGAGTTGAAACGTTGTCCTGGAGCATTGATAATCCCTCTCTCCCACAGATGCTACTCAACTCACTGAGCTCTTCCAGCAGCTTGTTTGTTGCTCCAGATTCTCACATCTGCAGTGTCTTATGTCTCCAACTTTGTATATCATAGAACTGCTATGATACTAAGGGGGCTGCTGTGAAGAGGGCCAGCCTATTTCTAGAAGCAAGGCTCTGGTAATTTAACTATAATTTATTCACTTAATTATGTTTGATTTCAGATATACAGATGACACTGTGTTAATTGCAAGTACGGAGGAAGAACTACAAAACTTAATTTATACATTTTTGAAGAAAATGCAAAAATAGGTGTATCTATCAATTGCAAAAAGACAAAATGTATAGTGATATCCAAAAGGGAGAATCCTATATGCAGGTTGAGAATAAATGCGGAAGACATAAAACAAGTACAGAACTTTTGCTACTTAGAAAGCTGCGTGACATCAGATGGCAGGTGTGACGTGGACATCAAAAGAAGAACAGGGATGGCAAAAGACACCTTTAAGAGAATGAAGAGTATACTGACCAACACTAAACTAGGCATGACAAGCCGCCTCAGAGTACTGAAATGTTACGTTTATCCAGTTATGTTATATGGCTCAGAATGTTGGACAATATCTCGTAACATGAGAAAACGAATTGTAGCAGCAGAGATGTGGTTTTTGAGGAGGATGCAAAGAATATCATGGAGGAAATGATTATCTAATAAGGATGTCATGAACAGTGCAAACACAAAAAGCGAAATAATGTATGAGATCATGAAAAGGCAACGTAACTTCATTGGACATGTGATTAGGAAAGAGGAGTTAGAATGCACTGTAATTATGGGAAAGATTGAAGGGAAGGAAGTAAGAGGAAAACAAAGACAAATGATGATGGAGACAGAGCCAGAGAACTGGCGCAAAACAGGAGTGTGTGGGCCATGGCAGTCAAAGCTCAAACTGGGCATGGCACCTGATGATGATGAGTTACGTTTGCCTCGCCTTCTCCACCCACCTTAATGGTACAGTATGACACCCATTCTTTAGCTCACAACTCTTGCCCAAACCATGCTACCCATGCAGAAAACTGACAACAATCACACTCTGTCTTACAACTCAAAAGTGGAAAGGTGAACAGGTTTAAGTTCCTAGATGTAAAATCCCTGGAAGACCTATACAAGGCCAACACTTTGATTCAATCATGACCTCCTTCTTTGAGAGTTTGAAGAGATTTGGAAAGTCAGTGAAGGCTCTTGCTATTTTCTATAGTTGCATGGTGGAAAGAGTTTTGTCTGCATGTGTTACAGCCTGGCATGGAGGCTGTAATGCATAGAATTGCAAGAAGCTACAGAGACTGTAGACTTACACAACTCCATTGTGGGCATAACCCACCCCACCACTAAACATATATCAAGAGTTAGAAATGGAAGTTAGAGACATAATCTGATGTACTTTAGCTCTGGCAGGGCTTACAGGCCATGACTTCCTACAAAGCAATCCCTGAAATTATAATTGGCTGTGAAGCTTCACTTCCAGACGAGTTCGCGATCTCTTATGCATGCTTTGAAAGGCAGAATAAAATTACACCTGTGTAAATCCCTGCAGCATCTGGTGACCTTGTGATCTCTGACTCAGAGGCTGACATCAGAACATCTTTTGAAAGGGTGAATCCCTTGCAGGGTCTCAGGCCTAGGTGGTGTACCTGGTAGGGCACTTACAACCTGTGCCAACCAAATGGCAGGAATGTTCAAGGACATAACCATAACCATATAACAACTGCAGCACGGAAACAGGCCATGTCGGCCCTTCTAGTCCGTGCCGAACTCCAACCCTCACCTAGTTCCATCGACCTGCACTTGGTCCATAACCCTCTATTCCCTTCCTGTCCATATATCTATCCAATTTAACTTTACATGACAACATCAAACCTGCCTCAACCACTTTTGCTGGAAGCTCGTTCCACACAGCCACAACTCTCTGAGTAAAGAAGTTCTCCCTCATGTTACCCCTAAACTTTGCCCATTAACTCTCAACTCATGTCCTCTTGTTTGAATCTCCCCCTCTCTCAATGGAAAAAGCCTATTCACGTCAACTCTATCAATCCCCCTCATAATTTTAGACAGCTCTATCAAGTCCCCTCTCAACCTTCTACGCTTCAAAGAATAAAGACCTAACTTGTTCAACCTTTCTCTGTAACTTAGGAGATGAAACCCAGGCAACATTCTAGTAAACCTCCTCTGTACTCTCTCAATTTTATTGACATCTTTCCTATATTTCGGTGACCAGAACTGTACACAATACTCCAAGTTTGGCCTTACCAATGCCTTATACAATTTCAACATTACATCCCAACTCCTATACTCATCTTCAATCTCTCACTGCTGCAGTCGGAGGTTCCCACCTGCTTCGAAAGGATAAAACTCGTAGTAGTGCCCTAGAAGAGCAGGGTGAACTACCTCAATGATCATTGCTCAGATTCACTCGCATCTACTGAAATGAAGTGCTCTGAAAGTTTGGTGACAGCCAGAATCAACTCCTGCCTAAGCAAGGACCTGGACATGCTGCAGTTTGCCAACCATCACAATAGACCTACAGCAGATGCAATTTCACTGGGTCTCACCCGGCCTTGGATCACCTGGACAATAGCAATACTTATGTCAGGCTGCTGTTTGTTGATTACGACTCAGTGTTCAATACCATTGTGCCTTCAGTTCTAATCAACAAGCTCCTAAATCTGGGCCTCTGTACCTCCCTCTGCAATTGGATCCTTAACTTCCTTAATGGGAAACCACAGCCAGTGTGGATTGGAAATAACATCTCCTCCTGCCTGACAAGGATGCATGCTTAGATCACTGCTCTGCTCCCTCTACAGCCAAGACTGTGAGGCTAGGCACCACTCAAAACGTCATCTATAAATTTGCCAATGACACAACTATAGTTGACAGAATTTGAGATGGTGACAAGGAGGCATACAGGAGTGAGATAGATCAGTTGATTGAGTGGTGTCGTAACAACAGTCTTGCACTCAATGGCAGTAAGACCAAGGGACCCTTGATGGACCAGGAAGAGAAAGTCAAGGAAATGTACTCCCGTCTTCATTGAAGGATCAGCAGTGGAAAGGGTGAGTAGTTTCAAGTTCCTGCGTGTCAACATCTCTGAGGATCTATCCTGGACCCAACATATTGCTGCAATCACAAAGAAGGCATGACAGTGGCTATATTTCATCAGTTGTTTGAGGACACTTTGTATACCACTAAAGACTCTTGCAAATTTCTACAGATATACCATGGAGAGTATTCTAACTGGTTGCATCTCTGTCTCCTATGGAGGGGTGAATGCACAGGATCGGAAAAAGCTGAAAAGAAGTTGTAAACACAGCTAGCTCCATCATGAGCACCAGCCTCCCCAGCATCGAGGACACCTCCAAAAGTCAATGCCTCAAAAAGTTGGCATACTTCATTAAGGACCTCCACCACCCTGGGCATGTGCTCTTTTTATTACTATATTAATGAGGAGGTACAAGACCCTGAGGACTCACACTCAGTGTTGCAGGAACACCTTCTTCCCCAATTTCTGAATGAAATATGAATCCATGAACACTGCCTCAGTACTTTTTTGCTCTCTTTTTGCACTTCTTATTTAAGTTATTTTTATATATACATATTGTAATTTATAGTTTTTATTATTGTGTATAGCAATGTACTGCTACCATAACACAATTTCACGGCATATGCCAGTGCTATTTATGCTGATTGTGATTCTAATTCTGAAGAGACAATATCTCAAGAAGGTGGCATCCATATTAAGGATCTTCACCATGCAGGGCTCTTCTTGCTACTCCCATCAAGTACCTGATGATCATACTCAATATTTCTTTCCCTCTGCCATAGGATTTCTGAATGGTGCATGAACCAACAAGTGCAACATTTTTATTTCTTTTATTTGAACCATTTATCTCTTTGTAAGTTGTAGTAATTTTATGTCTTTGCCCTGTACAGATCCCACAATAAAAAAACATATCATATACAACAAGTGACAGTAAACCTTTCTTTTAAGGTCAGACATCCTGAGCCAATAGGCTGGTCCTGGACTTATTTCATAATTTACTGGCATAACTTACATATTACTATTTAACTATTTATGGTTTTATTACTATTTATTATTTATGGAGCAACTGTAACGAAAACCAATTTCCCCCGGGATTAATAAAGTATGACTATGACTATGACTAATTAAAAAGCCAGCCTCCAATCTCCTGAATCAAACTTCAAGCTCTGAATCGCCAACCCAACTTTAGGAATAGACCCCCCACCCCGCCAATCTAAACTGCACACCCAATTAATGAAGCCTGTTCCCCTATTCCCAATAATTAATTGCAAGTTCTTTATTCACTGCTCAGATGAAAGTCCTTATCTTTGATGATTCAGAAGGTCTTAAACCAGCGCCATGATGAAAATTTGCTCAGAAGTGCCACAATGCAATCTATTAATGCCCCTTGATCTTTAAGTGTATCTCCAACAGTCTCGGACTCCACACTGGAACATCAGTTGAGAGTCCTGTGGCTTAAGTCTTTGTTACGGGATCCAAACCTAAAGATTCATAGGTAAGAGGGTAAATGACAATATTAAAGGCAATCAGCCCTAAGAGAAAAATTGAAAACTCATTTTACACATCAGGATGCTTTGCCAGAAGACCAAAAGTTTTCAGAATTTTGTTACTAATTGTTCATCATGTAAAGATGTTTCTGAATGCGCAAGACATCTGGCAATTGTTGAACAAATGCAGAAAGAGACAATCAACTCGTATTGGATTTGAATCACATTACTGGATGGAGAAAAGGATAGAATCGCATTGTTGTGTCTAGCCAGGGCAGGGGTCCATGGCATAATAAAAATTGGGAACCCCTGAGCAGGGAATGTCTGGCCTCAGTATTGGTTAATTGGCCATTTAAAGCTAGCAGTAGAATCTGGGGCGAGTTTATGTGCATATGAGAATAAATGATATTACAGGAAGGATACTAGCATGTACTGGCTGAAGGAAAAGAGTGGGAATAAAGCAGGCATTTTCTGGTTGGCTGAGGATGACTAGTGGTGGTCCTTAGGGGTCAATATTGGATTCACTACTTTTTATGCTATATGCTAATGATCTAGAGGATGGGATTGATGACTTTATGGCCAAGATTGTGGATGCTACAAAGACAGGTGGAGGGTAAGTAGTGTTGTGGAAGCAGGGAGTCTCCAGGACTTGGACTGTTAGATTAGGCCAAGAGGTGGCAGAAAGAATACAGTGTAGGGAACTGTGTGGTAACACATGTTTTGGTAGAACAAATATCGGTGTAGACTATTTTCTAAATGATGAGCGAAATCAGAAATTGGAGGTGCAAAGGGACTTGAGAGTCACAGCACAGGATTCTCTAAAGGTTAACGTGAAGGTTCAGTTGATAGTAGGGAAGGCAAGTGGAACATTAATATTTCAAGAGGAGTAGAATAAAAAAAAGAAAGGATAAAATACTGAGGCTTTATAAGGCATAGGTCAGACTGCATTTAAGCAGCCTTGGGCCTCACATCTAAGAAAGAATACGCTGGCATTGGAAAGGGGCTGGAGGATGTTCCTGAGAAGGATCTAGTGAATGAAAGGGTTAATGTATGAGGAGCATTTGATGGCTCTGGGCCTGTACTCATTGCAGTTTAGAAAAATGGTGGGGGGAGAATCTCATTGAAATGTACCAAAAATTGAAAGGTGTCTGTGGGGTGGATGTGGAGAGGATTTTCTCTGTAATGGGAGAATCCAGAAACAGAGGGCATTGCTTCAGATTAGAAGGATGTCCTTTAGAACAGAGAATAGAAAAAATTTCTTCAGCCAGAGGGTGGTGAATTTGTTGAGAACATTGCCACCAACAGCTGTGGAGGCCATGTCATTGGGTATATTTAAAGTGGAGGTTGATAGAGTAAACGCGTCTCAGTTTATGGTTCCTTAAGGTTGTTATAGCTGGGGTGGTCATGGATTCAAGCTGCCACTACCTATTAAATGCTCCCAAAGGCGTGCATCTCAAATAGCCGCTGACAACCAAGCCCAGCATCTGGTCTTCACATGTCTCCTAGCTACTAAGCCCGGCGGAACCGTTTCTGCTGACTGAAGAAAGGGAAAAGGCACGTTACTGTACCTTAAAACCAATCTCTTTGGGCAGGTGGGTCTCGTAACCGTGGTTGGCAGCACATCTAGGAGGAGGAGAACTCTGATCTCAAACCTCCATTGCCTTGCAGGAGTAAACACTGAGGGAAAAATCCAGAGCAGGAATCCGTAAGGTAGTCCTACTTTGAGTTCAATGCTAACTGATAACTTCTGTGATGCTGCTGGTATCAAACTGCATCAGTCTCTCCCATTCCTTTGGGTTCAACAGGTGCATGGAGAAGGCAAGCTTGCTACATTGGCAACAGATTGCTCTCCATATCGTACTGCCCAGGCTTGCATATCTAGAAAGCTGGAGCGCAACATCCGTAGTTAACCCTGGAGGCATCACTCACTCAGTCACTCACAGTTTATGGAAGAAGGTAGGAGAATGGGGTTGAGGAGGAAAATAAATCAACCTTGATCAAATGACAGAGCAGACTCAATAGGCTGAATGGCCCAAGTCTGCTCCGTTGTCTTTTTGTCTTGTTTACCAGTGTGGACCTATGGGCCAACCAGCCTACATCTGTGCTGCAACTTTTCTACTTATTGCAAATCCTTGGCTGAAACATGGCTGCCCTTGCGCCTTGCTGGCTATCTGTGGTTTCACTTTTTTGAGGACTTTGTATCAGAAATGCGATACCTTCTGTTTCGAATACTATATAGCAGCAAAGGAAACATGGAATGAAGCAGTTTTATTTTTAATGATATCCGAGCAATTGTATTTTCATCACTGTCTTCCTGAGCTAGAATTTCTACAGCATTATACCACATTTAAACATGAACAGAGGAAAAGAAAGTAAGGGTATGCCATTCAAACAACCATGGCACCAACCACGTATGGCTGATTCCTATTTTGCAACTACAAACCCTAATTCACATCGGGGGAAATATCCACAACTTGAAAATTAAATTTTATCTTATGCTACTTTGCATTGTCATTTTAAGCTTCCTGAATTTGCAATGTAGTTTTCCATATATATATATGACAAGGCCGTGCACTGGGCATAGGCAGTGATGTTCATTAGTGTCCAACACAAAACTGTCTTTATATCTTACATTGAATGAGAAGCTCATGAAAGCTTTGGTTTCTGAGTGCAGGAACCAGAGTGCAGTTGGCTGCTATGAGCATGAGATCACCAAAGCCTTGAGATTTTGTTCAAAACTAGTGTGAAAGCAAATGTCAGAGGACTTCTAACTTCCAATCTCCAAACCTGCCAGCCTGCATAACCTTCTTATGTCAAGCAGAGCGCAAACAAAGTCTTTGTTATCCAACTAAAGGATTCTTGAGTTGGGCAATTTTTGAACTGTCACTTTTTTTGTCAGTTAAGGACAAAACAATATGACAAAAGGAACCATTACTTCAGTACCAATTATCTTTAATTCCTTGTGACCAGTACGTCTACAGGAATAACAACTCTTGCTGAAATATTGAAGTATTCCAGCTTGGTAAAAACGTCTGCAATTTGCACAGGTTAGCTGTTTCTCAGTGAGCTGTACAAATGTCATCTAAATTGGAAGGTGAAAGATTCAAGACCAATTCCAGAGACATGCAGAATACCATAGACTGATTCTTCATTTCAGCTCGAAGTGAGTGGGGATTTTCATTTGAATGGCAGCCTTGTCTGTCCTCTTGGGTGAACATGAAATGGAGTTCCTTGAAAATCAGGAAAATTTCGCACTCCACCCAAGGCAAAATTTCCATCTCAATCATTAACAAAAAGAAACACCAGATTAATTATATGAGAAAGCAAACTGGCTACTCTGTTTTCTGCATTGTAATCATGTTAAACCTTTAAAAATACTGGATTGGAGCTGCAGACTGAGGAACTAGGTAAATGTTTTTCTTTCTTCCTTTATCTATCTGGATTCTTGTTGACTGCCTTGATCCTGAAGAGATTCAGGTCAATAGAAATAGGCAGTTTAAATGGATCAGCACAGACCTGATGGGCCAAATGGGTCTGTTTCCGTTCTGCACCTTCCTATGACTCTGTGACTCTATTCCTTGAATTCAGTTACATGACCTTACTGCTTGTTTGTCTGTACATAATGGCTAGACATAAGTCTGGACACGTTTATTTGACGCAGCGGTACTGCAAGAACACCAAGATTATTTTATGGTGTTCCACAGATCAGTTTGCTGATCAAAGGAAGTTTTCAGTTTAGTTTCACATACAATACTACATCTAATCCTCCTGGGCAACTTAATATTTCATTAAAAGATTACCCTTTAAAGTTACGATCAGCTCTGCAGTATTTTGAAATAGCTACTTCCACCACCGATAGTTGTCACAGGCATTCTTGTGGAACAGCTTTGTTCAACAATTGTTGTTTTTCATGACAATGTGAAATATAAGTCAACTAAAATGTACAAATTAATAATAATTCATTGCAGAGAGTGACTTCTTCACCACATTAAATGTATTCATTACGAGACTAAGCTGGTCATATTTCAATTAGAAAGTAAGCGGAAGGAGCTGATCATGTTCTGTACATTTTGATTATACTGTATGTTCTATGTGAAAAATAAATTACAATGATAATAAAAGGGATAATTGGTTCTGAGTTGCCAGATTTAGAGGTGAGTTCTTTTCAAATGTGCTATTATTGTTCCTGTGAAGAGAACAAAGTAAGGCTGCTTTAAAATATTTATCCTTGTTTCCATATTCCTTCATAGCCTTGTCTTTCTCTATCCCTCTAACCCTCTTCAGGCCTACAACCATCTAAAACATAGTATCTATCAATTTCTGGCCTTTTAAGCATCACACAACTGAACCTCATATTTTTGGTTGCCCTGCCCTTAAATTATCAATTCCTTTCAAGAATGTTTTGGCAACTTTCCTCTCCTTTAAGACACACTCTGAAACTTGCCTCACTGGGCAGGTTTCTGCTTCTCTGTCCGAATATGTTCCCACAGAGCTTAGCATCAATTTATTGCTGTTTAGCAAGCTTCCTGAGAAGTGCCTAGGAATAATTCAATATATGAGGGTAGGGTGGTAGATGTGGTCTACATGGATTTTAGCAAGGTATTTGACAAGGTCCCCCATGACAGACTCATCCAGAAAGTCATGAGGCATGGGATCAGTGGAACCTTGGCTGTTTGGATTAAAAATTGGCTTACAGGAAGAAAGCAGAGAGTAGTCATGGAAGGAAAGTATTCTGTCTGGAGGTTGGTGACTAGTGGAGTGCCACAAAGATCTGTCCTGGGACCCTTGCTCTTTGTGGTTTTTATAAATAACCTGGATGAAGAGGCGGAAGGATGGGTGTGTAAGTTTGCGGATGACATAAAGATTAGAGGAGTTGTGGATGGAGCTGTAGGTTGTCGAAGGTTACAAGAGGATATAGACAGGACACAGAGTTGGGCAGGAAAGTGGCAGATGGAGTTCAATCTGGATAAGTGTGAGGTGATGCATTTTGGAAGGACATACCAGAAGGCTGAGTACAGGGTTAATGGTCAGTTACTTAAGAGTGTGGAAGAACGGAGGGATCTTGGGGTACAAATCCATACATCCCTCAAGGTCGCTGCACAAGTTGATAGGATAATAAAGAAGGCCTATGGGATGCTAGGCTTCATTAATAGGGGGATTGAGTTCAAGAGTAGAGAGGTCATATTGCAACTCTACAAATCTCTGGTGAGACCACACTTAGAGTATTGTGTTCAGTTCTGGTCACCTTATTATAGGAAGGATATGGAAGCTATGGAGAGGGTGCAGAGGAGATTTACCAGGATGTTGCCTGGATTGAAAAACAAGTCTAATGAGGCAAGGTTAGCAGAGCTGGGACTTTTCTCTTTGGAGCATAGAAGGATGAGAGGGGACTTGATAGAGGTCTACAAGATAATGAAAGGCATAAATAGGATGGATAGCTAGTACCTGTTTCCCAGGGCATGAATAGCAAGCACCAGAGGGCATATGTACAAAGATAAGGGAGGGAAGTTTAGGGGAGACATCAGGACAGAGACTTTTTACACAGAACGTCGTGTGTGCCTGGAATGACTTACCAGGGATGGTGGTGGAGGCTAAAACATTAGGGATATTTAAGAGCCTCTTGGGCAGGCACATGGATGAAAGAAAAATAGAGGGTTATTGGGTAGTGTGGGTTTAGTACATTTTTTAAGGAATATATGGGTCGGCACAACATCAAGGGCTGAAGGGCCTGTACTGTGCTGTAATATTCTAGTGTCTAGTGTCTAGTGTCTAGTATCTCAGGGGCACAGCTCAAAGCCTGTTTGATCACAGGTTTTTGCCTCAAATTATAGTGTGATGCCACGGCCAGGTTATATATACACTTATCAGTGTACCAATCACCATTTTGTCTCTGAATCGACCAGTGTAAACATCAGCCTTCAGTACTACTGAACTGTGGAGTTTGGTGCGGTGGTGCATAGAAGTAAAATTGTATCACATTGGAGCTGTTAGGGAGGACAGTGAAATATTTTCACAAACCCAGACTCAAGAGAGCTATCCAGAAATGACCAAGGACGGTCAACTTAAAGATGACAAGGACTATTTTCTGCAGCATCCTTCCAAACAGACAATTGAGTGTGAAAGATTATTAGTTGGGTCTGATGCTGAATTGTCATCCGATATGCAAGCTTCAGATGTAACAATGAGAGCTAGTCAACAAGACAACCTATAGAAAGCTTCGTTTCATGCAATGATTAGTAAATTTTCTATCTTATAACATCAAATATACAGCATAATACACATGCATCCAAGGATAAATTTTCAACCCTAGTCCTCTGGAATCATTAAAACATACCTCAGAGAGATGTTATTCACAATATCATCCCTGGCTGGCTCTATAAGGGACAATTTCATTTTATCCCCAGCCCTGTAAGTCCCTCATCCTCACCTATCCACCCTTCAAACTCACAGTAGAATGCTTCAGGTCATGGCTGCTTGAGGAGTAAAACAAAAGTATCTTGATCCCTTCTCTGGATTTATTTAAAAGATTTTAAATCCATCACATTCGTTCATAGATCTATTTTTGATTAGGAATATTTGTGATGATTAATCAATAATTCTGTCTCTCATTGTTTCTTCTTTTGCCTTTACTGTACACTTTTGTCCTTCAATTCATAGGGAGGACAGTGTAAAAATTCCAAAGTAGTTTATGAGGGAGTAATCTAGAGTGAAAATTGGAGGAAAGGAAATACCTGCAGATCAGGTTATTTTTCCTATAACAGTTTTGCAAAATCTGAAAACATACATATAAACGGCAGCAAATTTTTGAAGTACCGCCTAGGGCAGCAATCAATAAGGTGTCAAATTACAGTAATACTTTTTTTTCAGTGAAGACTCCTGTATCTTTTAGTGCAGTAAATAAAATTAACAAAAGCTGTTTATATGGTCTTTTCTACAAGTGGTCCAGTGGTCAAGACATTATCTGTCAGCACCATTTTACCAACATTATTAAACATTAATCAGATCATTTAACAGCAAAGATGGGGATTTATTATTGATCATTATCGATTTATTATAGAATGTATTAAAGGGAACACATGACAAAGCAACTTGCACTCAAACAACATCTTTAACATTTCAGAAATCATTTTTTTAATGTGTAACATTTCTGATGGGTGTATGTTTTGTAGGAATTAATGCCAGGATCTCAACTTATTGAAATTGGTATAAGTAACTGATAAAGGAATTCAAGGTATCATTGCTAGATGATACAAAGATAGGAAGGAAATTAAGGCATGAAAGAATATGTAAGGTTGCTACTAAGGGATACAGATAGATTTACTGAGAGGGCAAAAATTGACAAATAGAGTATTACATGAGGAAATGCAAAAAAAAAATTACAATACTATCCAAATTACGGAGTGCAGGACTTTGAGATGTAAAGTAATCTGGGTTTCCTCATGTATAATACAGAAAATGCAAGTAATTAGGAATATTAACACGCTATCATTTATTGCTAGAGAAATTGAATATAAAAGTATGGAGGATATGCTTCAGTTAAAGAGGACTCCTCATCTCAAGAGGACTAGAATATAGAATCAAGTATGTAATGCAGCACATCACACAAACCAATCTTCCGTCCGTGGACTCACTTTACACCGCACACTGACGGAGCAGTGCTGCCAGGATAATCAAGGACATGACCCACCCAGCCAACACACTTTTCGTCCCTCTTCCCTTCGGGAGAAGGCTCAGGAGCTTGAAAGCTCATACAGCCAGATTTGGGAACAGCTTCTTTCCAACTGTGATAAGACTGCTGACTGGATCCTGACCCGGATCTGGGCCGTACTCTCCAAATATCCGAACTTGCCTCTCGGTTTTTTTGCATGACCTTACTCTCCATTTTTCTATTTTCTATTTATGATTTATAATGTAAATTTTTAATATTTATTAATTTTTACTATTTTAATATTTAATATTTGTAATCCAAGGAGTGGGAAGCGCAGAATCAAATATCGCTGTGATGATTGTTTGTTCTAGTACCAATTGTTTGGCGACAATAAAGTATAAAGCATAAAAAAGTATAGAAGTATAATGCTGAGGATTTATAGTTCATTGGTCAGACTGAAATTGGAGCATTGTGAGCAGTTTTGGGGCCCTTATCTAAGAAAAGATGTACTGGCATTGGAGTGGGTCCAGAGGAGGTTCACGAGAATGATTCTGGGAATGAAACGTTTAACATATGAGGAGTGTTTGGTTGCTCTCGGTTTATACTCACTGGAGGTTAGAAGAATGGGGGGACTTGATCTCATTAAAATTTATTGAATATTAAAAGTGCTGGATAGAGTGGATATAGAAAGAATGTTTCCTATAGTTGGGGAGTCCAGAACTAGAGGCACAGCCTCAGAAAAGAAGGATGTCCACTTGGAACAGACAATAGGAAGAATTCCTTTTGCCAAAGAGTTGTGATTCTGTAGAATTCATTATCACAGATGGTTGTGGAGGCCAAGTCATTGGATGTATTTAAAACAAAGACTGCTAGTTTCTTGATTAGTCAGGTTGTCGAAGGTTATGGGGAGAAAGCAGGAGAATATTGTTGAGAAAGATAATAAATCAACCATGATGGAATGGTGGAGCAGAATCAATGGTCCTTCTGGCCTAATTCTGCTCTTATGTCTTATGGTTTTGAACTGGTCTTGAATCGGAGCAGTGTTTCTAGTAGTGGTTTCCTCATTCATGGAAAAGTGTTAGAGTAAGGAAGCAAATCAGATATGGATTTCTGAACTGATACCTGGAAAAAGATTAAGCAGGTTAGGCTTTCGTCCACTGGAGTTCACAAGAATAAGAGGTGATTGTTTGAAACATATAAGATCCTCACGGGTCTTGACAGGGTGGGTTTGGAAAGAAAGTTTCATCTTGAGGAGCAAATATAGAACTAGAGCTCACAAGAGTCACCCATGTAAGACAGAGACAAGGAGAGCCATGAGTCTTTGGAGCTCATTTCTCAAAGGAGGGTGATGCAAAGTCTTTGTGTATTTTTAGAATTAATCACTATACATTCATGGCAATACATTTGAACTTTGTGGCAGACTAGTGCAGAAATTGCAGGGGCTCAGTCAGAGGTATTTAAGATATCTCTAGCCACAAGCGAGGTGTTAGATGGTTGGATGATAGCTAATTTTCTTCCATTGTTTAAGAAAGACTCTAAGAATAAGCCAGTAAATTATAGGCCAGTTAGCTTGAAATCAGTGTAGGTTATTGGAAGGTATTCTAAGGGACCGGATATATAATTATTTGGATGGACAGGGACTGATTAGGGATGGACAGCATGGATTTGTGCATAGCAGGTTGTGTCTAAATAATCTTATGGAGTTTTTCAAAGAAGTTACCAGGAAAGTTGATGAAAGAAAGGCAGTGGGTGTTTTCTACATGGACTTTAGAAAGGTCTTTGACAGAGTCCTATATGGGAGATTGGTCAAGAAGGTTAAGTCACTTGGCATCTAAGATGAGGTAGTAAATTGGATTAGACATTGACTTTGTGGGAGAAGCCAGAGAGTGGTAGTAGATGGTGGCCTCTCTGACTGGAGGGCTGTGACTAGTTGAATGCTGCAGGAATTGGTTCTGGATCTATTGTTGTTTGCCATTGGTATCAATGATCTGGATGATAATGTGGTTAACTACATCAGCAAATTTACAGATGACACCAAATATGGGGGTGCAGTGGACAGCAAAGGAGATTATGAGAACTTGCAGAGGATTGTGGGACAGCTGGAAAAATGGGCTGAAAATAGCAGATGGAATTTGATGTAGACAAGTGTGAGGTGTTGCACTTTGGGAGGGCAAACCATGGTAAGACTTATAGAGCAGGACACTGAAAAGTGTGGTAGAGCAGTGAGATCTAGAAATATAGATCCATAATTCCTAAAAGTGACATTGCAGGTAGATAGGGTATAAAGAGAGCTTTTGGCACATTGGCCTTCATAAATCAAGGTACTGAGTACAGGAGTTGGGATGTTATGTTGAATGTATAAGACATTGGTGAGATCAAGTTGTGTGCAGTTCTGGTCACCTTCCTATAAGAAATATTTCAATGTGATTGAAAGAGTGCAGAGAAAATTTAAAGGATGTTGCTGGGACTTGAGGACCTGAGTTAAGGGGATATGTTAAATAGGCTAGGACTTTATTCCCTGAAGCATAAGAGAATGAAGGAAGTTTTGCTAGGGAAATGAGGTATATAGATAGTGTAAATGCAAGTGGGCTTTCTTCCACTGAAATAGGGTGAGACCAGTGCTAGAGGTCATGGGTGAAGTGTGAAAGGTGAAATGTTAAAGGAGAAAATGAAGGGGATTTTCTTCACTCTGAGGGTGGTAAGAGTATGGAATAAGCTGCCAGTGGAAGTGGTGCATGTGAGTTACATTTTAACATTTAGGAGAAATTTAGATAGGCACATGGATTCAAAAGGTATGGAGGGATATGGTCCAAGTGCAATTCGATAGGACAATGTAGGAAATACAATTAAAAACAGTCAAACTTGATCTCCTTCAAAATTAGAGTTAATACTGTGATGGTATTGAGTTTGCTGACTATGAAGTTCTAAACTCAAATGAAGACATTAAGCCCTATCAGATATAATCAGCACATGTACTCTTACTAAAGGGAGATTATACTGTAATGACCCAATCTTCAAAGACTAGTTGACTTCCCTGTTTACTCTCCAGAATGTGTTTAGCTCTCAATTCGAGTGGTGAGTCCCCTCTCCTTATCAAGGAGAAGATGCTACCAGCTAACAAGATGGTTTAAAGCACAGTTCATTTATTGTCAGTGAAACATATTAAGTCCAAATAACACTCTAAAAACATATTTAAAACTCACAGAGGATTTCTAAGTTAAACATCTCCAAATTACAAATGATTTCTAAAACAAAAAGCACTTCCTGAACATAAAGAATTTCTTAAACATAATGGATAAAGGATAAAGGATTTCCAAAATGTAGGTACAATTCCTATCAACTAAAAAAAGCACACCATAATGCAGACAAATAAGTCATCTGTTGCAGAAACTAAAGCCGGAAGAATGGATACTGGTTTACCTGAATGTTCTTCCATGATCCTTGATGTTCCTTACCACATTCCTAATAAGCTTGAAATCCTTTCTAAATTTATACCTTTATTCCCCACATGGGTGACTTCACATATATATTTCCCCAGTTACCCTTTTAACACAGGCAGTCTAAAAACACCTTGGAGATGTAGACTTCAATTAAGGCTGTGAATGCTGTGAAGGTATCTTTCTTGAGTACATAAATCCTTACAAATATAAACACATCAGTTATTGATGTGCTAAATGATATTATCCATCTTTTCAACAAGCTTCCTTGAACTATGCAACTTAAGAATCAGCTTGTCTGTTTGAAAGAATGAAAATTAAACAATCTATTATCTGATATTGCAACTCTTGAGCAATAAGACAGGATGTTGTGAGCTAGCATCTGCTTTTCACAGATAGAGTGTCTCTGATTTACACAAAGTTTGTTTGCAAAGCTGTGTTTTAACTTCAAGCAGATTACCACTTTCCATTTACATTTTAAGAACAGGAGACTGGTTTCCTTTCATGACCAGAAGTTAAACCAAGCATATTAGTTGGAAGTTTACAATCTTTCAAGTGGAAGCTACTGTGTTCAGAAAGCAAGCTTAGAAAAAAAAAACAAGGGGCCCAACAGCCAAGGTGTGAACATCCATCAAAATAAGTGAACACCAATATTAACTTATTAATGATAAATATTTCTTTATTGCTGTAATTGTGTTTAGGGTAAGGATTGTCAAAGAAAGTGAAGTGCATGGTGTGTAAGTGAACCTTTCAAACCTCTCTGATAAAGCTCAACATAATAAGTAGCTTACTACATTTGAAAGAAGCAGAAATGATTAGCTGGTACAGTATGAAGATACTTTGGGGTTGGAATCACCACTTGCTTTGACTGAGTAAATGTTTGTGGTCTTCTATTGATGTATGCGATGTCCTTCAAGGTTCAACATGTTATGTGTTCAGAGCTGCTTTTCTGAATGCCACTGTTGTAACATGTGGCTATTAGAGTTTCTGTCACCTTCCTGTCAGCTTGAGTCAATCTGGCCATTCTTCTCTGATCTCTCTCATTAACAAGGCACTTTTGCCCACAGAACTGCCACTCACTGGATGTGTTTTTTTTTTAATTTTTCACACCATACACTATAAACACTTGGCACTTGTGTCTGAAAATCCCAATAGATCAGCAGTTTCTGTAATATTCAAACTACTCTGTTTGGCACCAAAAATAATTCAATGGTCAAAATCACTTAAGTCACATTTCTTCCCCATTCTTGTATTTGGTCTGAGCAATAACTAAACCTCTTGACCATATCTGCATGCTTTTATGCATTAAGTTGCTACCACCTGGCTGGTTAGCTGATTAGATATTTACATTAACAAGCAGGTATACAGATGCACCTGATAAAGTGGCCACTGTGTGTAAGTTCCAGTTTGTAGAAATTATGACCTGGTTGATATATAAATTTACAAAATCATCATAGATCATAGTGTACAGCACATTATAGGCCCTTTGGCCCAAAATGTTGTGCCGACCACACAGCAGTATTATATATTTGAGACATAAACAGCAGAAGACCTGAAGAAGGGTCGTGGCCTGAAACATCAACTGTTTGTTTATTTCCATAGCCTGATCTGCTGAGTTCCTCCAGCATTTTGTGTGTGTTACTCAGGAGACTGTAGATGTTAAAATCAGAAGCAACAAAAAACCTGCTGGAGGAACTCAACAGGTCATGCAGCATCTGTAGGACAAAAGAACAAACTGTCAATATTTCAGGTCAATATCCAATTATCATAAAACAAGGAAGACTAATATACTCAACAAAACACCCCATGAGACATGCCAAACTAGACATAAACTACATCTATTGGATTCCTTATCATTGATCATAAAATGTGGGAGCTGTTCAGCATTCTCAGAGTAAACAAAATTATTCTTACTAAATAATAACTTCATACAACTAACAAAAGGGAATGTTAAAAATAAAATGTAGCAATAAGGAGGGTATGAATAGTTGAGTGGGATGCATTGCTTTACATAAATTAATTTGACAGCTAATTGTTGTCATTTAGATCACATTTCTTCCCCTTTCTGATGTTTGGTCTGAACAACAACTGTACCTCTTGACCATGTCTGCATGCTTTTATACATTGAGTTATTTGCCACACGATTGGCTGAATAGATACATGCATTAACGAGTAGGTGGGCAGGTGTCATTAATAAAGTGGCCACTGATTGTATATATCAACATCTTGAAATTGACTTTAAATGGCATTTATTCAAAGTTTGTAGATGATGTTAACTTCTGAATGTAAAGAAGTTGGTGATCATCTTAAGGAGGACAGGTTAGTTAAATGATAGATATATGGCAGATGGAACAATATGCTCAGGAAAATGATACCGTTAAAATAATTGATGTTTTTAAACTGATGGACTGGAAACTTGATAGTGGAATTTAATGGGATTAAAGATGCTTATTTTAGCAATACTAAGAAAAAATCTGATCGATCAGTTTTCTTTATCTCTGTGACAAGTTTCCATTACCAGTCTGCTCATTAATCACTGCAGGCAATCTCATTCAAGTTATGGAGATCACTGGAGTGCAAGATAAGGACGTTCCACAGCTCAACGGAGAGGAGAAATTTTTCAGGATGAATTATTTTGTGTAGTCTTCAACATGGAACCAGCAGACTGACATGCTTAAAGCTTTTAATTAAGCTTTATCTCCAGCTTTCATTTACTGAATGACTTCTACTTTGATTTACACTTTTCCCACCATATAAGTAAGAGATGATTATAGAAAGGAATATGTGATTGAAATATCAAGATCCAGTAACCTGACCATAGCTCACAGCATCCGTCAGTTTTATTTATTTATCTATTTTTTTATTTATTGAGATACAGGCTCTTTGGCCCTTCAAGCTACATCACCCAGCAATCCACCAATTCAGCCTTGGCCTAATCACGGGAAAATTTACAATGACCAATTAACCAATCAACTGATACATCTTTGAACTGTGGCCGGAAGCTGGACCACCCAGAGAAAGCTTGTGAGGGTGATTGGTAAGTCCGTGGCCTAAGGTAGAGGGAGATGAGTTATTAACTTCAAACTTTCTGCATAATCACTCAAAGCATTGAACTGCATGTGCCTGTAACGAGAGCTGTATAACTTATCTCCTTCTACCTTAGGCCACAAACCTATCAATCACCTCTGCTGTGGACACCTTCTGGAGTTCCAAGATCTGTATGCTCCATGACTGATGGACTAAGTATGTAAACGTAGGAGGGGACTATGTTGAAAAATGTGCTAGGTTTTCTAAAATTGATGCCTTCTACCTTAGGCCATGAACTTATCAATCATCCCTTGTACATGGTCACAGGGAGAACTTACAAACTTCTTACAGATAGCAGTGGGAAAGGAACCTGGGTCACTGGTACCGTAAAACATTGTGCTAACCTCTATGCATTTGTGCTACTCCAAGTGTGACACTTGCTACCAAGATGGCCATGACTAGTCACCACTACCTTTGGATTTCCCTCAAAGTTGACTTGGAAATATATTATCATTCATTCATCACAAATGGGTCCAAATTCTGGAATACCTTACCCAATCCATGTGGGAGTTCTTTCACCAGGGCAGATAGCTCACCATCACCTTCTCAAGGGGAATTACACATGAGAGATAAATATGGACATTGTTAATGTAAATTCAATCCAATACCAGCCATTGGCAGAGTTTTTAAGAGCTGACTGGATAACCTCCAAACCTTCTGCAACAGTCAAAGGGATGAGTGGTGTTGAGTGTCAGTAGACACATGGTAAAATAATACTCAGAGGTCATGATTTGAGGAACACATTGGCTGCCTACTAACAACACATCTAAAGAGAGAGGTACAGACTGGTCAAGTGCTAGAGATCTGTTCCTTTCTGTGCTCCTTGTAATCCACACAGAATGGATTTGCTCACTCTCTGGCTCAAAAGCATAATTAGGGACTGGTACAGTACTAATTGTGGTCCTGATATTCCTGTTGCTGGGGGAAGTTACTTTGCCAATTGGTGGAGTCCTGACATTCATCTTTCCATGCAACTACATCATTCTGAAGCCTCCCTATCTTCCTCTGGTAATCCCAGGTCACCGTATACTCTCAGTCCATTGATTAGAGGATTTATTCCAGTTGTATTGGACAATATTCACTCCTGAATCAACATCATACAATCAGATTGCCAGGCATTATTTCATCACTGTTTCTGCAAATTTGTTGTGCACAATTTGGTACCAGTATTACATGAGTAAATGTGCTTTAGGGCATTCTGAAACATGAACCCTGATTCCCTTTCCATAGAAGCTGCCTGATCTGCTGAGTGTCTCCTGTAGATTTAGTTTTTGTTTCTGTTTTCCAGCATCTGCCATTGTTCGTTTGGATTTTTAGCTGAAATAATCTCATAAAAATGAGGGGAGATGCTTCTGACAGAGGTTGTAAATCCAAGCTCTAATATTTCTTTGTTTCTTCTGTAGAGAAATCTCCATTATTGCAATTCATTTCTGCCATGATCACAATATATTGCAAAATATAATGAAGTATAATGATCAGATACTATAGCAAATTATACTTCTTTTCAGAAATAATCCCTGTCTGATTACCTAAACAACAGCTGTTTCTTTGCTGTGTGTTAACTACTTTGACTCATTTGCTCCACACATTGCAGCATCTGCTAGAGGAGTTTTCAACAACACCTCACTATCAAAGGAAGGCAGGATTTCATCTTGCCAGCAGCACTCTTACTGTAAAGTGTGTTACTATGTGATTGTGTAGCAACATCTCTATTATCCTTGTGGACATTTCTGCTACTTTATATGAACTAACCGAACTGTTAGTCTTCTAATATTGACCAAAGGGAAATCTTCAAGCAGATCTTTAACTCAGGAAGTGATGAGTATGTAGAACCGAATGCAGGTACTGTAGCTGAGGTAATTAGCATTGACGTAATACCAAGGACACTTGAAGGAGAAATAAGAGGAAGTGAACGGCAATAGTATTTGACAAAAAACGTTGAGGAATGTGAAGGATTACGTGGGACAACACACTAGCACAAAATCCTACTGCGCTGAATGAACTCTTTACGGAACATTTAGTGTTATGTTTTGTAATACTAAAACAAGAAGATTCGTTTGCTCAGAATTCAGGATGAGGTAGTAAACTGGGTTACTCATTGACTTTGTGGGAGAAGCCAGAGAATGATAAGTGGTAAGTGAATGTTGCCTCTCTGACAGGAAGCCTGTGATTAGTGATGTGTCACGTGGATCGGTGCTGGGTCTGTTGGTGTGTGTCATCTATATCAATGATCTGGATGATAATGTACTTAACTGGGTCAGCAAATTTGCGGATGACACCAAGACTGGGAGTTTAATCGACAGTGAGGAAAGCTATCTTGGCTTGCAGAGAGATCTGATTCAGCTGGAAAAATGAGCAAAAAAAATGACAGATGGAACTTAATACAGACAAGTGTGAGTTTTTGCACATCAGTAGGACAAACACAGTCTTACAATAGACAATAGGTACAGGAGTAGGCCATTCAGCCCTTTGAGCCAGCACCGCCATTCACTGTGATCATGGCTGATCATCCACAATCAGTACCCTTTTCCAGCCTTCTCCCCATATCCCTTCACTCCGCTATCTTTAAGAGCTCTATCTAACTTTTTCTTGGAAGAATCCAGAGAATTGGCCTCCACTGTCTTCTGAGGCAGAGCATTCCACAGAACCACAACCCGCTGTGTGAAAAAGTAGAATGGTAGGGCACTGTGGTGTGTGGTAGATCAAAGGGATCTGGGAATACAGGTCCATAATTTGTTAAATGTGGTGTCACATGTAGATAGGTTTGTACAGAAAGCTTTTGAAACATTGGCCTTCATAAATCTATGTATTGAGTAGAGAATATGAGACATTTTGTTAAAGTCGTATAAGACGTTGGTGAGGCCTGATTTGGAATATTGTGTGCAGTTTTGGTCACCTACCTACAGGAAAGTTGTAAATAAGGTTGAAAGAGTAGTGAGGAAATTTACAAGGATGTTGCCAGGTCTGGAGCAAAGACTGAATAGGTATTCTTTGGAATGTAATTGTTTGAGAGGAGATTTGATAGAGGTGTACACAATTATGCGGGTTATAGATAGGGTAACTGCAAGCAGACTTTTTTCCACTGAGGTTCGGTGGGACTACAACCAGAGGTCATGGGTAAAGTATTAAAGGTGAGAAGCTTAAGGGAAACATGAGGGGAAACTTGTTCACTCAGAAGGTCATGAGAGTGTGGAATGAGCTGGCAGCGCAAGTGGTGCATGCAACCTCAATTTCAACATCTAAAAAAAGTTTGGACTTACATACAGGAGGTAGTAAGGGTATGGAGGGCTATGGTTCTGGTGCAGGTCAATGGGAGTAGGCAGGTTAAATGGTTTTGGCATAGACTAGATGGGCCAAAAGGCCTGTTTCTGTGTTCTATGACTCTATGACTTGATAAAGCTAATTAAAAGGAAAAGGATGGGAATCCAGGAGACTGGAACTTAGTTTCATTTTTACTTTAAGTGAGGTGTGCACGTATCACATGGTAGCATCATGACATACACAATTCTCTTATTTTTACACATAACCTATAATGAATTATTTAATTGACAAAGAATGCTTAATCAAGCAATATATTTACAATATTACTCAAATACAACTGGAATATTAAATACACAGCACTCCGACCTGCTGAGCTATAAATTCCAAATCAATATAGAAAACATCTCAATTTATTTATATATACGATATATACAGCATACAATATAATACAACTACCCTAGGCATCCAGAGCAAAGTAAATTTTAAATTACTCCATTCAGATCCAAAGATTTAATTGTTGTGGAGGATTTCATACTCTTGTGGGATAGCGTCTTTTCTGACAGGAGAGGTTACTGTACTTGGTAGCTGTGACTTGTAGCTGTGAAAACAATCTCAGGTTCTGCGGTTTCCTCCGTGATGGTTGTAGCAGCTGAATCGGAGACGGCAGGAAATGGTTATGAAAGCTCTGGACACCTTTCTTCTCCTTTTCTTGCCTTTTCCTCTGGATCTTCTTCGATCCTAGCTGTTTGTCCAGTTCGGGCTTCCTTCTCTAGTTTCTTGTGAGTAACTCTGAATTCGCTAATTTCTTGAGAAATTAAGGTTTTGTTTATTTGTTTCAATTTCTACAGTATTTATGTCATATTCCTCTTTCTTTTCTTTTTTCTTATTTCTAGGATGTGCATCTTGATCACTTGAAGGTGGATTTTATTCACTGGAGTATTCTCTAAATAACCCTTCTATTGCTCCCTTTACGATCTGACTTCTCCTCATACAAGGGGTGATTGGTAAGTTTGTGGCCTAAGGTAGAAGGAGTCAATTTTAGAAAACTTAGCACATTTATTTTTCAACATAGTCCCCTCCTACATTTACACACCTAGTCCAGCGGTTGTGGAGCATACGGATCTTGGACCTCCAGAAAGTGTCCACAGATGGGTGATTGATAAGCTCGTGGCCTAAGGTAGAAGGAGATGTTATACAGCTCTCATTACTTGCACATGCAGGTCAACCCTTTGGGTGATTATGCAGAAAGTTTGAAGTTAATAACTCATCGTCTACCTTAGGCCACAAACTTATCAATCACCCCTGATGAGTTGTTAACTGATGAGTTATTAACTTCAAGCTTTCTGCATAATCACCGAAAGAGTTGAACTTCAAGTTCATGTAATGAGAGCTGTATAACTCATCTCTTTCTTCCTTAGGCCACAAACTTATCAATCACCCCTGCTGTGGACACTTTCTGGAGGTCCAAGATCTCCACGACCGCTGGACTAAGTGTATAAACATAGGAGGGGATGATGCTGAAAAGTAAATGTGCTAGGTTTTCTAAAATTGACTCCTTCTACCGCAGGCCACGAACTTATCAATCACTCCTCGTAGCTTCCTCATTCACATCATCATCTAATGAATCCTTTGTTTTCATACTTTATTGATCCCGGGGGAAATTGGTTTTCGTTACAGTTGCACCATGAATAATAAATAGTAATAGAACCATAAATAGTTAAATAGTAATATGTAAATTATGCCAGTAAATTATGAAATAAGTCCAGGCCAGCCTATTGACTCAGGGTGTCTGACCCTCCAAGGGAGGAGTTGTAAAGTTTGATGGCCACAGGCAGGAATGACTTCCTATGACGCTCTGTGCTGCATCTCGGTGGAATGAGTCTCTGGCTAACTGTACTCCTGTGCCCACCCAGTACATTATGTAGTGGATGGGAGACATTGACCAAGATGGCATGCAACTTGGACAGCATCCTCTTTTCAGACACCACCGTGAGAGAGTCCAGTTCCATCCCCACAACATTACTGGCCTTACAAATGAGTTTGTTGATTCTGTTGGTGTCTGCTACCCTCAGCCTGCTGCCCCAGCACACAACAGCAAATCTGATAGCACTGGCCACCACAGACTCATAGAACAGCCTCAGCATCGTCCGGCAGATGTTAAAGGACCTCAGTCTCTTCAGGAAATAGAGACGGCTCTGACCCTTCTTGTAGACAGCCTCAGTGTTCTTTGACCAGTCCAGTTTATTGTCAATTCGTATCCCCAGGTATTTGTAATCATCCACCATGTCCACACTGACCCCTTGGATGGAAACAGGGGTCACCGGTACCTTAGCTCTCCTCAGGTCTACCACCAGATCCTTAGTCTTTTTCACATTAAGTTGCAGATAATTCTGCTCACACCATGTGACAAAGTTTCCTACCGTAGCCCTGTACTCAGCCTCATCTCCCTTGCTGATGCATCCAACTATGGCAGAGTCATCCGAAAACTTCTGAAGATGACAAGACTCTGTGCAGTAGTGGAAGTCCAATGTGTAAATGGTGAAGAGAAAGGGAGACAAGAGATATGGCATGCAAATGGTGGATGGTTCTCTAATCAAGTTGTGGTCCTCTCAGCCAAACATGACCCCACAATTCTGGCCCTCCTGTTTTACCACATTCAAGCCCAATGTGTTTTTTTTTGTTGTACTTCACTGTTAAGAATGTCATTCCCACAGGAGTTTTCTTTTCTTCAGTATAAGTTCTTAGTTGGATATCTGCAGGCTTTAGTTCAGTATCTTTAAAATGCCGTTCAAACTCATTAACACTTCATCATTATGTGCCCGCCGCTCAATTCTACAATTTAAAGTGGTCCATAGGGCCCATATGACCAAGGATAAGTTGTCTCGTTTTTATTTAGCTATAACTCCTTATTGTGATAAATGTAATAATGGAGAAGCTTCACTCATCCAAATGTTTTGGACATGCCCGAGTCTTGGAAAATATTGGGAAGAAGTATTTCAAACTTTCTCAATACTTTTCAAAGTAAACTTTCAAGGTATTGTTGGAGGAAAGGATATTATTTTGGAATCATCTGACTTGCACATTTTGGCTTTTATTTCTCTTATGACCAGAAGGACGCTCTCGCTTAAATGGAAAGATGTGGCCCCCTCCTATTCATGTTCAATGGTTACGTGATGTGATATCATGTTTAAATTTAGAGAAGATTCGATGTTCAATCTCTGAATCTAGACAAGACTTTCAAACATTGTGGGGACCTTTTTTTGAATTATTTTCAAAACCTTTGATTTGCTGTTAAAGCACAGATGATGACTAATAATTTTTTCCCCTTTTATCCTTTACTAATCAGCTTTGGTCTTGGTAGTGGGTTAGATATTTTTATATAATAAAATTACCATATTTCAATGTTACAAATTAATTAATCTGTATGAATATAGGGTCAGGAGTCTATATGCGATTTAGTAGAGTGCATTAATATATATATTTTTTCTTGTACTCTGTATTTTTATATGTAAAATTAATAATAAAAATATTGGAAAGAAACAAACTCACTTTGTGGAATGACTGAAACAGCTGAGCCAGTGTCAAATTCCATTTTGATTAATTTGCTGTTCACTTCTGTTGTAAGCCATATTTCTTGTCTGTTGTCAATTTTCACATTGTAAATCTGAAGATCACTCAGTCCTGTGCCACTCTCATCATTACCAGATTTTTCATCAACAACATGCAGATTAGTACTCTTTCTGAAACTGCAACTTGAATTTTAATATTTTTCTCCATGAATTTTTTTGCAGACCATTTATTTTTGTTTGCCCAACATACTCTTTGTATGTTCCCTACTTTGTAGATACACAAGATTCAACATAGTTACTCAAAATTCAGGTACAATTTCTACAAGTTTCACTTTTAAAACTGTATGGTTTTGTGTATTTGAAACCTCCCACAATGGTAACACAATTTTTTTGGTCAGGCTGGTTCCTGTTTGGACGTTGCAATTTTGTTCACACTGGCTTTCATTCCTGACTGCAACTCAATTGTGTCTCTCTCTTCTGTTTCCATCGACACAGCTATTTCAACTGTTCTTTTAAATGTAAGTTCTGCTAGAGATAGGAGCTGATTTTTGAATACTTTTTTGTAAGATTCTATAAAATTATCAATCTCTCAGTGCATCATTAAACTCATATTGAAATAGCAATGCTCAGACAACTTCTTCAATTCATCTACATATGCTGAAATGGACTCACCTTCCTTTTGATCCACTTATGAAGCCTAAAGTGTTTTGCAATCAACAATAATTCTAAATGTTCCTACATTACTTTCACAATATCAGCAAAGCTCATTTCAGTTGGTTTGGTTGGAGCAGTCAAACCTCTAAGCAAACTGTATGCCCTTCACTCAGCAAAACTGGTACTCACCTTTCAATATCTATTTCATTTGCTTCAAAATACAGCTCATCTGCTCAGTACACATGAGCCAGTTATCCGTTGTGCAGTCAAATGCATTCTATCTTTCTGATGTAGCCAACCATGTCTGCTCTTTTCTTTATGATTGTTGTCACCCATTCACTACTCATTGTTTATGAACCTGCAAATTCTTCTGTTTTCTGCTTTTTTTTAACCCAACAACCACTATCCATTTTTTTTTCTTTTACTCAACTGTTTCTCACTCTAATTTTTTTAAACTCGAATGTCTTACACATAGGTAGTCTTCTCAGATTTATTTATCCCATCATCACCGCTGTTATGTTTTCTAACTCTAAAACATTATGCTAATTGAAAGAAAAATAACGGTAGCCCAGGAGAACAGGTCTTAGTTTTGTTTTGACTTTAAGCGAGGTGTGCACTTATCACGTGGTAGTATCATGACATTTGGAATTCACTTGTTTTTACATGTAGTCTATAATGAATTATTTTATGAACAAGAAAGCTTAATCAAACAATATATTTACAATATTACGCAAATAATACTGAAATATTAAATACCACAACACAGAGCAATTCAAAATCTAAAGTGAACAATTGTTTGTTCTCATTTCACACTTTTTGGTATAATTCCTGTTAAATTTATGTTTTTCATGTGAATGCTGTGTCTAGAATGCTCTGTCTCTGTAAGTGCTTTTTCATTACATGATTGTATACATATACTTTTTATATGACAATAAACTTTGCTTTGACAAGTGTGTTCTTCTCTAAAACGGCAAGATTTGGAGCAAATATCATTTGTCTGAGAAGATTAAGACACCTCCTTCTCCTTTATCAGGGAGAGAGAGAACCTGTGAGATTTCAAATGCTAGGTGAAATGCAAAGGCTTTGGAGTACTGCGAGTCTGTGTCTTTGCTATGCTTTGCTCACACTTGAGTGGTTGGTGGCAGTGCCGATGCTTGCTCTTTTTGCCAGTGGGGGGAGGGGGGATTGTTGCTCGCTGCTGCTTACGTGCGGGAAGGAGGGGAGCTGGGGGGTCTGGGGTTCTTATGTTTAACTGCTGTTCATTCTTTGGGGCACTTCTCTGTTTTCGTGGATATTTGCGAAGAAAAAGCATTTCAGGATGTATATTGTATACATTTCTCTGATATTAAACTGAACCTTTGAACCTTTGAAATATCAGCTGTGGTATTTGATTTATCATTAACAGGGACAGCAAGTCCCTTTAATTGCCCTTGAGAAGGTGGTGATTGATCACCTGCTTGAATCACAGCTGTCTTTCTGATGAAGATCCTCACATCATTTCATAGAGTAGTGAGCCCCAGTATAAGGACTCCAATGAAGGAATAATACAGTAATATGTACATTTCTAAGACCTAGCAAAATTTAAATTTGATACTTATAGGTTGGAAAATTTTTGATTATTGTGTTGGCAGCAGCTTACACTGCCATTTTTGTCAATGGAACAATTTTTCATGTTTTCCATATTTTTCAGACTTCACACTGACTTTAGTTTCACTGGTATTCCTTGATACTACTTTGACTTTCCAGCATGGTCCTCCCTCTGGAATTCATCTTAGTGGAGCTTGCACAGCACAAGGCTGTGATGAGATTGGGAGATCAGCGAACACAGCAAAATAGTTTTCTGGAGAGCTTCAAAGTACTTCTGATAGCTAGGCATCTACTTTGCTAATCTCTTATTGTCCATTACTTGACTGAGGAGTCATTGATTTCAAAGCTTTTAATTAGTTGGAGAATTATAAATGCAGAGTAATGTTACAGGAAAGACATGATCCTTGACTCAACTAGTCCTCCATGACTCTTGACGGATTTGGCTAAGTGTCAGAATCTTATTTATGAATGAAATTCATCGGATGAAATTATGGGTCTGGAAAATTAAATAATGAAAACAGAACAAAAGTTTCAGGTCCTTGATCGTTGAAAGTAACAAATCAGAAACCGGATGGAAAGTTACCAATGTCAAATATTACTGTACCTCTTACATCCTGTCCAGAGTTACCCCAAACTTGTGTGTATCAATTTTTTTTCTGTTTTCTTTGAATATTGCCATATTTGCATGGACAAATGCTGGAAAGGACTTTGTTTAAAAGTTTCATATTTAGAACATAGAATAGCATAGCACAGTACAGGCTCTTTGGCCCACGATGTACTGCTGACCTTTTAATCTAGCCCTTCCCTCCCACATAGCACTTCATTTTTCCTTCATTCATGTCCCTTTCTAAGAATCTTTTAAGTGTCCCAAATGAATCTGCTTGCCGTATGACCCATGCACTTATCACTCTCTCTGTGCACAAAACCTACCTCTACATCCCCCTATACTTCCCTCTGATCTCCTTAAATTTATGCCTCCTTATATTAGCTATTTTTGTCCTGGGAAAAATACACTGGCTGTCTTACTGCTCTATGCCTCTTATCATCTTATACATCTCTATCAAGTCACCTCTCTTCCTTCTTCACTCCAAAGAGAAAAGCTGCAGCTCACTCAAACTTTTTCATAACACGTACTGTCAAACCCAGGCAAAACTCCTCTGCAAGTTCTCTAATGGTTCCACTACCTTCTTACAATGAGGTGACCAAAACTGAACACAATACTTCAGTGGTGGTCTAACCAGATTTTATTGAGTTGTGGTATTACCATGCGCCTCTTTGACTCAATCCCCTGACTAATGAAGGCCAACACATGATACACCTTCTTTTCCTCCTGATCAACTGATGAAAACTTTGAGGGATCATCGATGCGAACCCTAAGATACTTTTTTTTTCTACACTGCTAAGAATCCTGCCGTTAACCTAGTACAGTTTCTTCAAGTTCAACCTTCCAAAGAGAATCACTGCACAATTCTTCAAATTGAACTCGATCTGCCACTTCTTAGCCCAGTTCTGCTTCCTGTCTCTCTCCCATTGTAAATTATGACAATTTTCTACACTACCCATACTACAACCAACCACTGTGTCATCAGCAAACATTAAATCACTCTTCCACTTCATCAAAGTCAGTCATATAAATCACAGAGATTAGGGGTCCCAGAAAAGATCCCTGTGGAACACCGGTAGTCACAGACCTCCAGGCAGAATATGCTTCATCTACTATCAGCTCTGCCTTCTGTGAGCAAGTGAACTCCAAATCTGTGCAGCCAGTTTTCCATCGACATTAAGCCTCCTGACTTCCTGACTGAGCCTATCTTGGGGAACCTTGTCAAGCACATTACTAAAATACATATATATCACATCCACCACTCTACCTTCATCAATGTGCTTTGTAACTTCCTGAAAAAAAATCAATTAGGCATGTGAACATGACCTGCCCCTTAAAAAGCTATGCTGACTATCCCTAATCAAATGATGCTTCTCCAAATGCTCATAAATCTTTTTTCTAAAAATACTCTCGAATAGTTTGCCCAACACTGACATGAGATTCATTGGTCTATAATTCCCAGGATTATCCATATTACCTTTCTTAAAAAAAAGGCTAACTTTTGCCCCCTCCAATCTTCTGATACTTCTCCTGTGGCCTGTGAGGATGCAAAGATCATTGGCAGAGGAACAGAAATCTCTTCTCTCAGTCCCATAGTAAGCTGGGGAATATTCCGTCTACTCCCAGAAATTATCCCTCCTAATGTTTTTCAAAGGTTACTTTCTTAACGTCAACATGTTCCAGAATATTAGTCTGTTCCATGCTGATGTCTCATTTGTAAAGGTCCTCTCACTAGAGAGTATTCATTAAGGACTTCCCCTACTTCCTATGACTAAAGTCATATGTTTCTTCTTTCATCCTTGATAGGTCCTAAAAATCGTGTAGAATGCCTTATGGTTAATTTGTTTTATGAATCACAATTAAACATCTCTTTTAAATCCTTAATTTCATAGTGAACAAAATATTGCTTTGGGATATATTTTCTCCAAATCAATGTACTTCTAACAACTTCCTTCTCTTCCTTGAAATAAAGCCCAAGGAACAACATTTCCAATAGCATGGTCTCCACTGAATTTAAAGTCCATAACTCCAAAAACACCCAGAATTCTAGCAATCATCATCTTGATTTGCTCAGGGCTGGCCAAGAACAGAGGTGCCAATGTAATGTATTTTCCCATGGTGTTCCAGTCATTGCTGTAAGGGCATTTCACTCTGAAGGAAGGAAGAGGAGGACAGAGAGTGGCAGAGAGAGAGGGGAGCGAGAGGGGGCAAGGTAGAGGGAAAGGGAGAGAGAGAGGAAGAAGAAGAGGGAGAAGGAGAAGGAGAGAAGATTATAGAAAAATGGTGCTGATAAGTGGCAACTCACATGCAGCTCCAGTGGGAATCATCAATTATTCCCATTTAGGATGACTACAGCTGAAATCCACAGTCTCAGACATAGGCACTTCAGTAAGCAGCATCAGATCATGATGTCTAAAAAAAAATCAATCAATACTCAAAATTGATGGATCCAGTCTGCAGTATCTGGGCATGAGTGTAGTTTCCCTTTAAGAAAAAGGAAGCAAAAAAGCATGCTGGGCTGCAAGTAAGTTTGAAATGCAGAGGCATCAAACGCCCCAACTCTCAACTATCCCGGTGATGCACGTAAAGTCTCTGGAAAATAAAATAGATGACCTCCAAGCAAGATTGCTATACCAGAGGGACATCAGGGGCTGCTGTATACTTTTCTTCATGGAAACATGGCTATGCCCTACAATCTTGGACAGAGCGCTACAGCTCGATGGCTTCACCACTCACTGTGAAGGAGAGCTCACTCTTTTCAAAGCAGAGTAGGTGGAGTACGCTTTACAATAACCTCAATGTGGTGCCCAGTCATGCCTAGAATATCTAGCGGTCAAATATTGTCCATTTTATTTGCCGAGGAATTTTTGCACCATCATCCTGGTAGTCATAGTCATAGTCATAGTCATACTTTATTGATCCCGGGGGAAATTGGTTTTCGTTACAGTTGTACCATAAATAATAAATAGTAATAGAACCACAAATAGTTAAATAGTAATATGTATATTATGCCAGTAAATTATGAAATAAGTCCAGGACCAGCCTATTGGCTCAGGGTGTCTGACCCTCCAAGGGAGGAGTTGTAAAGTTTAATGGCCACAGGCAGGAATGACTTCCTATGACGCTCTGTGCTGTATCTCAGTGGAATGAGTCTCTGGCTGTACTTCTACTCCCAGCATATAAGCAGAGACTAAAGACTGCAACATCAGTAGTGAGGACCAATTAGGTGTGGTCAATGGAGGTAGAAGAGGACTTACAATACTGTTTTGAGTTGGAAGACTGGACAATATTCAGGGATTTATCTTCAAGTCTGAAAGAATATGCCATAGTTGTCACCAACTTCATCAAAATTAGTGTGGATGAATGTGTGCCTCCAAGAATATACCAGACAAATCAAAAGCTGTGATTGAACCAGGAGGATTGCAGTCTGCTGAGAGCTAGATCTATGGCATTGAAGATGAGTGATCCAAAACTATGCCAAATATCCAGATACACTGTACAGAGGTCTATTTTAAGAGTGAGAAAACAATTCCATTTGAGGTCAGAGACTGAACAGATGCACATCAGCTCTGATAGGGTTTACAGGTCATTACCTGCTTCAAAGCAGAACCCAACATCATGACTGGCAGTGCTGCTTCACTCCCAGATGAGTTCAAAGCCACTTATGCTCACTTTGAAAAGGAGAATAAAACTACATCTATGTAACTCCCTGCAGCAGCTGGCAGCTCGGTGATCTCTGTCTCAGAGGCCGAAATCACAATATCTTTCAAGAGGGTGAACCCTCACAAGGCGTCAGGCCTTGATGGTAGACCGGGTAGGGGTGTGAATACCAGTGCTAGCCAAACGGTGAGAGTGTGCAATCACATCTTCAATCTCTCACTGCTGCAGTCGATGTTTCCACCTGCTTCAAAAAGGAATCAATCATACCAGTGCCCAAGAAAAGCAGGTGAGCTTCCTAAATGACTATTGTCCTGTAGCACTCATTTACTGTGATGAAGTGTTTTGAGAGGTTGGTCATGCCCAGAACCAACTCCTGCCAAAGCAGAAACCTGGACCTGCTGCAATTTGCACATCGCCACAATGGGCCTAAATGGATGCTCTCCACTCGACCTTGGATCACCAGGACAATAGTAATACAGTACTTATGTCAGTCTGCTGCTTATTGACTATCGCTCAGTATTCAACACAATCATACTCTCAGTTCCTAACAATAAGCTCCGAAACCTGGGCCTCTGTACCTCTCCCCGCGATTTGGATCCTTGACTGCCTCACCAGGGGATCACAGTCTCTGAATATTGGGAATAACAGCTCCTCCCTGCTGACAGCCAACCCGGTGCACCTCAAGGATGTGTCCTTAGCCTACTGCTCTATACTCTCTACACGCATGACTGTGTGGTCAGGCACAGCTCAAGCACCATCTATAAGTCTGCTGGGAGCTGGTTATAAATCAGCTGGTTGAGTGATGTTGCAGAAATAACCTTGCACTCATCAGTGAGACCAAAGGATTGGTTGTGGACTTCAGGAAGGGGAAATCTAAGGAACACACACCAACGAGGGATCAGTAGTGGAAAAGATGAGCAGTTTCAAATTCTTGTGTGTTAACATCTCTGAAGATGCATCCTGAGCCCAACATATTGATACATTTACGAAGAAGGCATGATAGAAGTTATACTTCACTGGGAATTTGGGGAGAATTGGTGTGTGTCTACAGATGTACCATGGAAAGCATTCTAACTTGTTGCATCATTGACTGTTATGAAGGGCCACTGCACAGGATTGGAAAAAGCTGCAGGAAGTTCTGCACTCTATCATGGGCACTAGCCTCCCCAGGATCGAGGACACCTTTAAAAGGCTATGCTTCAAAAAAATAGCATCCATCATTAAGGACCTCCCCCACTTCACCAGGACATGCCCTTTTCTCATTGCTATCGTCAAGGAGGATTTACAGGACACTGAAGACACACGCTCAGCGTTTCAGGAACAGTATCTTCCCTTCCATGATCAGATTACTGAAGGGTTAATGAACCCATGAACACTACCTCAGTACTTCCCCTCTCTTTTTGCACTATATATTTAATTGATTTTATATATACCTCTTACTGTAATTTATAGTTTTTTTTTTGACAATGTATTGCAATGTACTGCTGCCTCAAAACATCAAATTTCACAACGTATGCCGATGACATTAAACCTGATTCTCATAGTGTAGCATCGTGCTAGGAGCATTCTTTGAATTTGCCAAAAGATTACCATAAAGCCAGCTACGGGATTATAATCACTACCTTTCATTTAGACGCACCATCTTTCAGTTGAAGAGAAACTTCCTGTTTAACACTGGTATTGGCTAGAAGTATTTTCTTCTTTTTATCCTTTATATTACATTATTAATTCCTTTTGGAAGTGGTTGCACGATCAGCAGCACTTTTGCCATTTCTCTCTGTGATTTCTAACCTAGGGGCGTCGTGAGGAATAAACGTTCAACATCAGAGACATGAAGAAAGTCTGTATCATTTCCCAACAGCAAAGAGCACTGAGAAATGGCTGGACTTCACCCAGTTTGTGTTAAAAATAAACACACATCAGCTGCTACCCCAAACAATTCTTTGCTGAGTCAGAGACAGTTTAGGCCTCTTAAACTATCAGAGACTGCTTACTTTGAGAAGTATTTATTGCTTAGGAAGCTTACCGGAGACAAGGTGCTGTGGTTGACAGAGGGCAAAGAAGAGTAGGATTTATTTCAACCATAGAGAACAAAGTCAAAAAATTGAAATATATCGCAGGCAGGGTGGCAATCTGGAATTAATACTGAAATTCTAGCAATAAAAAGCAAGTTAGAACTCATATAGGGTTTTATATTCAATACTTGGAACAGTACATAGGTAAGGATGTTAACTTCTGGGAAGGTAAGATAGAGCTTCAAAACAGCCAGTGGTGAGACTGGAAAAGGTTCCTGGCTTGATGTACAAGAGCTTGAAAGGTTTCCAGGGGCAGGAGGAAGTGCGTAGCTGAGGTTTCAGTTAGATCAGCCGTAATCTTATTAAATGAAAGAGCAGATTGAAGGGCTGAGGGGATTACAACTGCTCCAAATCCAAATGTTACGCTTAGAAATTTGATAGAGGTACACAAAATGCACACTCTTTTTAAAGAAGAGAATTGACAACAGGATTGTTAACCAGAGTGATCAGCAAGAGAATCACAAGGAACATAAGGAAGCCTTGCTTTTACTCAGTAAGTCTATGTGATCTTGACTGTATTGTCATGATGTACAGTACTGTACAAAAGTCTTAGGCACAGTAGATTTTTAATATCGGGAGTGTCGACTCAGACCATGAGAGACCTGCGTCGGGCATTTTCATGCCCTACAAGTCTCACCTATCACCCGCCAGCTTGTACTACCCCCATGTTTTCCCTGCCTTCTGATTTTGCTTCTACGCCCTTTCTTTCCAGTTCTTATGTGGGCCTTGGCCCATAACATCAGCTTTTTAATCCTCTACATAGACATAGCCTGACCTGCTGAGTTCTTCCAGTATCTTGTGTGTTAGCTCTTAATCCACTTCCATCAGATCTGCTACAATGGAAACAATTGTATAGAATGGACACAATAGTTGTTTCCATTTCCTTCCACATTCCAGAAGGTAGGTGAACTGGCTACTGTAAATTACGGTAAATTAATATGTATGTGAACAGAAAAGGGGGGGGGGGGGTTGTTGTACATGAGCGAGAGAATGCAATGCAGAGGTCAAGCGTATCAGAATTGATGGAACTGTTCTCCAGGATTCAGCATGGATCCAATGAGGTTCCTGTCTCTCGTCTCATGGAAAACAATAAAATAGAACAAGAGGTCAATGGTTGAAGATAAAGATCAGGCCACAGACCTCTCCAGTAGGACTAAATGCAGTGAAAAGATTAAAGTGCTTGTTGTTTCCACAGCTGCCTATTTTTTTTTTCCACTGGGACTCCCCTCTCCTGCTCTCCGACACACATGCACACAAATTAAGACTTTGACAACCAAGAATAACGAGAGCTGAACACTCATGGGAATCACTTATCTTTCAAGTTCCTTAATCACCAATCCCAACCAATAGTGCCTTTACCAGAAAGTTGAAGCAAGACATGGTGGGAGCTTGAAAGTACCTGCTCAAGGACAATTATCATCCAATAAACTATGAGCTTCTCAGTGATGGCTGCAACATATAAATCAATACAAAAAATTTGTGATGCCTAAGTCACTCCTCATTGGTAAAGTTGACTCCTGTAAAACTGCTGCTTCTATCCTGACGTGATAGATATGTGCCTTGCTTAAAGTAGACATGAAGTTAAACTCACACTTTGGACTCCTGTGACTTCCTTTGAATTAATTTAATGTTTTGAAGTTACAAAATATAACAGTGGTGACAAGGTATTTTTTTAAAATGAACCCGAGATGGCTGCCAAACCATTGAAGAACAGCGAGATGACTGAGTTTAAAAAAATGGTGAGTTAAAAAACAACGCAGTACATGCAAAGACAGCCGAGTTAAAATAAAAGGCAGAAAACAGAAGAATTCAGAGCAATTCATAAGCAGTGAGACTGAGCTTAGGAGAACGATGGCACCTAACGGCAACTACTTTGCTTGCATCTTTGGAAACAGCTCTGTTTCTATCTTTAATATCTCTATATTTCCCTTTCAGGGTTCCTTTGAAGACCCTGACCTGGAGTTACACGCTGAATTCGTTTTCTTGCAGGAATGGGACCCACTCTCGGGGTCTCACGACTGGCTGTTATTCGATATACCAAGGACGCAGCCTAGATGACTGACTAGTGCACCTTCAGCGTTCTGGGATTTTATGGCTCTGGAGGAAAGCGGACTCGAGGTTGGTGTCTCTGCAAGAATTTGTTGTGTCATGGGAGTACATGGAAGATCAAAAATAGCGAGCTGGCTGCTGGCTGTGTGTCCAGAGACCCGAATTCTTTGGGCACAGAGCTTGGAAAAAGCGACGCCATAGACTTTTAACATTGTAAATCAGTGAGTTGTTTGTTATATCTTCCCTCTCACTGTGAAAACGGGCACACCTCTTTTTCCCTTATTAGAGAGAGAGAGAGAGAGCTTGTGGTATGTCAAATTACCAGCTGAACGAGTAGTCTTTGGGGTACTGCAAGCCTGTCTTTATTGATACTTTCCTGAATGCCTCAGTGCACGGAGGGGCGGGCCCCCAGTGCTTTTTTTTGCTGGTGGGGGGGGGGGTCATCGCTTTGCTGCTGCTTACGTGTGGGAGGGGAGAGCTAGGGGGGCTTCGGGGTTCTAACATTTAACCGTCATTCATTCTTTGGGGCACTCCTCTGCTTTCCTGGATGGTTGCGAAGAAAAAGAATTTCAGAATGTACATTATATAGATTTCTCCGAAATTGAATGTACCTTTGAAACCTTTGATAAATAAAAAGAACAGTCATGGCTGGTTACATCGTCAAGCTTGACGTGTATGATTACACAATGATAACTGGCTCATGTACACTGAACTAAATTAATAGTATTTTGAAGGAAATTACTTAGCCAATGAGAAGCAAGTACCAATTTTGTGGAGTGCATTGGGTTTAAAGACACACAGTTTACTTCAAAGTTTAGCTGCTCCAACCAAACAAGCAGAAATGAACTTTGCTGATATCATGAAAGTAATGCAGGAACAGTTACATCCAGAACCATTGTTGATTGCAGGGCTCTTTAGGTTTCATAAGTGGAACCAAAAAGAAGGGAAGACATTTCAGCATACGTGGCTGAATTCAATAGATTGTCAGTATTGTCAGTTCAATAATGGTGTTAATGATGCTCTAACACTAAGAGATTGTTTAGTTTGTGGAATCTTAAAAAAAAGGATTAAAAAAAACAGCTCTGAACTGAAGCATAACTTACATTTAAAAGAGCAGATGAGATTGCTGTCACAATGGAAACATAGAAACATAGTAAACCTACAGCACAATACAGGCCCTTCAGCCCACAAAACTGTGCTGAAATTACCTAGGGTTACCCATAGCCCTCTATTTTTCTGAGCTCCATGTACCTGTCGAGAAGTCTCGTAAAAGAACCTATCGTATCTGCCTCCACCACCGTTGCCGGCAACCCATTCCATGTACTCACCACTCTCTGCATAAAAAACTTACCCCTGACATCTCCTCTGTACCTGCTTCTAAGTACCTTAAAACTATGTTCTCTCATGCTAGCCATTTCAGCCTTGGGGAAAAGCCTCTGACTATCCACATGATCAATGCCTCTCATCATCTTATACACCTGCAGTTGAGTTATAGTCAGAAACGAAAGTGAATATGAAGAAAATTACAATATATAAACAGAAACCTACTTGGCCAAAAACCTTGTGTCATTGTAGTGTAGGTGCTCGCATACACCGAGCCAAAGCAATGAAGAAAATGCAACAAAGTAGGGCACATACAGAAAGCATGTCGGGCAGAAAAAAATAAATGGACTGCACAGGGAAGAGAAAAAGATAAAAAGTCAAGTTGCAGATTCAATAAGTGCACTAATCGGCGTGTTCTTGATGAAAAGTATGACAATGATGAGAGTGACACTAGACTGCATAGCCTTTACAATGTGAAAACTAACAATAGGCAATCAATATGGCTTATGCCAGAAGTGAATGGCAAAATAATGAAAATGGAATTGGTCACTTGTTTGGCTGCTTCAGTCATTCCACAAAATGAGTTTGAATTGCATTCAAAACAATGAAATACAACAACCAACAAGCCCTATTGAGCTTGTATATGGTAAAAATAGGAGAACCAGTGTTGAGGCTAGGATAACTATAGCTTGCTTGCAGATCTATTCACCACTTATATGCCACATCCTCTACAATCATGCCATCTGAATGTGAATTAAGAGTGGTACTGGGTGATGCCACAACTGTCTCCGTGCTGAACACCGTGAACAATTCTCCAATAGAGGGCAAACAGGTGTTGGTGTCAACCTCTGTGCTTCTGGTTGGAAAACATACTTGACCAGAGAAGGACTGTGCTGTTTAAAGGAGTCATGAAAGAGATGAAAATAGTGGTCAGCATACATCAATTTTTGTCCGCAACATATGAGAAAGTTTCTGATATGTTCATCAGGCAGTTACTTGTGAATGTAGCTTAGTTTTAAACTGGAAAACAGTTCAACAAGCTGCAGGAAAGTTGCCAGCGTTCAGCTTTTTTGAGTATAAAGGACCAAAATCTTCTCTAGTTATTGCATGATCTTCAAGTTGGAGACAAAAAATTGCTTCATATAAACACTTCTCGGGGCTCCTGCCAGGTACAGGTATCGATTTTAACCAAAGTTTCAATGACAAACGTTGCAACCTTCATCAAGGATGATGCCTGGGCATGTCTAGTCTGGTGGTACTTATACCCCTGTTGTCCATCCCTCCTGATTGGTTAGTCCTCAGCCTATCAGGTTTCCGCTGCCCCAGATTGCTTGCAGTTGAACTCCACTTCTTAATTAGAGTGAGACCTTCATCTCTGTGAAAATTCTTTTCCTTTAGTTTTATTTCAGTGTGTTCCTTTACCAGGCCGTCCCAAAAGCTATTGGCGCAGCACAGTAGTTTTGTGCTGTCAAATTCAATCCTGTGGCTATTGTGAATGCAATGTTCTGCTATCACTGATTTCTCCAGGTAACGCGAACGGATACACTTCTTGTACTCTTTGATGCAGGTTTCCTCCGTGTGTCCTACCTGGCCGAAACACACAGCTCTGACTTCACAGGGAATCTTGTAAACGCCAGCTGACCAGATCATCTTTGACACTCCCCCAGCCCATAAGCTGTGTTTTGAGCTTCTTGTAAAAGCGGATGCACAGACCAACGTTCAGACGAATGACTGGAAGGTGAAAAAAAGAAAGGAGTCGATGAAGATATGAAAAAAGAGAAGTCATCAGATGATATTGCGGATGTGGAAACCAAGAGAAGAGATCAGATTGTGAAGGGAGCAATAGAAGGATTAATAAGAGAATACTCCAGTGAACTAAATGCAGCTTCTCAAAATCAAGATGCTCAAATTAGAGAAAGTTGTGAAAAGAAAAAAGGTGTCCAAAGCTATCAGAATGAGTTTCTGCAGTCTCAGGGTTAACTCCTACAACCACCATGGAAGAGACTCAGAACCTGAGATTGTTTTCACAGCCACAAGTCTCACCTGCCGAGTAGAGTGATCCCCCATGGCAGGAAAAATGCTATCTTTATCTACAAGGAAATTATAGGCCAGTTAGTCTGACCGCAGTGGTTGGGAAGATGTTGGAGTCAATCATTAGGGATGTGATTTCAGGGTACTTGGGGGGCATGTGATAGAATAGGCCATAGTCAGCACGGTTTCCTGAAGGAAAAATCTTACCTGACAAATCTGTTGGAATTCTTTGAAGAAATAACAAGCAGGATAGACAAAGGAGAATTAGTTGATGTTGTGCACTTGGTCTTTGACGAGGTGCCACATATGAAGGTGCTAAACAAGCTATGAGCCCATGGTATTACAGAAAAGACTCGAGCATGGATAAAACAGCGGCTAACTGGCAGGAGGCAAAGAGTGGGAATAAAGGGCAGCCTTTTCTGGTTGGCTGCTGGTGACTAGTAGGGTTCCACAGGGATCTGTGTTGGGACTGATTCTTTTTACATTATATATCAACAACTTGGATGATGTAATTGATGGCTTTGTTTGAAAGTTTTCAGATGATACGAAGATAGGTGGAGGGCCAGGTAGGTTTGAGGAAATAGAGAGGCCACAGAAGGATTTAGACAGATTAGGTAAATGGCCAACAAAATGGCAGATGGAATATAGTGTCGGGAAGTGTATGGTCATGCACATTGGTAGAAGAAATGAAACTTTGACTATTTTCTAAATGGAGTGAAAAAACAAAAATCTAAAGTGTGAATGGATTTGGGAGTCCTTGTGCAGGATTCCCAGAAGGTTAATTTGCAGGCTGAGTCTGTGGTGGGGAAGATAAATGCGATGTTAGCATTCATTTCATGACAGCTAGAATATAATAGCAAGGATGTAATGTTGAGGCATTATAAGGCACTGGTGAGGCCTCACCTGGAGCATTGTGAGCAGTTTTGGGCCCCTTATCTTATAAAGGATGTGCTGAAACTGGAAAAGGTTCAAAGGAGGTTCACGGAAATTATCCCAGGATTAAACAACATTTCATATGAGGAATGTTTGATGGCTCTGGGCCTGTGTTCACTGGAATTCAAAAGAATGAGGGGTGGATAGGGTGTGTGTTTCCTATGGTGGATGTGTTTAATACTAGAGGACACAGCCTCAGGCTAGAGGGGTGTACTTTTAGAATGGAGATGAAGAGGAATTTCTTTTATCAGAGAGTAGTGAATATGTGGAATTTGCTGCCGCAGGCAACTGTGGAGGCCAACTTTTTATGTATATTTATGGCAAGGGGCAAAGGTTGATAGATTCTTGATGGTAAACACATAAAGGGATTTGGAGGAAGGCACGTATGTATATTTAAGACAGAGGTTGATAGATTCTTGATAGGTCAGCACATGAAGGGATTTGGGGGAAGGCAGGAAATATGGGATTAGCCATGTTGAAATGGCAGAGCAGACTTGATGGACCAAAAGTCCTAATTCTGCTCCCATATCTTATGGTCATATCCCCCAAGAGTAAGAAATTCTCCACAACAATTAAATCTTTCAGCCTTAATGGGACAATTTAAAATGTATAATGTTGTAGCTGTCTGTGTATAGTAGTTGTCTGTATATAGTTGTTTCCTTATGTAGTATACCGTGTATATACTTGAGATGCATTCTCTGTTGAGTTGAGTTTATAGCTTAACATGGAGGTCTGTTGGGTATTTAATATTTCAGTAATATTTGAGTAGTCTTGTTTGATTAAGCATTGAGTAATATTGTTAGATTAAACATTCTTTATTGTTTATATAATTCATTATATTTATATGTAAAAATACCTGACTTCCATACATTATCACACTACCACATGATCAGTGCACAACTCGCTTAAAATATGAAGTTAGATTCACATTTCAGACTCCTGTGTCATCCTTTGAATTAGTTTAATGCATTGAAGTCACAACACATAACAAGAAAGATTTATTTTAACATATTAAAATTTGATTCAGATAAATTTTTTTTGGAGAGTTTAAAATCCATCCTCTGATTCTGTGAAATTGAGTATTACTGCACCCAAAATTTAAAAAAAAATTCTTCATAATTGTAATTATTGTATTGCAATTTGTGGGAGATAGTGGAAGGAATAATTGAATCAATTGTAAACACAGCAATGGCAATAGGTCTCGAGTGATTTGGTTGGATTTGATTTAGTTGTTCCTGGTTATGTTTATGAATCTAGTCCAGGAGAGCTGGCAATCCTTCACTAATTGGCAGTCTTGACTTGTGGCAAATCATATTCACTTTGGACAAAGGGAGGTAATGAATCATAGAAGAAGTACAAAACCCGAAAAGGTGGACTCTAGTAATACTACCCTGAAACACAGATTGGAGGAATAATACCAAGAGGAATGTGATTGCCTGGCACTGTACCTCCAGAAATTATCTCCTAAATTAATGATTTGTGATTTCTGAAGGTAGAAGCGTGATCCAAATGTGCGTGAGCAATCATTTGAGATTGATATTTGTTAGTCAGCAGTACCGTCAGCCTTGTGTATGATTCTCTCTACCTGTGTTCCATGCTTGCTTGTCCTTTTTAAATCCATTTAAAACTGCAAAGTTGAGCAAACACTTGTCTGAGAAGGAAACATGCATAAAAGGACTTAGCTTTGCCCTTTGTTTGCATACACTAATTGTGTGATTGTTTCCCTTGACATTAATGGAAGAGAATTTCAGATAGAGGCCAAATGCTGCACCATTAGTACATGCAGTTGAGGATAAGTTTCTAACTGTTAGAACATTTTCACAGTTCATTATAAAATGACAATGTTTTAAAATTGTTAGGCCTCATCATAGGCAGTAAACAAAGACAAATTCGTTGGACACATTTTTGGTCTGTACTCACAGAAGCAGAAGAATGTGGGGGGATCTCAGTGAAAGCTATCAAATGTTGAAAGGACTAGATAGTGTGGATGTGGAGAGGATGTTTCCTATGAAGGGGGTATCCAGAACAAGAGGGCACAGCCTCAAAATTGAGGGGCACCCCATCAGAATACAGGTAAGGAGGATTTTTTTAGCCAGAGTGTAGTAAATCTGTGGAATGTTCTGCCACAGTCTGTGATGGAGGCCAGGTCCATGCGTATATTTAAAGTAGTTGGTTATTTCCTGGTCAGTCAGGGTATCAAAGGATATGGCGAGAAGGCAGGTGTATGGGGTTGAGTGGGATCTGGGATCAGCCATGATGGAATGGCGGAGCAGACTCGATGGGCTGAATGGCCTAATTATGCTTCTCTGACTTATGGTCTTATGGATTTTAATTTCAATTCAACTTCCTTGCACAACATTGCCAATTGTACAGCAGAGTAATAAATTTGGCTCATCTGTTCTGTGTTGGTGTTAGTGGTCTACTTGATCCTCCTGTTGCTCCTACGTCTGAATCTATCAGGACGCGTTTTCATTCATGCATTTGGTTTGCTCTCTCTTAAATGTATTGTTCTATCCTTAAGTACTTGAATATATGCAAGTATATAGTTGCAATTCATTGCCTGTGACCCATTGCTTTATCCATCCTGTTTGTTTTCATGGACAAATGAGTTTTAAAATTGATTTTCCTTTGGAATGCACCACACCTAAGCTTATTCCCAGGACTCACACAGGTTCCGTTACCAACATAAGTCACTGAATAACAGCCATGAAGGGAACACTTCCAGTATATTGCTAACTCCTTCTTTGTTCCTGGTACCAGAGGAAGTAACCTTGGTTCTACCACACTGAGATTAGCTAATTTGCAAGAGATTTCTCTCTTTGTAAAGATAAGCAAGTGAATGAGGAATCTATTCTCCCACTTTTCACTGCAGACTATTTCCATTACATGAAACTATATTAAATTCTCACCTTGTGATACTTTCAGTATTGATTTGCCTTTATGAGAATTCATTCTGCTACTGTGATTTACTGTGTAAATGGCGTATTAATGCAGCAATGCGAGCATATGTAATTATTTTTTGAAACCAGTCTATATATACCGCTTGTTCTTAATATTGATAAAACAGCTGACTGTTTCACAAAATCTTCAGAATGCTATTGTATAAAAAAGTGATTTCATTCAAGAAACAAATCAGAGGATAGCAGCAATTAACATGCAGCATACACTCACTCAGTTGCAGCAATGTACCACTACGATAATGTTGGCACCTGAATTTCAGGTTTTTCCATAGTCTTGATTCTCCCAGCTTCAACAATCACCTTCAGCTTTACAATCTGCTCATTCTATCCTCTTTATTATTCCCTTATTGTTGGTAGTGCTGTGGTTGCCAAAGCCCTAAGCTTTGAAATTCACAGCCAAAATCTTTCTACTTTTCCATATCACTTTTGTCTTTCAATATGCTGTTCAAAACCTACCTCTGTAATTGTAATACTGCTGCTCAATTTCCAGCAATATAGTTTATTTGATTCCAGCCTTGAAAATGCAGCTTAAAATGTAGTTACATGAAAGCCATTTTATACTTGAAAGTAATTGACATTGTATGTCATTGTTTTCCCCAAGGAAACCAACTTTATTTAAAAACCACATATTTTCCAATCCTTAGGTAGATTAATTCTTGCAAGAAGACCAGGTAGTATTTTTGTAATACAGGTCTTTATGTGCCCTTTCCAAGGAACCATACAATGCAAAGCCTTATAACACAATCAGCAAATCTTGACGACTTTCATGAGAAGGTTATGTCTAACACTTGCCGTGACCAGTTCATTAGTTTGGTTATATGGAAGAAACGTTCCTTTGGGTGCTATTCCACATTTTGTAAAGGAGCCATCATAGTTCCTTATTCACTATCTACCAGCACCCAACCATGTAATCTTTAATGGCTCTCAAACATAAATCACACAAATCACATTTATGTACAATGGAAGAGTTATATGTTGCTCTGATTAGTGTGCATATACATTGAGAATGACATTTGAAGCATTGCATATCATGAAGGAGAATATTCAAGGAATTGCAACAAATATGTTTCTGGGAAAGTAAATTATGGGAACTACACACAAGTTCATATTTTGTTTCACTTAATTGACAAAAATGCATAAAACTTGAAGTACTGTTCTATTGAAAAAATGCAGAAATTTTGTTAACGCAAAGAAATATTTTAATGAAAGGAATTTCTTATCTGCATGGTTAACATACCAGCAAAGGAAGCAATCAGCCAGACTTTCACTTCATTGCCCGGACACTTAACAACTTCTGTTCTTATTAAGATGTACTTTTCAGTACAAAGGAGTATAATTCAGAGGCCAGTAGAGAAATACAGTTACACTTGACAATGATTGGGTATTAAATATCGAAGGGTATCAGGTAACACTGAACAACAGGCTGGAAGGTAAGGGAGACAGGATAGTGCTCCTAATTATGAGTAAGATTAGCATGATGATTAGGTGAGATGATAAAAAGATCTAAGGAGCAGAACGTTGAGCCCATCTGGGTTGAGATTAGGAATAGTAAAGGGGGAAGAAACCAGTGGTGTAAGTTTTCTATAGGCTACATCATTATAGTGGAATGGGCAATAAATCAAGAAATATCTGATGCATGTAAGGATTAATGGCAGTTGGCTTGGGGAACTTTAACTTGCACACCAATTGGATGTATCAAGTTGGTTGAGGCGGCTGTGAGCAGGACTTCATAGAATGCATCTCTGATCATTTTTCTGAACAACATGTTTGTGATACTACAAAGGCTACTACTATCATAGATCTGGTCCTGGGCAATGAGGCTAGCAAAATTATCAATCCTGTAGTTAGGGATCCTCTGGGAAAGAGTTACAGTAGATGCGTGTGTGATAGTTTACCAACGTTCTCTGGATTCTGTTTAGGAACTGATGGATTAGAAAACAGTGAATGTCACACCACTGTGTAAAAAAGGATGTATGCAAAAGGCGAGAAATAGCAACACATCTAGATAGAAGTTGTTACATCAGGCATAAACAGCATGGATTCATGAAGGGCAGGTCCAGTTTGACGGAATTATTGGAGTCCTTTGAAGATATAATGAGCACAGTGTATTGATGAGAACAGGTGGCGGTTGTATACTTAGGTTTCCAAAAGGCATTCGATCAGGTGCTACATGAAAGATTTATCCATAAGATGCATGGAGTTGGAGGGAATGTATTAGCATTGATATAATATTAGTAATTGAATAAAAGCAGATCATTAAGATAAATTGAAGTTTCTTTGGTTGTCATTCAGTAGTGAGCAGAGTGCCACAGGGGTTGGTGCTGGGCCCTCAGCTGCTCACAATGTACATTAATGACTTAGAAGAGGGGACAGAGTGTAGTGTTTCTACAATTGCTGATAGCACAAAAATGAGTAGAAAAACAAACTGTGCAGAGAACGCGCGGAGTCAGAATAAAGATACAGATAGGTTAAATGAGTGGGCAAAGGTCAGGCAGGTGGAGTACAACACTGGTAAATGTTAGATTATCGACTTTGGAAGGAACTATTAAAAATCAGATTATCAATTAAAATAGTGAAAGATTGAAGCACGCTGTTGTGCAGAGTGATTTGGGAGTGCTTGTGAATGGATTGCAAAAGATTGGTTTGCGGTTGCAACAGGTTATCAAGAAGGTAAATGGATGTTGGGCTTAATTGCTCGAGGGATTGAATTTAAGAGCAGGGAAACTAAGCTGCAGCTGTATAGGGGACTGGTGGGGCCATACCTGAATAACTGTATGCAGTCCTGGTCTCTTTACTTGAGGAAAGACATACTGGCTTTCGAGGTGGTGCAGAGGAAATTCACCAGTATGATTCCAGAGAAGAGGGAATTAGCCTATGAAGAGAGATTGAATCACCTGAGATTATATTCACAGGAATTCAGAAGAATGGGAGGGAATTTTACAGAAATAAAAACTCTGAAAGGGATAGATAAGATAAAGGCAGAATGTTGTTTCCATTGGTGAAACTAGAGCTCAACATTTGGTGGAGAACATTTAGAGGAGAAATGAAGAGAAATTGTTTCTCCCAGAGAGTAGTGACTCTGTGGAATTCTGTGGAATTCTCAAGGGAGCAATAGAGGCTACCTCATTAAATGCAGATAAGATACAATTGGATAGATTTTTGCATTGGCCCTGTGGGCCAGAAAGGCTACTATTATACTAATTTCTTAAAATCTTATGTTCTTACATTCTTCATGAACTTGCTCTTATTCAAAATTTCATTGTCTATTTTTTAACTTCTACCATAACCCCATGGTCACTGGCAAATAATGGATACTCAGTTTGGTTATGCCCTAATTCTAAAACTCTCATTCTTGTTTTGCAACCCTTCATGACTTTGCAACCCATATCTCCATTTCTGCTACCTCTTGCAATCCTACACTGCATTTCTCCAATTTTAACTTAGTATGCATTTCCTACATTTATCACTCCTTTACAACTTTGGCAGACCAGCTTTCAATTATTCTGGTTCACAACTCCAGAAGCTCCTCACTAAGATGCTTTGCCCTCCTGCCCAAAACCTTCTCAGCCTCTGCACCCCAGTTCTCTCACTCTCATTTCTACTTTGATACAATCCTTAAAACCTGCTTCTGCCTTTGTCTTCTTTGATATGATTAAAATGTGATTTCGAATGCCTCTGGGGATATTTTACTGAAGCAAAGATGTTACTTAAATGGAAGTAGAAGCATGTGTAGTTCAACTTCCATTGTCCTGCTGTAATCCAACAATCCTATTACTGAAAAATATTTCTTGCCATTTCACATGCTCTCTCAATAATTTTTAACTAAAAAGCCCCAAAACAATTATACCTCACCCAGTAAATTAAGGACTGGCACAGCCATTGTTATAGTCTTTAAAATACACCAAAACAAAATGAATCATGTTAAAAAACACTAAATTGCCACTACCTCCAGAAAAAGTATAAACAAGCATCAAGACTTGCTCCGCTGAGCCTGAGAAAATCTAATACTCTGTATTCATCTTCTATAAGACCATAAGACATAGGAACAGAATGAAACTGCTTGGACCGATGAGTCTACTCTGCTATTCCATTATGGCTGATTTATTATCCCACTCAACCCCATTCTCCAGTCTTCTCTCCACAGTTTTTAACACCCCGTTTAATCAAGAACCTAACAACCTCTCCCTTAAATGTTCCCAATTACTTGGCCTGCATGGCCATCTGTGACAATGAATTCCACAGATTCACCACCCTCTAGTAAAAGATAGTTTTCCTCATTTCCGTTATAAATTAATGTTCCTCTATTCTGAGGCTGTACACATTGGTCCTAGACTCCCTCACAATAGGAAACATCCTCTCTATATCCACTCTATCTCGGCCTTTCAATATTCAGCAGGTTTCAATGAGATCCCCTTTATTCTTCCAAACTCCAGCAAGGACAGGAACAGAGCCATCAAATGCTCCCCATATGCTAAAACTCAGATCATTCTTATGAACTTTCTCTGGACCCTCTCCAAAGCCAGCAAGTATTTTCTTAGATAAGGACCCCAGAACTGTTCACAATATCCAAGTGCAGTCTGACCAATGCATCACATCCTTCCTTTTTGAGATCCTAGTCCTCTAACATTGCATTTACTTTCCTCACCACCAACACAACCTACAAATTAACCTTGAGGGAATCCTGCACAAGGACTCCCAAGTCCCTCTGTGCCTCTGTTTTTTGAATTTTCTCTCCATTTAGAAAATAGTCCACACTTTTTTTCTTTCTGCCAAAGCGCATGACCATGCACTTCCTATATTATATTCCATCTGCCACTTCTTTGCCCATTTTTCCAAAATGTTTAAGTACTTTTGCAGACACCCTGCTTTCTCAACACCACATGCTGCTCCCACCTATCTTCGTATTGTCCACATACTTGACCACAAAGCTAATTGTTTCATCTAAATCATTAATATAAAACATGAAAAGAAACAGTCCCAACTTTGACCCCTGCGCATTTCACTGGTTATCAGCAGCCAATCAGAAAAGGTGCCCTTTATTCCCACTATTTGCTTCCTGCCAGTCAGCCAACCTTCTATATTTACTCAAGCAAAAGAAAACATGCAGATGCTGGAAATCCGAGCAACATACACAAAATGCTGGAAAAAATCAGCAGTCCAGGAGGCATCTAGGAAAAGAATAGTCGACTTTTTGGGCATTTTGTGTGTGTTGCTTCTATCCTTGCTAGTAAGTTTCCTGTAAGAAACCTCATGTGTGGCACCTTCTCAAAGGTCTCTTGAAAATCCAAGTAAACAACATCCACTGACTCTCTTCTGTCTATCCTTCCTGTTATTTCCTTAAGGAATTCCAACAGATTCGTTAGGCAAGATTTCCCCTTGAGAAAAACATATTAACTTTGGCCTACATATTTTATCATGTACTTTCAAACACCTCAAAAAGTCATCCTTAATAATAGACTCATACATCTTTCCAACCATTTAAGTCTGGCTAGCTGGCCTATAACTTACTTTCTTTTGTCTCCCTTCCCTTTTAAAGAGTGGAGTGACATTTGCAATATTCCAGTCTGCTGGATCCATTCCAGATTCTCGTAATTCTCGAAAGGTCATTACTAATGCCTCCAAAAACTGTTCAGCTACCTCTTTCAGAGCCCTTGGGCCTAGTCCATCTGGCCCAAGTGACTTATTTACCTTTAGACTTTTCAGCTTCCCAAGCACCTTCTCCTTAGTAATAGCAATGACACTCACTTCTGCCCCCTGATATTTCCACATTTCTAACATTCTGCTAATGTCTTCCACAGTGAAGACTGACACAAAATACTTAATAAGTTTGTCTGCTATTTTTGTACCCCATTACTACCTGCCCATCCTCATTTCCCAGCAGTCTGATATGCACTCTTGTCTCTCTTTTGTTCTTTATATGTGTATCCTCTTTTATATTACTGGTTAACTTATTTTCACATTTCATCCTTTATCTCTTTATGTTTTTATTTAGTTGCCTTCTGTCGGTTTTTGAAGTTTCTCAATCCTCTACCTTCCCACTATTTTTATTTTGCTATATTATATGCATTCTCTTTTGCTTATATGCTGTCTTTGACTTTCCCTGTCAGCCACAGTTGCATCATCTTCCCTTTAAAATGCATCTTCATCTTTGGGATGTATCTCTCCTGCATCTTCCAAATTTCTCCCAGAAACTCCTGCTGTTGCTGCTTTGTCATCATCCCTGCTAGAGTTCCCTTGCAATCAACTTTGGGCAGCTTCTCTCTCATGCCTCTGTAATTACCTTTACTCCACTGTAATGCTGATACATTCAATTTTAGCTTCTCCTTTTGAAAATGCAAGGTGAATTCTATCATATTATGATCACTATCTCCCAAGTGTTCTGTTACCTTAAGCTTCCAAATAAAATCTGAGTCTTTACATAATACACAACTCAGAATTGCATTCCACCAGTGGGGTCAGTCACAAGCTGCTCTAAAAAGCCATCTTGTAAGCATTCTATAAATTCCTTTTCTTGGGATCCAGCACTAACCTGATTTCCCCAATCTACCTGCATACTGAAATCCCCCATGATTATCACACCATTGCCTTTTTTACGTGCTGTTTCTGTCTCCCACTGTTATTTGTATCCCACATCCTGGCTATTATTCAGAGGCCTGTATATAACTTCCATCAGGGTCTTTTTACCCTTGCATTTTCTTAACTCTACCCATAAGGACTCTACACCATCTGATCACCTCTTTCTAAGGATCTGATTTCATTTTTTATCAACAGAGCCAACCCACCCTCTCTGCCTACCTGCCTATCCTTTTGAAACAATGTGCATCCTTGTAAGCTCCATTCTGTTTCCTTCATATACATGAATGCATACACACACACACACACACACACACACTCCTGTATGTTCTTCTGTTTATGTCAGTTGTTAGGGACTCGGTGGTAAGAGTTAAACTGAGACTGCATTGACATTCTTTGATGGGTGTTAATTATAATATCTCAAAGAAGTAAGATGTTTCCTTCAGCAGTTTGCTGAATATTTATTCCTCAATGAACAATATTAAGAAAAAATTATACAATCATTGTCAGCTTATAATGTGCTAACATGTCAGTATTAGGACAGTTTGTAGCAGCTTCACTTCTGAGTCAGAGAACTCTATGTTCATGATGCATTTCAGAAGTTTGAGCACAAAATCCCATACTGACACTCCACAGCAGTACTGAAGGATCTTCACCATTGGACTTAAAAAAAACAATTAAATTGCTGGAAGAGTTCAATGTGGTTGACAACATCTGTGGAGAGAAACAGACAGTTGGCATTTTGGGTTGAGACATGCTATCTGGTGTTGGAAAACACCGTTTAATTGTCATTTTCTTTGTAGTTTAACAATTATCTGCTGTTTAGTATATTTCCTAGTGGCCACAGTATGTATGTGCAGCTGTTTAGTATGTCGCTTTGTGGTTACACTTGTATGATTCTGGAAAGCTCCGGAAGATTCTCTGGTGCTGCATTATTTGAATAGGGGCTTCCTGATTGGCTGCATATTTGAATGGAAAGTTTCTTATCTAAGTATACGAAAAGAGCTGACCAGGAGGCAGCACCACCTTTCAAACTTTGTTCTGCCCTCGGCTACTAGGTTCTGCTACATTGCCATCGTTTTTCAATTTTCCTTGTTCTATTAACACTTAAAAAAACAATTGTGAAGCAACGAGTTTTGTGTCTTTTTCCTGCCTTCTGAAGGAACCTTGGATTAAAAACATCAGAATCCAGCACTGGACTGCCTTTATCAGATGCTGCTTGACCCAGTGAGTTTCACTCCAGGTTCCAGCATCTGCACCCTCTTGTGTCTCCATCTCAGTGATGGAGCTGCAGTGAGTCATTATGCTTTCTTGTGACAATACAACTAATCAAATGACACTCTTTCAGAGAAAATTGGGTGTACATATTGGGGTGGAGGTTGGGAATTTTCCAAAGAAATGCCCAATATATATTTCTCTCACAATTGTTTAAACTTGTTTATCTAGCTGTCATAACACTAATATTTATAAGAACTTCCTGAGCACAAAATGGCTGCTGCCCTTCCTACATTACAAAAATAGCTACACATCAAGAATAATGCATTCGCTGTAAAAACACCCTTGGGATTTTATTAGGGATATATATTTCATATTTATCAAAGTAAGACTGATTTAGCTGTGCTTTGTTGACGATTAAAAACTTAGTGACAAGCTGAGTTTTTGAGAAGTCCCCATAGAGGACTGACTTTTCATATCTGCAAGACTGATATAAAAGCCTTAAGGTAAACACATTATTTGGGAGGAGGATTTAATTTCTGAGGAAGTAGTATCACCATTCATTACATCTTCCCACTGTTCAAGGCATTCAGTATTATGTATGAATCATTGTTTGGGCCATTACTGGATCAGGGCTCAGCAATTTACTTGCTGGGGAAGGAAAGTAAGTGTGGGAATAACTAAGAAAGAGAAAGCTCACTAAGAGACATGATGAGAAAAGTCAGTGTAGCTATTGTTGGCAGATGAGCAAAGAGCAGAAAACTGTTTAAGCAGAGAGAAATCCAATGAAAACTCATGGATTTACTGTTTGCTTGAACCAGAGGCCAAATCCCTTTGTGCAACTCAAAATGAGATGTAGTACAAAAAGTTGTGATAACTGTAAAGTTTAGAGCTGCAGATAGCTTCCTAATCTATTTGAAATAGGCATTGTGAGGTTCAGTGAGAATGGGCAATTAAGTCACTTTATTATCAGTTATTCTCTTAAAATTGAATAAATATTCTGTTCTTCATAGCATCACTTTGATAAGCAAAATACCTCCCATTTAATCTACTTTTCAAGTTAGATTGCAACAACATTAATTTTACTCTGCTTCAACCCCAGAATTTTGGGTGCATTTACACCCAGTGGATCCAATTTTTCCACTGAGTCTTAATTAATGGAAATCTTTTTCACCAAATATGTATATATCCAAATATCCGGACCTGCTTCTCAGTTTTTTTTGCACTACCTTACTTACCATTTTTCTATTTTCTATTTATGATTTATAATTTAAATTTTTATACTTACTAATTTTTACTATTTCTAATATTTTTAATATTTAATATTTGTAATCCAGGCAGCGGGAAGTGCAGAATCAAATATCATTGTGATGATTGTACGCTCTAGTATCAATTGTTTGGCGACAATAAAGTATAAAGTATGTATGTTTATGATTAATAATGAAGAGCAAGTCAATTACTTGGTCTAGTGCTTTGCAGACAGAAGAATTCTCTTGGGCTATAATTTAGGCAGCACTTGAGAAACGTGAGTAGTGAAAGTCAAAGGAAGGTCAGTCAAAAGTGTTTCCAATTCTCTATATAAACTCTCCTCACTTATCTCTTATGGTCCCAATATTCTTATACTTGCATGCTCGATGAAATATTTTTCATAAATGTACCATGCATCAACCATTGAAGCCATTGTCTGATGCAGTCAGTATGTAGTTGCATTCCATTCATTTCTAGATCCTTAAAATAAGCAACTACGTGCATTGATTTTATTTTGGACTATTGATGAAACACTAGCATGTTAGAGTTTAGTACCAAAGCAGCAGGTTAATAGAACCTCAGGATCACTTCAGAAAATGCAACAGGTAGGTAAATTGATAATGTAGCAATTTGAAGTAGTTAGTCCTCTGGATATGCAAATACAATCCAGGTGGAATAGACTGCTTACAAATGGATTCTGTGCCTCAGTTCAGCAGAAACAACATTGCACAATTGCAATGGAACAGGTGTCAATTCATTGCTAAATCAGATGGATTTTTACAGCAATCAATAGGTCTCATGACTTCCTTTCCTGATGCCTAGTTAATTTCACTTAACTTAATTTGGTCTCTCCAACTAAATTAAAGGTTGAGAATTCATATCACCATCATAATTCCAGTAGAATACTTATGATGGTACCATGTATTCTCCTTAATAGCATCCATGTACAATCTAAGATGGATAGTAAGGATAATTGGTTGATAGATTAAAGATAAAATACAACATTTGCAGGAGCTTCTAGATACAAATTGTCAAAGCATAAGTAAGATTAGAAAAAAAATGCATGACCCAAGTGAGAAATATGTTTCAATTCATTGGACATTGGAACCAGTCCAGGAGAAAGAGGAAGCTGTTTTATTAGTCAGATATCTTTGAACTGTGTACAAGACAGTTCCCTGGTGAAATGCATAAATAGGGAAGAAGAATGGACTTTAAACTAATTTGAGGTGGTGGGCTGATAGTGAGGGTACTCACAAAATGAATGAGAGACCAGTGGTACAGGACAGGGAAGGGGAAAACTAAATCAAACCATGACAGGATCAGGTGCAAAAGATAAGCAATGGGTGTGTGGGAGTAATAATGTGTGGGAAGTAATAAGTGGATCTGGAGTAATAATCATAACAACTCATAGCTTAATGCTCTTAATCTGAATGTGTGTACCATTTCAAACAAAATGGAAGGGTTGACAGCGCAAATAATAACTTATGGGAATTATCTAATGATTATTACAGAGACAGGTTGTGAGATAAACAGGACAAGGATTTCTACATTCCACGGTTCCAAAAGAATGGGCGAAAAGGAAAATTTATCTTTGCTAATCAGGGAAGATATTTGAACAGTAATAAACTGCAGTTGAAATAGACAATGACATGGAATGAGTTCTCTTAGAAATAAAGGTAAGCTGGGGAATAAGGCAAAGATGGGAGTAGTCTAGAAGCTTGCTGATATGAAAAAATAACAAACGTGTGTAAGAAGGGAATGGCAATTCTGTAATTTTAATCTGCATATTGATTAGGTTAATAAGATTGGAAGGTTATCATGGAAAATGAATTGTGTGGAGTATCATTCTAAAACAACATGCTCTAGGAAAGGGCTGCTTTGGATTTAGTCTTGTGCAATGAGATAGGATTATTAAAAAGATTTAGTGGTTAAGGGTCACCAGGCGGATCATAGTAACAGTGCTGATAAAGTTCTGGATACAGTTTGAAGGTGAACTCTGGAGTTCCTTAGCTTAAATATGGGCGACTACGAAGACATAAAGGTGATGTTGTTTCAAGTGGACAGGGTAAACAGAACAAGCGACAGGTCAGAGGATGAGCAGTGGCAGATACTGAAGCAACCAGTTCCTAATGCTGAATAGAATTTTATCCCAACTAGTAAGATGGATTTTATGAGGAGGAACCATTTGTGGTAACAATGGAGGTCAAGGAGGATATTAAACCCTGAGGTTAGAACATAACTGCAAAGACTCATACTTGACCAGAAAATGAACATTTTACAGGAACCAAAACAAAATGAGGGATAACTTTGATGATGAAATAAAGATGTAAAGTAGTATCAAAAAAAGCAGTGAGGACATCTGTGGATATATAAAATGGAAGGGTAATTAAGATAATCATAGTATTCTTGGAAAGTGAAACTGGGGAAATAACAAAAGGAAACCAAGATACTGCTGATAAATTAAATCAGCATCAAACTGCAGCCTTCACAGTGGAAGATATTGCAAACATCTGAAGATGTATTTTGAAATGGCATGGAAGACTGTGGAACAGTCCCTATCGTGTGAGTAATGAGGAAGGGGAGAATGCAGTGTATGCTACGGTGAAATCTAATGGGATAAGTCATCAAAGGCCCAAGGCCTTTGAAGAAGGAAGCTCCAGAGACAGTAGAGCCATTGGTTGAAATTTTTGAAAACTCAAGAGTTCTGGAAGAATACCAGTGGATTGGGAACCTGAAAACTTGATCCTCTTGTTCAAATAGGAAGGAAGCCAAAAGTGGTTAACCTTAGGCTTATCAGTTTATTATCTCTAGTTGGCAAGATGCTAGAATCTACAATTAAGGAAGACGTAGCATTCCATGTTCATGCCAACATAGAACAGTACAACAACTATTGACTTTTTGGCCCTCGAATTTGAGTCGACACTTTAACTTACTCCAAGATCAATCTGACCCTTCCCTCCCACATAGCCCTACACTTTTCTTTCATCCATGCACCTATCAAAGAGAGTCTTAAATGCCCCTAATATATCCACTTCTATTAGCTCCCCTGGCAGTGCATTCCATACACCTATCACTGTATAAAAAAACAAAACTTTCCTCCAAAAAGCTTAAAGTTATGCCCCTTCATAACAGCAATTTCCACCCTGGGGAAAAGACTCTGGAATCCACTCCATATCATTCAGTAGCCTCCTTATTAGGTACCCTTTACTCAATACATTGTAAGAGTGTATGTTTGTAGTCTTCTGCTGCTGTAGCTCACCCACTATACGGTTCGACATGTTATGCATTCAGAGATCTTCTGCACAACACTGTTGTAATATGTGGTTATTTGACTTACTGTTGCCTTCCTATAAGCTTGAACAATTCTGGCCATTTTCTTCTGACCTGTTTCATTAACAAGTCATTTTTGTACACAGAACTGTCTCCCACTGGATGCTTTTTATTCTTTATACCATTTTCTCTAAACTCTAGAGACTGTTGTGCATGAAATCCTCAGGAGATCAGCTGTATCTGAGATACTCAAAGCACCCCATATGCCACCAACAATCATGCCACAATCAAAGTAATTTAGATCATATTTCTTCCCCTTTCTGATGTTTGGTCTGAACAACTGAATCTCTTGACTATGTCTGCAAGTTTTTTATGCATTAAGTTGCTGCCATATGACTGGCAGATGAGATATTTGCATTAACAAGCAGCTGTACAGGTGTACCTAATAAAATGGCCACTGAGTGTATGCCACTTATCATCCTATACACCTCTATCAAGTCATCTGTCAGCCTTCTCCTCTTCAAACAGATAAGCCATTGATCACTCAACCAATCCTCATAACATATCCTGGTAAATCTCCTCTGCTCCCTCTCTAATGTTTTGACAGCCTTTTGATAATGAGGTGACGAGAACTGAACACAATATTCCAAGCGTGGTCCAATCAAAGTTTTATAGAGTTGCATCATTACCTTGTGTCCTTTGAGTTAGTTTCCCTGCTAATGAAGACTAACACACCATATGCCTTCTAAACCACCCTATCTTCTTGCATGGCCACTTTGAAGTACCTGTGGACATGAATCCCAAGATCCCTATGTTCCCCCACACTGCCAAGAATTCTGCTGTTAACCTTGTATTCTGCTTTCAGGTTTGACCTTCCAAAGTGAATTCCATCACACTTTTCCAGGTTGAACTCTATCTGCCACTTCTCAGCCCAGCTTTGCATCCTATCGAAGTCCCTTTGTAACCTATGACAACCTTCTCCACTAGCCACAACACTATCAACCTTTCTCTCATCTGCAAACTTACTAACCAACCCTTCCGTTTCCTCAACCAGGCCAGTTATAAAAGTCACAAAGGGTATGGGCTCCCTGTCCAACACCACTGATTACCAGGCAGAATCTACTAGCATTCTATAACTTCAGTGGGCAAGCTAATTCTGAATCCAGGCAACCAAGTTTCCCTAGATCCCATGCCTCCCAATTTTCAGAATGAGACTAATATGGAGAATCCTGTCAAATGCCTTACTAAAATCCATATAACTACATCCACTGCTCTGCTTACATCAAAATGTTTTGTCATGTCCTCAAAGAATTCAGTCAGGTTCAGAGGCACAACCTGCCCCCCACAAAGCCATGTTGACTATTCCTAACCAGACTGTACTTCTCCAAATGGTCATAAATCCTGCTCTAAGAATCCTCTCCAATAGTTTGCCACTGATGTAAATCTCATTGGCCTCGGATAATACCCAGCATTATCTTATTAATTTCCTTGAATTAAAGAATAACATTTGCCACCCTCTGATACTCTGTCACTATTCCTGCGGCAGTGAGGTATATTTAAAAAGTTTGCTATGGTTTATTTATTCATCTGGAGATACAGCACAGAACAGGCCCTTCTGTCCCTTGGAACCGCACCACCAGCAACCACCAATTCAACCCTAGCCTAAACATGGGAAAATTACAATGACCAATCAACCTACTAACTGATATGTCTTTGGACTGTGGGAGAAAACTGTTGCACCTGGAGGAAACCCATGCATTCCACAGGGAGGATGTACAAACTCTTTACAGAGGATGCCAGGATTGCAATCCAAACTCTGATGCCCCAGCTGTAATAACGTCACGTTAACTGCTGCTCTGCCATGGTTTGAGGAAAGGAACTGTAGATGTTTGTTTTGGATTTCCAGAAGTACTTGACAAGGTGCCATATAAAGTCTGGTAAAAAGGATAAAAGTTTCCAATACCTAAGGGACTATGTTAGTTTGTAATTGAAATTGGTTATCAATAGAAGACAAACAACCATAAATAAACAGATGAGCAAGATATGACTAGTTGAACACACCAAGAATCTATTCTGGAGTCTCAATTATTTACTGCTTATATTCATGAATTAGAGGAGGGGACAGAGTGCAGGGTACCCAGCTTTACCAAACACATTGACCTAGGACAGAATGATATTTGGACTCTGTAACGTAATATAGATAGTTTGAGTGAATGGACAAAAACTTGATAAATAGAATATAATGTGGTTAAGTCTAAGGTCATGCATTTTAATTTTGACTTCTTTATTCAAGGAAAGCTATTCTAGTATTGGAGGCAGTTTAAATAAGATTCACTGTGCTAATTCCTGGGATGAGAGAGTGGGCCTATCATTAAACAGCTAAGTAAATTAGATCTATAGAGCTTGGAAGAATGAGGAGTAATCTTATTGAAATATATAAGAGGACATAATGATGTTGAAATGTATCCATTAGTACAGTTGGGGACAAAGTATAATCAAATACAGAAGAAAAATTGGGTCAGTACAGTAGGCAGAGTAGAAATGTTCACAATAAAACATGTGGTAGAATTAGAATGCTAAGTTCCATCCATTTTAATGTCAGGGCTCTGACCAGTAAGGCAGATGAACTAGATCAGCATATGGGAATATAATACTGTTGTAATCATTGTGATATGATTGATAGAAAGGCAGGGCTGGCATCTTGACATAACAGGTCGAGAAGATTCAGGTGTGATGGGGGATATAAAAGAAGAAACAAACAGGGAGGATACTTTAGAAGGTTCTTCAAATGAAACAATATTGATATAGCTTAGACATTGAAAAGGGGATATTTATTTTTCTGGGTGGTATATAGGCTACTCAATAGTCAGCAGGAGATAAAGGGGCAGATATATTATAGACAATAGACAATAGACAATAGGTGCAGAAGTAGACCATTCGGCCCTTCGAGCCTGCACCGCCATTCTGAGATCATGGCTGATCATCTACTATCAATACCCGGTTCCTGCCTTGTCCCCATGACCCTTGATTCCCCTATCCATAAGATATCTATCTAGCACTTCTTGAAAGCATCCAGAGAATTGGCCTCCACTGCCTTCTGAGGCAGTGTGTTCCACACCTCCACAACTCTCTGGGAGAAGAAGTTTCTCCTCAACTCTGTCCTAAATGACCTACCCCTTATTCTTAAACCATGCCCTCTAGTACTGGACTCTCCCAGCATCTGGAACATATTTCCTGCCTCTATCTTGTCCAATCCCTTAATAATCTTATATGTCTCAATCAGATCCCCCCTCAATCTCCATAATTCCAGCGTGTACAAGCCCAGTCTCTCTAACTTCTCTGCATAAGACAGTCCGGACATCCCAGGAATTAACCTAGTGAACCTATGCTGCACCTCCTCCACAGCCAGGATGTCCTTCCTTAACCCTGGAGACCAAAACTGCACACAATACTCCAGGTGTGGTCTCACTAGGGCCCTGTACAAATGCAAAAGGATTTCCTCGCTTTTGTACTCAATTCCCTTTGTAATAAAGGCCAATATTCCATTAGCCTTCTTCATTGCCTGCTGCACTTGCTCATTCACCTTCAGAGACTGATGAACAAGTACTCCTAGATCTCTTTGTATTTCTCCCTTACTTAACTCCACACCGCTCAGATAATAATCTGCCTTCCTGTTCTTGCTCCCAAAGTGAATAACCTCACACTTATTCACATTAAGCACCATCTGCTCAGTTTCTGCCCACTCTCCCAGCCTATCCAAGTCACCTTGAATTCTCCTAACATCCTCATCACATGTCACACTGCCACCCAGTTTAGTATCATCAGCAAACTTGCTGATGTTATTCACAATGCCTTCCACTAAATCATTGACGTAAATCGTAAACAACTGTGGTCCCAATACCGAGCCCTGTGGCACCCCACTAGTCACCACCTGCCATTCCGAGAAACACCCATTCACTGCTACCCTTTGCTTTCTATCTGCCAACCAGTTTTCTATCCATGTCAATATCCTCCCCCCAATGCTATGAGCTCTGATTTTACCCACCAATCTCCTATGTGGTACCTTATCAAATGCCTTCTGAAAGTCAAGGTACACCACATACACCGGATCTCCCGCGTCTATCTTCCTGGTTACATCCTCGAAAAACTCCAATAGATTAGTCAAGCATGATTTGCCCTTGGTAAATCCATGCTGGCTCCGCCCAATCCTATCACTGCTATCAAGATATGCCGCTATTTCATCTTTAATAATGGACTCTAGCATCTTCCCCACCACTGATGTTAGGCTAACAGGGTGATAGTTCTCTGTTTTCTCCCTCCCTCCTTTCTTAAAAAGTGGGATAACATTAGCCATTTGCCAATCCTCAGGAATTGATCCTGAATCTAACGAACATTGGAAAATGATCACCAATGCATCTGCAATTTCCAGAGCCACCTTCTTTAGTACCCTAGGATGCAGACCATCTGGACCTGGGGATTTGTTAGCCTTCAGTCCCATCAGTCTACCCATCACCGTTTCCTTCCTAATGTCAATCTGTTTCAGTTCCTCTGTTACCCTATGTCCTTGGCCCATCCATACCTCTGGGAGATTGCTTGTGCCTTCCCTAGTGAAGACAGATCCAAAGTACTTATTAAATTCGTCTGCCATTTCTCTGTTTCCCATAACAATTTCTCCCAATTCATTCTTCAAGGGCCCAACATTATTCTTAACTATCTTCCTTCTCTTCACATACTTAAAAAACTTTTGCTATCCTCCTTTATGTTCCTAGCTAGCTTGCGTTCATACCTCATTTTTTCTCCCCGTATAGTCTTTTCAGTTAAGTTCTGTTGCTCCTTAAAAATTTCCCAATCATCCGTCTTCCCACTCACCTTAGCTCTGTTATACTTCTTTTTTAATGCTATGCTATCTCTGACTTCCTTTGTCAACCACTGTGGCCACTTTCCCCCTTTGAATCCTTCCTTCTCCGGGGGATGAACTGATTTTGCACCTTGTGCATTATTCCCAAGAATATCTGCCATTGCTGTTCCACTGTCTTTTCTGCTAGAATATCCGACCAGTCAACTTTGGCCAGCTCCTCCCTCATGGCTCCATAATCTCCTTTGTTCAACAGCAATACTGACACTTCTGATCTGCCCTTATCCCTCTCAACTTGCAGATAAAAACTTATATTATGGTCACTACCTCCTAATGGCTCCTTTACTTCAAGATCACTTATCAAATCCTGTTCATTGCACAACATTAAATCCAGAATAGCCTTATCCCTGGTCGGTTCTCGTACAAGCTGCTCCAAAAATGCATCCCGTAGGCACTCTATAAACTCCCTATCCTGGAGTCCAGTACCAACCTGATTTTCCCAGTTCACCTGCATGTTGAAATCCCCCATAACTACTGCGACATTTCCTTTGCCACATGCCATTGTTAACTCCCTATTCAACTTGCAACCAATATCCATGCTACTGTTTGGGGGTCTGTAGATAACACCTATTGGGGTCTTTTTGCCCTTACTGTTCCTCAGTTCTATCCACACTGACTCTACTTCTCCTGATTCTATGTCCCCCCTTGCAAGGGACTGAATCTCATTCCTCACCAACAGGGCCATCCCACCCCCTCTGCCCACCTTTATGTCCCTTCGATAGCACGTATACCCTTGTACATTCAATTCCCAGGTCTGATCCCCCTGCAGCCATGTCTCCATTATCCCAACAACATCATAGTTACCCATTTGCACCTGAGCTTCAAGCTCATCCGCCTTATTTCTGACACTTCGTGCATTCAGATATAGAATTTTTAACCCATTTCTCCTCTCTCTGTTTAAATGGCTACCTATTGTGCGTAACCCAGCTCCCCGAACTCTCACTGGGCTATACGCCCCTTGATTTTTGTTGTCCTTCTTAAATTTACTTACTCTTTCTGCACATTTAACTCCATGCTCCATCAGACCATCCCTCTGCACATGTATCCTCCTTATCACTCGTTCCGCCTCACCTTTCTCTACTTCACACTTAATATTCCGGAACCGTGTAGTCCCCACCTGTCCTTTATACTTCATCTTGCTATCCTCTCTCACATTCTGGATCCCTGCCCCCTGAAAATTTAGTTTAAACACCCCCAAGCAGCACTAGTAAACTTTCCTGCAAGAATGTTAGTACCCCTCCAGTTCAGGTGTAAACGGTCCCGTCGGAACAGATCCCACCTTCCCTGGAACAAAGCCCAATTATCTAAAAACCTGAAGCCCTCCCTCCTGCACCATCCTCTCAGCCATGTATTGATCTGTATAATCCTTCTGTTCCACGCCTCACTCGCACATGGCACAGGTAGCAATCCTGAGATTGTTACCCTGGAGGTCCTGCCCTTCAGCTTCGCACCTAACTCCCTGAACTCACTACGCAGGACCCCCTCACTCTTCCTAACCACGTCGTTGGTCCCTACATGGACCACAACACCTGGATTCTTGCCCTCCCTCTCGAGAATAACCTGCACCCGATTGGAGATGTCCTGGACCCCGGCACCAGGGAGGCAACATACCATCCGAGACTCCCGATCTCCCCCACAAAATCTCCTATCTGCCCCCCTGACTCTAGAATCCCCTATCACTACCGCTGTCCTCTCTTCCCTCCTCCCCTTCTGAGTGGAGGGTCCACCCTCAGTGCCAGAGACAGGACCACTGCAACTTTTTCCTGGTAGGTCATCCCCACCAACAGTATCCAAAACGGTATACTTATTGTTGATGGGAATGGCCACAGGGGTGCTCTGCTCTCTCTGCCTGCTCCCCCTCGATCTCCTGACAGTCATCCAGTTGCCTACCTCCCATATTTTCGGTGTGACTACCTCCCGATAACGCTTATCTATCTTCGTCTCTGCCTCCCGAATGATCCGTAGTTTATCCATCTCCAGCTCCAATTCCCTAACTCGCTCTGATAGGAGCCGTTATTTATATTGATAAATAATAGACAGTGCAAGAAGAATGTGGCTGTAGTGATGGAGGATCACATCTTCCTCACTATTAACAGGGATTGCTTTAGTGTAAACGGATTAGATAGGGTGGATTTTTAAATATATCCAGCAAAGCTTTTCATGCCATTATGTGGATAGTCTCACTCAGAAGGAGGCAGTGTCGGACCCAATCACAGCAAATGACACAATGCATGTTGATGAAGTGTAATTGGGTGAGTACTTTGAGTCTGGTGAGTTTAACTTGGTAAATTTGTATGTCATTGTGGAAAGGGACAAGGATAATCGAGACATTAAGTGGGCGAGGCCAGTTTCAATATCATTCAACATGCCCTGAAAAATGTGCAATAGTGCACAGATTTGCAGAAAGTTGAAGTCTTTTCAAGTTAAACAGTGAGAGGCTTGGACCATTGTGTTCCGTCAATGTCATTAGTAGGAAATTTATTTGTAAAGTCAGAGGCTGCATAGAAATGGACCCTTCAGCACAGCTTGTCCACACCAATCTTTTACACTATTTACATAACTCCTTTTGCCTCTATTGGACTGTATTCTTCTGTATCTTGCCTATTTAGGCGCTTGTGTAAATGCCTCCTAAATGTCATAATTGCATCTGTAGAAGACCATAAGATAGAGGAGCAATAAGCCATTTAGATCACCAGGTTTGACCCAGCATCTCCCTGGCAGATTTCAACTGCTCTCTGTGTAAAAACCTACCTTTCAGATCCCTTTTAACATTCCTTCCTCTCACCTTAAACTGCTGGTTTTGATACCTTTATCTTGGGAAAGATACTTCATTATCTGTCCCAAAGGATTATAGGCAGTAGTTATACCAGTAATACCAAGTTACTTGAAAAGTTCTGAGGAACAGTATTAACCTACAATGTAAAGGAGGTGATTAATCAGGGATAGGCAGCATGGTAACTAATTTTTGAAGAGGTAAACAAATATTTTGATGTAGGTGCTGTGATTGCCATGGTCCTCATTAAATGTCCCACATATGATCCTGGTCCAAAACCTCAGCTTCCTCGGATTCCAGGAAAATTAGAAAATTGAATCTAAAGTTAGCTTGGTAATAGGAGTCAGAAGATGATGTTGCAGGATTGCTTTGTGAATGGAAGCCTGTGAGCACAGTGTGCCATAGGAATTATTGCTGGGACCCTGGACTTTGTTACATGCAAAAAGGACATAAATAACAATGCAGTAAGTATGACGCAGATTGGTACTGATCTTGATAAAGGGAGAAATCTTAGGTTACAGAACAACATTGATCAGTTGGTAAAATAATCAGGATGAGGCGGATCTAACTTCATCCTGTAAATTGTGAAGCAATGCATTTTTTTTTGGGGGGGGCGGTGTTGCAGCCTAATAGACGAAGAGGTATACCATGAGAATGTTGGGGAACCAAAGGACCTCACTGAAAAGGCTCAAATATTATTCAAGATGCCAGTCCAGCCAGAAAGGGTGGTGAAGAACACACACACACACACACACACACACACACACATATATATATATAAAACCAGAGGGATTTTTGATCCATCGGATGGACTGCACGGCGTTGTCGGGCAAGACGAAGGGAAGTGGTGTCTGCCTACTGATCAACACATCAACACTGCGTGGTGCTCAGACAAAGTGGCACTGACAAGCTCCTGCAGACCGCACCTGGAACACCTGCTGGTGAAGTGTCGTCCCTACTATCTGCCACAGGAATTCACCTCGGTTGTACTGACAGCGGTCTACGTTTCCCCCCCAGGTGGACGTGGAGTGTGCTCTGAACATACTGTATGCCAACATCAGCGAACTTGAGACCAGGTATCCGGAGGCTTTGCTCATTACAGCCGGGGACTTTAACTAGGTCAACCCCAGAAAGGCGCTGCCAAAGTTATACCAACATGTCTCCTGCCCCACTAGAGACTCGAATGTACTTGACCACTGCTACACAGCAGTCAAGGATTCCTACCGTTCCGTCCCACGACATCACTTTGGAAAATTGGACCATCAGACGGTACTCCTCCTCCCGGCTTACAAGCAGAAACTGAAGCGGGAGGTCACGGTTTCAAAAGTAGTGTCGTGTTGGACGGGGGAAACGGATGAGGTCCTTGGTGACTGCTTTGAATCGGTGGACTGGTTAGTATTCAAGCACTCAGCAGCTAACATCAATGAGTATGCCTCAGCTGTCACGGACTTCATTTGGAAATGCACAGAGAACTGTGTGTCTCACGAGACAATCCGGGTATTCCCTAACCGAAAACCTTGAATGAATTATGAGGTCAAGTCCCTTTTAAAGGCTAGAGCTGCGGTTTTTAGGTCCAAGGATACCAGTCGCTACACGGAATCCAGGCACGAACTCCGGAAAGCCATTAAGGGTGCCAAGAGACAATATCGAGCCAAGTTGGAAGCCCAGGCTAACCAAAGGGATGCCAGTAGACTATGGCAGGGTCTAAATGAGATCACTGGGTGCAAAGAAAAGGCTGGGAATATCAATAACTGTGGCACTTCTCTTCCTGACGAACTTAACGTATTCTACATATCCTCCTGCCTCTCAGTTTTTTTGCACTACCTTACTTCCCATTTTTCTATTTTCTATTTATGACTTACAATTTAAAAGTTTAATATTTACTAATTTTAACTATTTTTAATATTTATAATATATAATATTTGTAATCCAGGGAGTGTGAAGCGCAGAATCAAATATCGCTGTGATGATTGTACGTTTTAATACCAATTGTTTGGCGACAATAAAGTATAAAGTATAAAGTACACACACAAACACACGAGGGGTGATTGGTAAGTTCGTGGCCTGAGGTAGAAGGAGTCAATTTTAGAAAACCTCGCACATTTATTTTTTCTACATTTACACACTTAGTCCAGCATTCGTGGAGCATACGGATCCTTTCTTTGTAGAAGTTGGCGTCTTGGACTTCCAGAGGTAGTCCACAGAAGGGGTGATTGATACGTTTGTGGCCTAAGGTAGAAGGAGATGAGTTATTAACTTCAAACTTTCTGCATTTTTACTCGAAGAGTTGAACTGCACGTGCATGTAACAAGAGCTGTATAACTCATCTCCTTCTACCTAAGGCCACAAACTTATCAATCATCCCTGCTGTGGACCACCTGGAGGTCCAAGACGCTCTTGTTACATTAACGTGCAGTTCAACTTTTTGAGTGATAATGCAGAAAGTTTGAAGTTAATAATTCATCCCCTTCTACCTTCGGCCACAAACTTATCAATCACCCTTCGTGTGTGTGCCAAGCTGTATCGGCCCTTGCCCTTCCCTTGGACAACATCGGTGTCATGAAGAGGGGAGACTTGCAGCATGGGCAACTGCCAGTCTTTCATACAACCTTGCCCAAGCCTGGGTCCTGGAGAGGGAAGACTTTCCAGGTGCAGATCCATGGTCTTGCAAGACTAATGGATGCCTTAATAATATATATATATGAATTGCAGCATAAAGTTGACACAAGAGACTGTAGAGCAATGAACAAAATGCTGGAGGAACTCAACGGATTAGTCAACATCTGTGCAGGAAAATGAACATCTAACATTTCAGGTTCAGAACTAGTCCCGATGAACAGATGAAGGGTCTTTACCTAAAACATCAAATGTCCATTTTCCATGCAGTGAGAAGATGTTGCATAGAGTAGAGTCGGGAGGTCTTGGTTAGCACAACTTCATAAAATATTTGTTAGCCCACTGCTGGAATACTGAGTGCAGTTCTGGTCACTGCACAAAATGGAGGCGATGATTGCGTTGGAAAGGGTGCAGTGGATGTTCACCAGCAGGTCATTTAGGTTGTTTTTTTTTCAATTATGAGGAGAGACTGAATAGGCTGGGCGTGTTTCCCATGGAACACAAGAAACTGAGAGGGAACCTGATTGTGGTAAATGAAATTACAAGCACCATGGAGTAACAAATAAAAGTTTGAGGAACTCAGGGTCTTGATTAAAACCATCATCTATTTATTTTCCTCCACAAATGCTGCCTGCCCCATTGATTCACTCCAGCAATTTGTTTTTCTATTCCAGATGCCAATTACTGCAGTCTCCTGTGTCTCCATGAGAGTCGTGGATAGGTCATGGTTATTGAGAAACATTTCCTTATGGTAGAGGGTGTAAATTTAAAGTGATTTAAAGAGGAAGCTAGGAAGAAATATTTTGACACAAAGGTCAATGCAGTCTGAATGCACTGCTAACAAAAGTGTTGAATCAGATACTCCATTAAGAAGCATTTGGATGAACAACAAGGCAAAGTTATTTAAGGATCAAGTGCTGATAAACGGGATTAGTATGGGTGCTTGGGAGGGCCGTGATGGGCTGAGGGGTTTGTTTCGGTGCTACAAACTCTCAATTAAGGGGACATAATTCCAAGATTATTGGACGGGGATTTAAAATTTATAACTTAATCCTAATACGTGTGAGATAAATAAAACAAATGGATGAGGACATACAGAATATAGTAAATGATAGGGTATTGAGGAAATTTGATAAACAGAGTACTCTTGGAGTTCAAGTTCATGATCGCCTCAAAGTGGCAACATGGGTATAAAGGATGGAGCAAAACGGATATGGAATACCTGCCTTCAAAGGTCCAGGCATGGAACATAAGAGTTGGGGTATTATGTCGCAACTTTACAAAACACTGGTAGACCACAATTGGACTATTGTGTGCATTTCTGTTGCCACACTATGGAGAGGATGTTCTAGTGCCAGAGACAGTATTGAATAGATTCACCAAGATGTTGCTTACAGTGGGAGTTTTGGGGAGAGATTGGATAAGCTTGATTTGTTTTCTTGGGGTAAAGAAATCTGAAAGGTGACCTAATGGAAATATATTCAATTATAATAGTTATAGATAGGGGTGATAGTAGTAATATATGCCAACTGGTAGCATTATCATGAGCAAGGGGAAGGAGTTTTAAAAGAGATTTAACGAGGAAGTTTTTACATAGAGGGTGTTGATGACTGGAACTTACTGCCAGAGGAATGATGTTCAGATACAACCATTCTGTTTTAGTGACATTTTGAAATGCACTTCAATAGAAGACTACAAATGTGAGGCAGGCAAATAGGATTCATATAGTTGGCCAAAAATGCTTGGCATACATCTGATAGCCGGAAGAGCATAATTCTGTGCTATACAGCTCTGAGTTTCTATGACTCTAAAACTGTGGTCTGTAGGAACTTCTTGCTGAAGTTGGTGAATCTGTGGAACTAATTATCCTAAAGTGTTGCAGAGGGTAGATCATTACAGGTATTCAAGGAGAACATAGAGAGCTTTTTTAAAAGATCGGGGAATTAAGAGTTATGGAGTACTAGCAGAAAGAGACGATGAGACCTTGGGGCAGATCAGAATGAATGGTGAGGTCTGCCTGAAGGGTTCAATGGATGACCCATTTTTTGTTTGGTTCTTACTTTATTGTTGCCAAACAATTGGTACTAGAACGTACAATCATCACAGTGGTACTTGATTCTGTGCTTCACACTCCCTGGATTACAAATATTAAATATTAAAAAATATTAAAAATAGCAAAAATTAGTAAATATTAAAACTTTAAATTATGAATCATAAATAGAAAATGGAAAAATGTGAAGTAAGGTAGTGCTAAAAAACTGAGATGCATGTCCAGATATTTGGAGGGTACGGCCCAGATCCGGGTCAGGATCCGTTCAGCAGTCTTACCACAGTTGGAAAGAAGCTGTTCCCAAATCTGGCCATACAAGTCTTCAAGCTCCTGAACCCTCTCCCGGAGGGAAGAGGGACGAAAAGTGTGTTGGGTGGGTGGGTCGTGTCCTTGACTATCCTGGCAGCACTGCTCTGACAGCGTGCCGTGCAAAGTGAGTCCAAGGATGGAAGATTGGTTTGTGTGATGTGCTGCGCCATGTTCACGATCTTCTGCAGCTTCTTTCGGTCTTGTACAGGACAACTTCCATACCAGGTTGTGATGCACCCTAGAAGAATGCTTTCTACGGTGCATCTATAAAAATTAGTGAGGGTTTTAGGGGACAGGCAAAATCTCTTTACATTTCTCGGGAAGTAAAGGCGCTGGTGGGCCTTCTTGGCAGTGAACTCTGCTTGGTTGGATCAAGTCAGGTCATTTGTGATATTGACCCCGAGGAACTTAAAGCTTTTGACCTGTTCCACTTGCGCACCACCAATGTAAATTGGGTCGTGCGGTCTGCTACTCCTTCTGAAGACAACAACCAATTCCTTTGTCTTGCTGACTTTGAGGGATAGGTTATTGTCTTCACACCATGCCACCAGGTTCTTAATTTCCTCTCTGTACTCAAACTCATCATTACTCGAGATACAGCCTACAATTGTTGTGTCATCAGCAAACTTATATGCCGAGTTTGATGGAAACTTGGCTACACAATCATGGGTGTACAGTGAGTACAGCAGGGGCTGAATACACAGCCTTGTGGGGCACCGGTGCTCAGAGTGATTGTAGAGGAGAGCTTGTCCCCTATTTTTACAGCCTGGGTCCTGTCTGTGAGGAAGTTGAAGATCCAGCTGCAGATCTGAGTGCTAAGGCCCAGGTTCCAGAGCTTAGGAATCAGTTTATTTGGAATGATGGATTATTCTCCAGGTGTTCTAAGGAGGAAAGTAGGGCCAGACAGATGGCATCTGCCGTTGACCTGTTGCGCCGGTAGGCGAATTGCAAAGCATCAAGGTTGACCGGTAGGTTGTGGTTGATGTGTGCCATAACCAATCTCTTGAAGCACTTCATAGCAATTGATGTCAGAGCCACAGGTTGATAGTCATTCAGGCATGCCACCTTGCTCTTCTTCGGCACTGGGATTATCGTTGCCTTCTTACAACACGAGGGGATCTTAGACTGAAGCAAGGAGCAATTGAAGATGTCAGCAAACACTCCAGCTAGCTCGCTTGCTCAGGCCCGGAGAACCCGTCCTGGGACGCCATCCGGGCCCGTTGCCTTCCTTGGATTTATCTTCAGGAAGGCCCTTCTAACATCCTCGGTGACAATGAATCTTGATGCCACCAGGTCCGGTTCATCGGGAGGGAGCGGGACGCTCCTCTTCTGTTCGAATCTTGCGTAGAATATGTTAAGTTTGTCAGGAAGAGAAGTGCCACAGCTATTGATATTCCCAGCCTTTTCTTTACGCCCAGTGATCTCATTTAGACCCTGCCACAGTCTACTGGCATCCCTTTGGTTAGCCTGGGCTTCCAACTTGGCTCGATATTGCCTCTTGGCGCCCTTAATGGCTTTCTGGAGTACACGCCTGGATTCCGTGTAGCAACTGGTATCCCCGGACCTAAAAGCCACAGCTCTAGCCTTTAAAAGGGACATGACCTCATAATTCATCCAAGGTTTCTGGTTAGGGAATACTCGGATCGTCTTGCGAGACACACAGTCCTCCGTGCATTTCCAAATAAAGTCCGTGACAGCTGAGGCATACTCATCGAGGTTAGCTGCCGAGTCCTTGAATACTAATCTGTCCACCGATTCAAAGCAGTCACGGAGGACCTCATCGGTTTCCTCCGTCCAATATGACACTACTTTTGACACTGTGACCTCCTGCTTCAGTTTCTGTTTGTAAGCCGGGAGGAGGAGTACGGCCTGATGGTCCAATTTTTCGAAGTGAGGTCATGGGACGGAACGGTAGGCATCCTTGACTGCTATGTAGCAGTGGTCAAGTATATTTGGGCCTCTAGTGGGGCAGGAGACATGTTGGTATAACTTTGGCAGCGCCTTTCTGAGGTTGGCCTGGTTAAAGTCCCCGGCTGTAATGAGCAAAGCCTCCGGATACCTGGTCTCAAGTTCACTGATGTTGGCATACAGTATGGTCAGAGCACACTCCACGTTCACCTGGGGGGGAAACGTAGACCGCTGTCAGTATGACCGAGTGAATTCCCGTGGCAGATAGTAGGTACAGCACTTCACCGACAGGTGTTCCAGGTCCGGGCTGCAGGAGCTTGTTAGTGCCACTGTGTCTGAGCACCACGCAGTGTAGATCAGTAGGCAGACACCACCTCCCCTCGTCTTGCCCGAAGATGCCGTGCGGTCCATCCGATGGATTGAAAATCCCTCCAGTCGGATGGCACAGTCGGGGTGGCAGGGGAGAGCCAGGTGTCGGTGAAGCAGAATACACAGCTGTTCTACATCTCCCTGCAGTAGGTGCGTCTCCCTTTAAGATCATCCACCTTGTTCTCTATGGCTTGAACATTAGCTAGTAGGATGGAGGGCATAGGGACCCTGAAGCCCTTCAGCTTCAATCTGACCAGCAGCCCAGCTCTTTTCCCATGCTTCCTTGGTAAGTAGTGCATCTTTCCAGGTTTCCATCGATTCAGTGTGTTGTTCTCAGCTCTTTAAGGTTGGTGGACGCGTTCCGCGGGAATCAATCGGCGTGTCGTGTCATCGTGTGCTCCAGGTCGGGCCGAGTAACGGGGGAGGCTCCGCTACCACTTCCAGCTGCCGGGGGCCCAGGCTGTCGATTGGGTCGGGCCCCGAAGCTGACACTTGATCCCGGATGGCCGGGTTCCTTACTGAAACAAGTCCTTAAGCCGAGTCACGGTTGCGGAGGCCTCCGCTTCAGTTGAGCCTCGGGCTCGATTTCCGTAGTCGGCAGCGGAGGCCTCACTTCTGGCAAGTATTTGATGGCCACCAACGGGGCTTTACGGTGGGGCACCTTGAGGTCTCCACCATCACTTCTGTGTAGTCGTCTGCTCCGGAGAGGTGCTGGTCGGAATGGGCCGCGTCTCCAAGTGCTCCGGCACGGTAGCAGACCGCGGGTCTCCAGGAACGTGATGCACCTCATTGGTCGGGTCCAGATGCGGTCTGGAGTTTAAGAAGCAGTTCGGCGCGGTGGTCTCCAGCTGGGTCAGTAGCTTCGCCAGGGTGTTGGTGATCTTTATCTTGCTAAATTGGAGGGTTAGAAGGGTTTCTCAGGTATAGGATAGTGGAGAGGGCAGTTTGCTCGGGAGGGCACGTACAAAGTCGTCAGTTACCGGCGCCATCTTTAACGGGAATCTTATTGGAGATTCAGATGATAATTATAAAAATCACTTCATAAATGCTGCCCCTGAAACATGTTTTACCTCTAAACACATTACATTACAGCACAGCACAGGAACAGGCCCTTCTGTTATGATATTGTACCAACTTAATTAAGGTAATTGATACCATATTACAATCCCTTCTTCCTTCACACACTCCATATCCCTCCATTCTCTCTATATTAATGTGCCAATCTAAGAACCTCTTAAATATCTCTTAAGCATCACATGAAGCTGAATTATATGAACTCCAGTCTTGAAATCAATGGTTCAGAATTGCCAGACTAGTAACTTAACCAAAATGCTACTTTACCTCTAATTCATGACCCTTTGTAGCTATTGAGGTTGGACGTCCGTTCCTTGCTTCGATATTGTGTTTTCTGGGCATGTAAAACTTAATATCAAACCTTTAACTAATTAACTAAGCCAAGGTGATTAAAACAACAAACCTTATATTTCATAGGCAGCAATGTCCCAAAGTGTTGTATTAGATATGACAGAAGTGCATCTTAACAAAAATGAGAGGAGAAAAAGATTAGGGGGTAATTTCAGGGTTTAGAGTCCAGTAGTTAAAGATGTCAACTACAAAACAGCTAAAACTCCAGATTCACACAAGGATTGGGAAAGGGCTTGCATTATAGGAAAGTCTTTTAAAATGTAATAATTGGGTTTTTATACCCTTCTTAAAGAAGAATGGTTTCATCTTGTATGTGAAAGCACAAAGAGGCTCAATCATACAAGGGCTGATGATTTCAAATACTAAAACAAATAATATATGATGGCAATTTTCTATTGGCTGCCTTTCTGTATCAGAACAATTGTTGCTTTCGATCAAAGCCAGTTGAAAGAGTGAAATTAGCTTACTGGTGTTCAGACTGAATTTGGAGCTATAAATCAGCTGCTCCCGGGCCAGCAAAGGCCCATTGACACCTTTGTTTCACTTCCTAGGTGGCAGCAGTGATTAAACAAAGGGTGGAGCAAGAATAGAGGCTGGGCTGCAGCTATTAACTTGTTACAGTTTCAACAACAGTGGAAGAATGCAAAAGCCCCAAAAAATGTGGTATGAGTAAGATAATGGGACATAGATGATTGATGGAGCAAGTCAGTATCTCCTTGGTCTGTAGTCTACAGTCCTTCATGGCACCAAATACTGAAGCACCAGTGTGCATTCAGACAAATACTGAATTGCACTTGTCTCCTCATAAGTGTGTATTTGATGCTGAAATACCATATAGGAACAATAATAAAACAGCTACAGCACATAATGTTTCAGTGAAGACAATATAATTTTCCTGACTAGGAAATGTGCGTTAGCTTTAGAATTAATAGTTCCTGTTAACATCTGTTGGATTGCTTCTGAGTGTGTGTGCTACCAATACAAGAGCTTCCAGCCCACTTTCAGTTCCTCGCCCCACAAGCATTTTGTTCTAAAATCCACCACCGGAAGATCTAACATTGCATGATGCTGAAGGTGATTTGTCACCAATGTGGGGTTCATAAGTGTGGGACAGATTTGCTGAGGGGAGAGGAGCTGACAATGGGCTGCTGGCACTGTTATTGGCAGTGCAATCATTGGTAGAGTCGTCACACCAGGAGGTTTTTGGAAAGAGCGAGTTAGCAGTTTGGTTAAGGTTTAGTGACAAGGGTTGGATTATTATTTTAATATTTATTAATATTTATTTTTGATAATAATAATTATTGCTTATTTTATTTATCCATTAATCAATAATATCTGTGGAATAATTTCAGTATTAGGTTTTTGATATTACAATCATTCAATTAATGTATTCCATTTGTTATAAAGAATAATGCAACATGCTGAGGTTGTGAAGGATCTACATAAGCAGAAATTTTATTGGTAGACATTAATAGTCAGGGAGGGACAACCAGGCTGGTTCAGGTGAACAGGTCTGTGGATGGTAGGAGTGGTCAGGCAAGGATTGTGAGTTAAGGTGGTAGTTGAAGTGGGCGAGGGGTGGGGTGAATGGAGATAGCAGGAAATGAGTCAGACGTGGAAATAAGGCCGCCAAAGTGAGAAGTAAAATACAGAAGGTAGAAATCCAATGAGAATTGGAAATGATGCTGATGAAAGGATCATCACCCTGAAACGTTAACAATTTTACTCTCCATAGTTGAAGCCTGATGTGTTGAGTTTTCATTTTTAGTTCTTATTTCCCTTTAAACAACACTGAACAAAGCTTCACAAGTGCTGTAAGGACCTTTACAAAATTATCATTCCCTCAGAAATAATCAGTAAGCTTCAGGACCTTGCATCAATATATCGTTGTGCAATTTGATTCTTGATTTCCTGACTTGCAGACCCTGTCAGTTCAGATTGGCAACAACATCTCCTCCACGATCTCCATCAGCTCAGATGCACCACAAGGCTGTGTGCTTAGCCACCTGCCCTACTCACTTTACACCTATAACTGTGTGGCTAAGCACAGCTCCAATGCCATATTTAAGTTTGCTGATGACACCACTGTTGATGGCCAAATCAAAAATAGTGACAAATCAGCATTTAGGAGGGAGATGGAAAATCTAGCTGAGTGGTGAAACAACAACTTGTCATTCAATGTCAGCAAGACCAAGGAGCTGATTATTGACTTCAGGTGGAGAAAAACAGGAGGCACATGAGCTAGTGCTCATCAGGGATCAGAGGTGGAGAGGGTCAGCAACTTTAAATTCCTTGGTGATGTCATTTCAGAGGAGCTGTCAAAGGCTCAGTACATAAGTGCAATTATGAAGAAAGCACAGCAGTGCCTCTACTTCCTTAGTAGTTTACGAAGATTCGTCATGACTTTTAAAACTTTGACAAACTTCTATAGATGATGTGGAGAGCTTATTGACTGGTTGCATCACAGTCTAGTATGGAAAAACCAATGGCCTTAAATGGAAACACTACAAAAAGTAGTGGATATACCCAATCCATCATGGGTAAAGCCCTCCCAACCACTAAGCACATCTATATGGAGCGGGATCACAGGAAATCAACATCTATCATCAAGGACCCCCCCCCCCCACCCCAACAACACAGGCTATGCACTCTTCTTGCTGCTGCCTTCAGGAAGAAGGCAAAGGAGCCTCAGGATCCATGCAACCAGGTTCAGGAACAGCTATTACCTCTCAGCCATCAAAGTCTTGAACGAGAGGAGATAACTTCACTTGCTTCTTCACCGAACTGTTCCTGCAACCAATGGGTTAACTTTCAAGGATTCTTTATCTCATGTTCTTGATATTTATTGTTTTACTTTTCTTCTGCACTTGAACATTTTGTTGTCCTTTGCATATTGATTGTTAGTCTATCCTGTTGATTGAGATCTTCCTTTGACACTATTGTGTTTCTTGGAGTTACTGAGTATGCCTGCAAGATAACAAATCTTAGAGTTGTGTATAGTGACATATATGGTCTTTGATAATAAACTTTGATAATAAAATTGAACTTTTGAACTTTGAACTTTTATTGTGACTACTCTGCGTCAATCATGGACAAAAAGACTTTGAGTAGGATCAATACAGGTGTTGTACAGTCTCTTTCTGATCTTCGCCTTAGGTTAGCATGACAGATGCATGGGGGACCAGAAGGTCAATGAACAGATTCAGTCATGTATGGTTGGATTTAATTTATTATTTTGTTTTATTGTTTAGGATCCCACCCATTATTTCAGCTTCCATTTTGACTTCTTACAGGAAACTCTGATGCATAAAAACAAGAATGGTCAGGATGGGGTACAGTATCATCCCTCAGGCCATTAGGCTACTGAACTACCTGCTGCATCACATTCAAAGTATCACTGGTTAATCTGTTCTGTACCTTACAACATTTAATTTATGCAGTTTAGTTCAGAATCAGAATCAGGATCAGATTTATTAGCACCGGCATGTGGCGTGAAATTTGTTAACTTAGCAGCAGTAATTCAATGCAATACATAATATAGCAGAGAGAAAAAAAATAAAATTTTAAAAAATTATAATAAATAAACAAGAATAGATTAAAAACGTGCAAAAACAGAAATACTGTATATTAAAAAATTGAGGTGGTGTCCAAAGATTCAATGTCTATTTAGGAATCGAATGGCAGAGAAGTTGTTCTTGAATTGCTGTGTGTGTGCCTTTAGGCTTTTGTACCTTCTACCTGGTGGTAAGAGTGAAAAAAGGGCATGCTGTGGGTGCTGGAAGTCGTTAATAATGAATGCTGCCTTTCTGAGATCATCATCATCATCAGGTACTATGCCCAGTTTGAGCTTTGACTGCCATGGCCCACGCATTCCTGTTTCGGGTCAAGTGGATCAATTCATTGGTATTCATTTCCAGTTCTCTGGCTGCTGTCTCCATCATCATTTGTCTTTGCCTTCCTTTTGTTTTCTTCCCTTTAATCTTTCCCATAATTACCAGCCATTCTAACTCCTTTTTCCTAATCACATGTCCAATGAAGTTATGTTGCCTTTTCATGATCTCATACATTATTTCCCTTTTTGTGCTTGACATTCTCGTTAGATATTTGTTTCCTCCATAATATTCTTTGCATTCTCCTCAAAAACCACATATCTGCTGCTTCAATTTGTTCCCTCATTTTACACGATATTGTCCAACATTCTGAGCCATATAACATAACTGGATAAACGTAACAGTTCAGTACTCTGAGGCGGGTTGTCATGCCTAGTTTAGTGTTGGTCAGTATACTCTTCATTCTCGTAAAGGTGTTTTTTGCCATCCCTATTCTTCTTTTGATGTCCACGTGGCACCTGCCATCTGATGTCACCCAGCTTCCGAAGTAGCAAAAGTTCTGTACTAGTTTTATGTCTTCCCCGTTTATTTTTAGCCTGCAGATAGGATTCTCCTTCTTTTTGGATATCACCATACATTCTGTCTTTTTGCAATTGATAGATAGACCCATTTTTGCACTTTCTTCAACAATTATATCAATTAAGTTTTGTAGTTCTTCCTCCATACTTGCAATTAACACAGTGTCATCCGCATATCTGAAATTATTGATGTTTTCAACGTCAACTTTGATTCTCAAGATGTCTCTTATTGTATCTGCTGTTGACCAATTGTGGCAATAGGCAAATTACAATGGGTCCAGGTCCTTGCTGAGGCAGGAGTTCAGTCTAGTCATGACCAACCTCTCAAACCATTTCATCACCATCAATGTGAGTGCTACTGGGCGATAGTCATTAAGACAGCCCATATTATTCTAATCAGGCACTGGTATAATTGTTGCCTTTTTGAAGCAAGTGGGAACTTCTGCCCATAGCAGTGAGCGGTTGAAAATGTCCTTGAAAACTCCCGCTAGTTTGTTAACTTATGCATAATTCATCTGTAGATTTTATCCATACATTCACAAATTCTTGTGTGTTATGTATACTACTGTGCTTTACACCCTGGTTCAGAGAAACATTGTCTCATTTGACGGCATACATGTATATCGTTAAATAACAATAAATCTGACTTGAAATTGAATTTTGCATTACTTGAAGGTATGTCAACACACCGATCAGTTTAGAATGAACTGTATTTTTAAAGACAAAAACAAATCCTGCTTTGCAAAGTAAAGCTCGCTCCTGGCATGGACAGAAGTCCAAAAGAAGCTATTCAATCCATTGGACCTATTCCTGTTATTTTTAAGAACTATGAATTAATTCCATTCCTCAGCTCTCTTCCCTTGGCACAATTTCATTTTGCTGAAAGCCTAGTTTCAACTGCCTTTTGTATGTTGCTGTTGAATCTGCTTCTGCCTCTCTCTCAGACATTTTGTTCAAGATCATAGCAACTCAAATGGATTACAAAAAAATCCTCGTCTGAGTTTAATGGCAATGAGAAATTAGACACCTCTTGTTACTTCCTGCCACTGGGAATAATCTTTTCAAAGACCATCTATTAAAACTCCTCATACCATTTTTCATTTTATTTAGATGAGATACCAAAAGAAGACTCCATGGATTCTCCAAGTTGAATGCTATGTATGTCACAATGCTAATTTGAAAAAAGAGTTGGGTGTCTTCTCTGGTGTCACTATAGATCCATCAACCAATATTTATGGATATTTATGGAACAAATTGTGTGTTGTGTTTCTAACATCACAATAGTGATTATCCAACAGAAGTGCCCAATTTGTTTTAGAGGATGGTGAGACAGAGTAAGGTTCTCAAAGCTTCCATATAAATGCAAATTTTTGTCACTTCCCTTCCTTGAAGATCAATCCCATTTTCACTAGTATCCAAAAGCAACTGGTATAACAAACAGGATTTGTCTTGAATTGCATTTCACCAGTCTGTATTGCACTATCTCTAACATTCTGATATCGTGCAATACTCTTCAACAAGGATGCTCAGAATTCACCATAATACTTTCCAGCAGTAATTTACAAATGCTACCACAAAGCTACCACCATGCCTTTGCCTACGTATTGATGTCTCTGAATCTTTTAGTCACTGATAATGAAGAGACAGGACAGATGATATGTGTCACAAACATGAGAAAATCTGCAGATGTCATTTTGAGCCAAGGCCCTTCTTCAGGAAAATAGGAAAAAAAAAGAGATGGGAAGCCAAAGTAAGAAGGTGGGGGAAAGGAGAGGAAGAAATATAAGGTGGTAGGTGATAGGTGAAACCGAGAGATGGGGAAGAGTGAAATAGAGAGCTGAGAAGTTGATTGGTGAGAGATAAAGGGCTGGATAAGGGGGAATCTGATAGATGAGGACAGAAAACCATGGAAGAAAGGGAATGGGGAGGAGCACCAGAGGGAGGCAATAGGCAGGTAAGGTAATAAGGTGAGAAAGGGAAATAAGAACGGAAAATGCTGAAGGGGGAGGACTATTACTGGAAGTTTGAGAAATTGATGTTCATGCCATCAGGTTGGAGCTACCCAGATGGAACATAAGGTGTTGCTCCTCCAACCTGAGTGTGGCCTCATTGCGGCAGTAGAGGAGTAGAGGACGCCATTGGCTGACAAGTGAGAACAGGAATGGAAAGTAGAATAAAAATGGGTGGCCAATGGGAGATCCATTTTGCTCGGCGAAACGGTCTCCCACTCTACTTTGAGTCTTACTGATATACAGGAGCACACATTGGGAACATCGGGTACAATAGTTGACTCCAAAAGACTCACAGGTGAAGTGTTGCCTCACCTGGAAGGACTGTTTGGGGCCCTGAATGCTAGTGAGGGAGATGGTGTGGGGCAGATGTAGCATTTGTTCCACTATCAAGGATAAGTGCCAGGAGAGAGATCATTGCGGAGGAACAAATGGACAAGGGAGTTGCATAGACAGTTATCCCTGCAGAAAGAGGAAAATGGAAGAGAGGAAAAGATGTGGGCTTGATGGTGGAATAATGTTGGAGATGGCACAAGTTACAGAAAGTTATGTGCGAGACATGGAGGCTTGGGTGAGGTGGTAAGTGAGAACAATAGGAGCCCTATCCCTGGTGGGTTGGTAGATGGATGAGGTGAGGGGTGATATGCACAAAAAGTGGTAGAGGTGCAGATGAGAGCAGCATTGATGGTGGACAAAGGTAATCCCCTTACTTTGAAGAAGGAGGACATCTTGTTAGATCTGCAATGAAATGCCTCATCCAGAGAGCAGATGCAATGGAGACAGAACAATTGAGAGATGGAGATGGCATTTTTACAAGTAACAGGGTGGGAAGTGGCATAATCCAGGTAGCTGTATGAATCAGTAGGTTTATAATAGATCTCCTATTAGGAAACGAGTTAGGACAGGTGACAGAAGTGTGTGTAGGGGAACACTTTGGTTCCAGTGATCATAACACCATTAGTTTCAACTTGATCATGGATAAAGATAGATCTGGCTCTCGGGTTGAAGTTCTAAACCAGAAAAAGGCCAAATTTGAAGAAATGAGAAAGTATCTAAAAAGTGTGGATTGGGACAGGTTGTTCTCTGGCAAGGATGTGATTGGTAAGTGGGAGGTCTACAAAGGAGGAATTTTGAGAGTACAGAGTTTGTATGTTCCTGTCAGGATTAAAGGCAAAGTGAATAAGAATAAGGAACCTTGGTTCTCAAGGGATATTGGAACTCTAATAAAGAAGAAGAGAGAGATGTATGACATGTATAGGAAACAGGGAGCAAATAAGGTGCTTGAGGAGTATAAAAAGTGCAAAAAAGTCCTTAAGAAAGAAATCAGGAGGGCTAAAAGAAGACATGAAGTTGCTTTGACAGTCAAGGTGAAGGATAATCCAAAAAGCTTCTACAGGTATATTAAGAACAAAAGGATAGCACTCTCTCTGGAGCATCGATATCCTTCCTGTAATGAGGTGACCAGAACTGAACACAGTACTCCAAGCAGGGTCTAACTAAGGTCTTATATAGCTGTAACATTACCTCTTGACTCTTGAATTGAATCCCATTGTTGATGAAATCCAACACACCATATGTCTTCTTAACACTGTCAACATGCCCAGCAGCTTTGAGTGTGCTATGGACATGGACCCCAATTTCTTGTTGATCCCCTACACTGCCAAGAGTCTTACCATTAATTTTATATTCTGTCTTCAAATTTGACCAACTGAAATGAACTACTTCACACTTATCTGGGTTGAACGCCACCTGCTACTTCTCAGCCCAGTTCTGCATCCTATCGCTGCCCTGCTGTAACCTCTGACAACCCTCAAGATTAACTACAACACTCCCAACTTTTGTATCATCAGCAAACTCACTAACCCAGCCTTCTACTTTCTCATCCAGGTCATTTATAAAATCACAAAGAGGAGGGGTCCCGGAACAGATCCTACGGAGCACCACTGGTCACCGACCTTCCTGCAGAATACAAATCATGCACAATCATGCATTAATCTTTTCAATTTTAATTTTATGTATCACAAAGTTTGACTAATTCATCTGTAATTTTCCATTTAAAAAGTGACAACTGATGAATGACTGCAAGCAATAACTTTGATGTTTGATCCTTCTTTTTTCAATCTTCTATTAAGCACTTACCTTCTGATAGGGTCTGGTGTCACAGGACCCTCCTGTTACGAATTCTCTCAGTGAACCAACTATGCATAATGTGAGTCCTTGACACAAAGTCAACAAGCAATTCAGCTCCAGTGAGTAGTACATGAGCCAGAATCTGTCAAGATTTGATTTCCATCGGGCTGGAAATCTGACTATTAACCAGCAGAAGGAAGTCTTCAGCTGATCACTTCTCTTTTATCATCCTTAGGAACCAGAGCCAATGATGATGATGCCCAAAGTTACATTTCTGGAATGGAGTTGATTGGGGAATTTTTGTATAAATCAGGCATGAAACCCCCGACACTGTTTTCCTCAAACTGAGAGCATACATATAATTTATATGTATCTATCCTTCACTCATTATATATGTAACTCTCGGTTCGGCTAGCGGCTACCAATTTCCCCCAGGATCAATAAAGTATGACTATGACTATGACTATGACTTAATCTAGGGGAAGACAGCACTCGGCCCAGTCAAACTTAATAAATCTTGTTTGGGTGGATGGTGCACGATGTGTCCCTTTACAAATCGGTGCCACGAGATAATCTGTACATAATATGCAATTAAACGATTGAGCTTTATAATTTTTAATTTGACTATATGATTAGTAAAGAAACAAAAAAAGAAAAACAAAGAAAAGGGCCCATTCTTATGAAACAGTCGAATGCATAACGTTGGAGCTCATGGTTCAGTCCACTGGTTTCCCGTCGACCTCCTCTGACCCTCGGACCCTCACTCCAAGTCCACTCTGTCGGGCGGTCTACCAGCTCTCTCCATTTGCGTCTTCTCTCCTCATCTCTCCCCGGCAAAAGACCATGAAATCCCTACTCCCAGGCTCACAAGAAAGAACAGTGTCCCTCTCATTGGATAGTCCCACATTCCAAAGCCCCATTATCTCTAGTCATAACCCAAACATTACTGCTACAGAGAAACCATTACATCAGCAGTGAAAACTTACAGTGCATTACATATATTTCTAGGTACGTTACCCTACTTGTATTGGAGAAGAGGCTGTAGTCAGTTTCTTCTGTTCTTTAGTAAAAGGATTGACTACACAAGATTGACCTACACAGGATCTGTAGGCCAACTTTGCTCACACAGTGGAAGATAACTGAACACTTAATTCCATAAATCTTTAATCTATCTTGAAAAGGGAACCTTTTACACGGTAAAACAATCCAAGGCCTTTCGCTGCTGTGTAATTAGATGTTTGACCTGCTGAGAGTTTTCTGTCTCTGTTTCAGATTTCCATTGGAGATGTTAGGAGCCACTACTATTAATCTACCTCACTAGCAAGTTGCTGGATAGCAAATGGGCTCTGCAGCATGGGCTTTTGCATACTATACCATCTGACGCCTGCTACAGCCACCCAGGGTAAAAGTTAGCAGAAGCAGCGTGCATGAAACAGAAGCACTGAATGTACACTGGCATTTTATAGGAGACTAAAGATGAAGGCACATGTGGCAGGGTATTCAAACTAGAAAGGATCCTGCATGCCAACGACTATAACATCTTTCTTCGTGATAGGATGAATGTCTTTTGTGCTCAGTCTGATATATGGAACGATTTACCAGTGGGTGTGGCACCCTTGCACCTCCCGAGTAGCAAGCACTCTGACTGGCCGCAGCTGATGTGGGGAAGACCCAAGCCAGGGTCAACCCACTTGAAGCTGTGGGGCCTGATTACATACCTGGTCAGGTGCTGAGGGAATGTGCTGCCCTAGTTAACAGAAGTTCTAACAGACATCTTCAACATTTCTCTGGAATAATCCACTGTCATGCAGGGTTCAATGTGCTGACCATCATCCCTGTACCCAAGACAATGACAGTAACTTGCCTCAACGACTACCATCCAGTGGCCTCGACGATAACCAAGTTCTTTGAGTGGTTGCTTATGGATTGTATCAAATCCCATCTTCTTGCTACATTGGACCCTTTCCTGTTTAGTTATGTCTCAAAATGGTCCAGTAATGATGCCATGGCCTCTGCCCTCCACTCTGTCCTGTCTTACCTGGAAAATCGTGCCTATATAGAAACCATAGAAACTACAGCACAGAAACAGGCCTTTTGGCCCTTCTTGGCTGTGCCTAACCATTTTCTGCCTAGTCCCACTGACCTGCATATGGACCATATCCCTCCATACACCTCCCATCCATGTATCTGTCCAATTTATTCTTAAATGTTAAAAAAGAACCCGCATTTACCACCTCATCTGGCAGCTCATTCCACACTCCCACCACTCTCTGTGTGAAGAAGCCCCCTCTAATGTTGCCTTTAAACTTTTCCCCCCTCACCCTTAACCCATGTCCTCTGGTTTTTTTCTCCCCTTGCCTCAGTGGAAAAAGCCTGCTTGCATTCACTCTATCTATACCCATCATAATTTTATATACCTCTATCAAATCTCCCTTCATTCTTCTACGCTCCAGGGAATAAAGTCCTAACCCATTCAACCTTTCTCTGTAACTGAGTTTCTCAAGTCCCGGCAACATCCTTGTAAACCTTCTCTGCATTCTTTCAACCTTATTTATATCCTTCCGGTAATTTGGTGACCAAAACTGAACACAATACTCCAGATTCAGCCTCACCAATACCTTATACAACCTCATCATAACATTCCAGCTCTTATACTCAATACTTTGATTAATAAAGGCCAATGTACCAAAAGCTCTCTTTACGACCCTATCTACTTGTGACGCCACTTTTAGGGAATTTTGTATCTGTATTCCCAGATCCCTCTGTTCCACTGCACTCCTCAGTGCCTTACCATTAACCCTGTATGTTCTACCTTGGTTTGTCCTTCCAATGTGCAATACCTCACACTTGTCTGTATTAATCTCCATCTGCCATTTTTCAGCCCCTTTTTCCAGCTGGTCCAAGTCCCTCTGCAGGCTCTGAAAACCTTCCTCACTGTCTACTACACCTCCAATCTTTGTATCATCAGCAAACTTGCTGATCCAATTTGCCAGGACACTCTTCATTGACTTCAACTTGGCACTTGATATGACCATCCTTCAGAAGCTGGCAGGTGAATTGTCCTTATTGGGTCTCAACACCTCTCTCTGTAACTGGATCTTGGACTTCTTGACACCTTATTACTTGACAATCCATTTGTGATAATATTACTTCATGTGTGTGTGTGAATTACTGTATATAGTCTGAAGGAATGTTGTTTCATTTGGCAGTGTACTTTGTGTATGGTTGATACACAGTAAACTGAATTTGAAATTGAACTTATTGGAATAAACTTTGCCTTCATTTAACCAACACACATAAAAGTTGCTGGTGAACGCAGCAGGCCAGGCAGCATCTCTAGGAAGAAGTGCAGTCGACGTTTCAGGCCGAGACCCTTCGTCAGGACTAACTCAGGCCGCGACCCTACGTCAGGACTAACTTCATTTAACCAGTCAGGGTGAAACTGAACAAAGCTCAGGTGTTTTAGCATGCTGTTGTTCTTGAACAGGACAATATAATGCTATTATTTGACAGGTAGATTATAAATTCATCTCTTAACTTCTTATTTTTAAAATACTTCTCTCTCCCTCACTAAAAAACTGAAATCTGATTTCACTTTCTAGCATTCACCCATCTCTCAGTTATGGTAACGACTCTAAATCAGACCAGCCCTCATTGTATCTCTGCATTTCCATAAAACAGGCTGGAGTAGGAACCTCGGCTGGACACCCTCCCCCCACCACTGTTAGTATACTGAAGCCCCTTGCAGCAATCCTTGATGACCACTTCAGTAGCAGCCTGATGGAAAAAATTCCATCCCTGCTTTTGAACTCTTGGCTTTCCCTAATACCGTAAAATTTGATAGTCCAGCAGTCTTCTGAGATATCTGTGATTTTTCAAAGGTGATCTTTTGAGCATGGCTGGTTGTAATCACTCCACCTCTGCCCTTGCTTTTAGCTGTCTTGGCCTGAGGCATTTCCTAAGCCTGTTTCATATGCGTGTCCCCTGCACTGATTTTGATCAGAAGCTTGCTTTCAGATTAATTATCGTTGTATAATAATATCTCTCAAAATATTAAATTTAAAGCTATAGTCAAGTATAGTCAGGCACCCATTTGCCCAAAGTCCACCATATGCTCCCTTTGCAAACCTTTCTCTTTCCATGTCTCTCAGGTAGCAGTCATTCCAATTGCCACATTCTTTCATCAGTAGACATACCATTGCTGGGTGATTGTGCATGATGAGAGGAGGGTTGGGGAGAGTGAATGGTGAATCAAACGGGATTCATGGGAGGGGGGATGCAATATATGCAGATGCTGAATCAAGGGGAAAGAAAAGAAGTAAGTTAAGTGCTAGTAATTGCCCCCATTAAGTTATTTTAGATAGTCTGTCGCAGACATGTTTTTTGTCTAAAACATCCCTCCCCTATCTATTCTTCTTCTGGACACTAACATGTATATCTCTGTTTCCCAGTACTTACCTAAAATTGTAACTATTTCTCTCCCCCAACAATGCTGCCTAATCTGTTTCTAGTATCTTCTGCTGTAATTTGATAGTACATATAAAAAATTAGTATTTTTGCACTGTCCCTGACAAACTTTTCCTTGATAGTCTTCGACAGCAGACATGCCTTGTGAAGCCTTATGATCTCCAAATTGATGAGCCAATGTTTTGCGTAGAGAATTAATAATCTGGTTTGATGAACACCTAAGCTATTTTAAACAGCTCTTCAGTTAGTGCATATTGATGTGTGATAGTTCTACCGGGGCAAATCAAAATATTCAAATTTTCACACTTCAAAAGAATGCCACGATGTTTCTAGTGTCAGAAAAAAAAAAGTTTATTCTGTTTAAATTGATCCACCGTTGCTTCACAGAGAATCGCAATCCACCATTATTTGCAAGATATTTTTCAATACCTTTCCACTTTAATCATCTGATCTGTGGCTATTGTCACTTCCACATGTTCTTCATTGCAGGTCTCACATTCTAGATAATAATCAAGTTGAGGCAGATCTTTAACTAAGTTATTTTTCTTTTCAATGCATACAAATTCACTTTACTAGCAATGCCTGAATTATTTGGAGGTTCGAACTAAACAAATGAATGTTTGCTTCTCTATTTCAGTCTAATAGAGTCTCTGCGTACTAGCAGTGCTCATTTATCAGTAGATACATATAGGGCTAGAACAAATTTTTTAAAAATGTCACCTTTACACTAGTTTATGGGAATTCCTGACCCATGATCCATCAAAATGCAGGAGCAATCTTCAAGAAGACATTGAGTTTCTTTGTTGGGATCAGGAGAAACCAACTACCATACTATTTATAAACTCACTCTCACACATCCTAGAGAACCTCTCGCAAAGTCTATGGGCTTATTGTCTCACAACCCACGCACAATCAGAGTCAAGGTAAGCTTCACTATCACTGACTTACATCGCAAGTTGTGTTGTTAGGAGGTAGCAGTAAAGTGCAAGAGCATAAATTACAAAATAAATTTGCAAAATAAATGAGTAACGAAAATGTATTCATGGGTTCAGGGACCATTCAGAAATCTGATGGTGGAGGGGTAGAACCTCTTACTAAGATGTTGAATGTGGGTTTTTAGACTCCTGTACCTCCCTGCCAATGGTGGAAATGAGAAGAGGGCAAGTTTAATTTGAAGTTTATAATTATTCCACATGCATACCCACAAATGAAACAATGTTCCTCTGAACAAAAGTGTACAATGCAGTACATATAAATGTAACTCACATACAACACATACAGTAACATTACTACAAATACATTACAATAACAAAATATATTCCAGAAGATTGACATTTAGCATCAGGTGCATTTATGACACAATTTAAAAAGTGAACAGTATAACGCTACTGGAGCTTCATAAATGATGATTCTTGGATGGTGACAGGGAATTCAGTAGTCTGACAGCTTGGGGCTGGGGGTAGTGGGAATAAGCTGTTTCTCATGCTAAAGGCTCTGGAACTAATGCTATGGCACCTCCCGTCTGATGGTAGAGGGTCAAAGAGTTTGCGTTGCGGGTCCCAGATGGTGTGGATCCTTAGTGATGGATATCACCTACTTGAAGTGCTTCCACTTTAAGATGAATTTAATGTTGTGGACAGTTGTGCCCATGATATAAATGGCTTAGACCACAACCTTTTACTGTCTTGTGACCCTGTGCATTGGAGACTCCATACCAGGCTGTGATGTAGAAATCTGCAAGGATCTCTGATGACATGCCAAATCTCTTCAAACTAACACTGTAGAGCCAATTGTGTTCCTTCAATGTGCTGTGTCCAGGATAGATCCTCTGAGGTGTTCACACATGGGCACCTTGAAACCTCAGAAGAATGGTATATGTTCTTCCACATCCCCCTTCCCGAAATCCACAATCAGTTCCTTGGTCTTGCTAACAGTAAGTGTGAGGCTGTTCTCAACCAGTTGATCTATCTTACTCCTGTATATGTCCTCATCACTTTCTGAGATTCTACCAAAAACAGTGGTGTCTGGACTGGAACAAAAAAAGTACTTAGAACAATACAGCACAGTTGGGGCCCTTTGGCCCACAATGTTGTGCCAATATTCAAGCCTATGCCAGGATCAATCCAATGCCCTTAGCCTTCATGTTTCTTTCATTCGTGGGTCTATTTAAGTGTGCATATAGGTATTAACAAACAAGAACGTCACGGTCGTCAAAAATAAACCTTTGAAATGTAAAGTAAAAATAGTAACACACCCAAAATGCTGGAGGAACACAGTAGACCAGGCAGCGTCTATGGCATACTGAGTTCCTCCAGCATTTATATGTGTTCAGTTATGAACTTAAATGCCATCTATGGAGCATAGGCAGCTGGCCCACATTAGGTGGCTGACTGCTGAAGATGTGGTCTATAAATTGGCATGACAATGAAACGTTCTGTTCTGCATCAGCCAAGCACAAGACAATGAATCTATGTATGTAATCTGGCCTTCAACAAACAAGACTCCTAAAGCTAAGTTATTTTTCATCCTTCTTCCAGATTCAAGAAGAGCTGCCAGACCTGTTTAAGTTTTGTCACTTGCCGTAGAAAACATGGTTGTAGGCATGTTTACACTATTGATAAATTGAATATTCGTGTACTCAGTCAGCCCTCACAAAAATAATCTTGGGCATCTGATTTCATTTATTTATTTATTGCTTGTTGATTTATTTATTGTGATACAGTGTGGAGTAGTCCCTTCCACCCTTCCATCCCTTCAAGGGACATATATCAACAGTACATTTAGATTATGAGAACACTCAGTCCTTATTGTCATTTAGAAATGCATACATGCATTAAGAAATGATACAACATTTCTCCGGAGTGGTATCACAGAAAACAGGACAAACCAAAGACTAATACTGACAAAACCACATAATTATAACATATAGTTACAGCAGTGCAAAGCAATACCATAACTTGATGAAGAACAAACCATGGGCACGGTAAAAAAAGTCTCAAAGTCTCCGAGTTGATCGACTCCCGAGTCCCCGATAGCAGGCGGAAAAATGGAGAAACTCCCTGCCATAAACCTCCATGCACCGACAACTTGCCGATGCCTTGGAAGCAGCCGACCACAGTCGACACTGAGTCTGTCCATCTGAAAACTTCAAGCCTCCGACCAGCCCCTCCGAATCAGCTTCCCGAGCACCTTTGACCTAACCCCGGCCGCTGAAACAAGCAAAGCCGAGGATTCGGGGCCTTCTGCTCTGGAGATTCTGGTTACCACACAGTAGCAGCGGCAGCGAAGCGGGCATTTCAGAAGTTTTCCAGCTGTTCCTCCATAGACGTCCGTCTCCATCAAATCAGAATTGGACACGGTCCCCTACTTGACAGATTACAGATATCATTCACCAGAGAAGCCGCGTGTGCTGCATAGCATCTTCAGAGCAATCTTCAGAGATATCTTAACAGTCGCAACAAGCTTCTCCTGCACACACGTATTTCAAAGGAATTATTGATCAGACACATTATACTGATGTAAGTATTGTCAGTGTAGTTTTTGGAATTGTAATGAATCACTTACTGTTACCATTGTTCTTAACAGTAAAGAAAATTGATTAATTTTGAGTTTGGGTGTTGCTACCAACAGGGTCTCCAAGAGAAAGTCTGCTTTTTGTGATGAATAATTACTTTCATATCTGTTAATTTCTCCAGTCACATCTAACACAATAGCCAGTAATTTAAAGTATTTGATTCTCTCCACCACAATCCACTAATGGAGACTGTCGCATGTTCACCCTTCCTGAATTCATGATCGTTTTTTTCTCTTTACTGACACCGAGTGACAGATTATTGCTGTGGCAAAACTCAAGCAGGAGTTCTATCTTGCTCTTGTATGCTGACTCATCACCTGTGATTTATCCAACAAAATTAATGTCATTAGCAAATTGAACTTGTCTTTGGAGCTGAGCTTAGTCATCTATTTATAGGGACAGAGCAGGGTGCTAAGCATGCAGCCTTGGGGCCCACTTATGTTGATGTCAACAAGGAGGAGATGTTGACTAAAGAATTACTGTAAAGATATGGTTGCCAGACAAAACTTGGTTCAGACATTGAACCAGCATTCAGGGGAAATTAATCACCAAACAAGTGTTCCCATAAATACTCTTGTCTTGTCTACCATGTCAATCATCTTCCTATATCCATTAACCATCGAAAATGATAAATCTGGACTTGACAAAAACAGTGTCCAAAATTTATTATACTGTATCTGTATTTGAGTTCTCTGTTCACCTTCTATTTTTGCCTGCATAAGTGCTTCCTACTGCCTCTTCAACAGCTTGGCAATATTGACGACACAGTTATGGTGCTGATGGACAGCACATTGGAATTGTTGATGGTAAATTGAGGCCTCTCTGGTCTCTCAAATGTATGTAAGATATCTCACTTCAAAGAAAAGTAAAACAATTCTTTGTGATATCCCATTGAAATACATATCCCTCAAACAATACTATTATAAAGTTAATTGCTTTTTCATTAGCATTGGCTATTTGAGGGAGCCTCCTGTTTGTTACATTGCAAGAATGATTATAGTTCCAAGTACAATACTTCATTTTGTTGCAAAATATGCTGGGATGTTGAACAATCATAAAATGAAATTACATAAAAACAGGTGAAAATTAAAATCAAATTTCAGGTTTGCACAAGACAAGAAAGGGAAGAAAAATCTGAAAAGGAAGATGTTCCACCGATAGCTAACCCGACGAACTCCATCAGATTGATTACTGTCTTGCACTGGAATAGAAATTTATAAAAAGCAGATACATCTGAAAATAATCAGCAGGTCAGGCAATAACAATGGAAGGAAAAACAACATTAGCTGCTCAGATTGAAGAGCCTTTGACAGAACTGGGGAATAAGGAGAAAGAAAACATATTATTAAGTTGCAGAGAAGGCAGGGGAGGGATAGGTAGGACTAAGTGAATATTTGTGATAGGGTGAGGCTAGGATTGTCATAGGGATAAGCAGTGGCCAACAGAGTAAGTGAAATGAAATATGAAGAGTATCATAGTGGATCCTGAGAAGCACACTAATCTTGCCCACTAAAACCCAGCCTAATGAAAAACTGCAACTCCCACAGTGAGTCTGAGCTGAAAGTCTCCTTATCGCTACACCATGATTTTATACTGTATGCAACTAGCTCATAGCACATTTTGTACAGCATCCCAAGGAACTTCACGGTGCATTATCACCAAATATTGGCATTGAACAATGTAAAAGGATGTTAGGACATTTGATGTAAGCTTTACAAAGGCTCTTGAAGGTGGTGGAAGAGGATTAGCATCCAAGAGGAATAACAGATGAATTTTTGAGATTCAGACCTTAGTAATTGAATGCAAAGCTATCAGTACTGAAACATAAAAGCTGAGGGCTGAATTTCAGGAGTTCAATGTTATCAGAGGATTTGATACTGGAGGAAATTACAGAGATCATAGACATTCAGACTATGGAAAGATCTACAAACAGGAGTGAGCAAAACTATTTCCTCTAATATGTAGCCCAG